>NC_089843.1:132837534-133157534 GCF_035609145.1 Eleutherodactylus coqui | reverse complement strand
CAGCCATTCAATGCGATGGCTGTGATTGGTTTATCGAGTGCTGCAGTGATTGGCTGAGCTGCAGGGCTTGAGAACCAATTAGAGCCAGCACTTCTTGGAGGTTTTTGAACCCCTGACCTGGAAACTACAAGCAAAAGTGCCAGGGACTTGCGAGTAGAAGTGCGGCTGAGCAGACAGTGCCTGTTAGGTGATGTATTGTTTTTATTATTATTTTAGGGCTCAAACAGTAGGACTTCCTACTGTAAAAATTGCACCGCACGAAAAACGTGTTTTCGTGTGATGCGACGCAACACAAAGGAAGGGACCATAGGGAAACATGGGCTACAAAACAGCAAATCGCGGCAATATTCAGCATGCCGCAATTTTTTTTGCAAAGTAGCAGCCTGCAAAACATCACTAATGTAAAGGAACCCATTGGATTCACATACATGCGACTTGTAGCACTGTCGCATTGCGAGAAAATCACTCGATTTAGTTGCCTGTATGAAAGTGGCCTTAGTGCAAGTGTCATTACAGATGAACAGTGGCATATAGGAAAGACTACCAGCATTCCAGAACCCGATGTGACAATCATTGAGGGGGGGTTTCATATTTATAAAAGTTGAGGCTTATGCACACCAGTGATTTTCATGTCCATGCACTGTCCACCTTTGCAACTGATTGCACATGGAGAGAACACTGACCCATTACAGTCAATGGGACTATGCTGACGTGGGTTTTTTTTCTTTTGTTTTTTTTTTACACAGACTAATTGTCGGCATAAGAAAAGATTGCAGCATGTCTTACTCTGGTCTGATTTCTTGGACGTTAATCAGCCACTCAAATCAATGAGTGCACAAAAAAAAGCAATGCTAGAAAAAAAGTTACATAAAAGAAAGTCAGGACTTCCAACAAATAAATGTGAAGGTGCCTGTAAGCCAGGGCTGTGACAAATACAGTAATAGAAACACTCAGCACCCATACACAATTAATATCTGAACTCAATTGCACAACTGTTTATACTAACTGCATAAAATTCAGGGTTCTTAGCACACATCTTGAGCAAAACATGTGGACCCATCTGCCACATACAGGCAAAGCTTAAAGGGGCCGTCCCGCCATAGCAAGTGGGGTTAAGCACTTCTGTATGGCCATATTAATGCACTTTGTAATATACATCGTGCATTAAATATTGGCCATACAGAAGTTATACACCTACCCCCTCCGGTGCTGGCGTCCCCGTCTCCATGGCGCCGACTAAAGCTGCCTTCTCCCTGGATTAGACGCGTTTGCGCAGAAGACCTCTGCAGCGCGAGCACGCCGGAGCCGGACAGAAGGAGGCAGACAGCGCAAGCGCGTCTAATCCAGGGAGAAGGCAGCTTTAGTCGGAGCCATGGAGACGGGGACGCCAGCACCGGAGGGGGTAAGTGTATAACTTCTGTATGGCCAATATTTAATGCACGATGTATATTACAAAGTGCATTAATATGGCCATACAGAAGTGTATAACCCCACTTGCTATGGCGGGACAACCCCTTTAAGGCTAGTTTTTATATGGGGGCGAGGGTGATATTAGGCCGTGATGCACGGCCCGATATCACACTTGCCACCTTGTGTAAACAGCCTTGCATCACTATGGGAAATGAAGGGATTCCTCAGCTGGTGATGGAGGGATTTCCCTGCGATGGTTGCCGCAGCAGAAGATCACGAAGTTCTCCCATTGCAGCGCTTGCCCCATTAAAAACAATGGGCGATAATGCAAAAAGATAGAAAATGCTGCAATTTTGTTTTTCCATGCAACATTGTGTGAGGGAGAGCATCGCAAATGTGAATGAAACCATTAAAAATAATTGTTTTCATAAATCTGCGTTTTCACTCACTCTCGCATCGCCCGTGTGAAACTGGCCAAATGGATGGGTTCCTAACTATAACGACACTTCCCCTTTGGGCAAAAAGTCTCCAAATAAGTGGGAAAGCTACACACCTGACCACATATACTTATTGAAGCACCTGGGACAGATGGGTGAATGGAGTGCATGACACATGTAGGCAGCCACATCCACATACAAATGCACATGCATTAAAAGTGATGGCGCACGTAAAACATGGCTTTGAGAAAAACAATAACAGAAACATGTGCTTCAGCACTCATACACATTCAATATATGAAGTAATTGCACCGCTGTTTATATTAACCTTTGTTGTGCTTTTTAACAAAATAGGAGTATCTTTAGGCCTCATGTCCACGGGCAAAAGAAGAATTAAAATCCGCAGCAGATTTTAACTCTTCTCCCGCCCGCGGATCCGCACCCCATAGGGATGCATTGACCACCCGCGGGTAGATAAATACCCGCGGATGGTCAATAAAAGGGATTTTTAAAAAAAAGGAGCATGAAAAAATCCGGACCATGCTCCATTTTCGTGCGGGTCTCCCGCAGGGACGGCTCCCGCGGGCTTCTATTGAAGCCTATGGGAGCCGTCCGGATCCGCGGGAGACCTAAAATAGGATTTTAAAAGAATTAAGTCACCCGCAGCGGGCCGGGAAGGTCTTCTCTTCCTCACGGCCAGATCTTTCTTGCTTCGGCTCGGCGGATGTGTCCGGCGCATGCGCGCGGCACGTCGGGGACGTGCCGCCGGCGTGACGAGTTCATCCGCTGGCCGAAAAAGAGGATGTGGCCGTGAGGAAGAGAAGACCTTCCCGGCCCGCTGCGGGTGAGTTAATTCTTTTAAATTCCAATTTTAAGCGCTCATGTCCGCGGGGCAGGAGGGACCCGCTGCAGATTCTCCATGGAGAATCCGTAGCGGGCCTGATTTTCCCCGTGGACATGAGGCCTTAGAGATAAGAACTCATCTAATGAGATTTGCCTGGACGTGGTGGATGGGCACATATGTTTTGCTCAAGGTGTGCACTAAGAACCTTGCATTTCTATGAAGTTAGTATAAATAACAGTTGTGCAATTTTATTCAGATATTACATGTGTGTGACTGCTTCTATTACAGAAAAAAGTTAGATCTCCTTACGTTTTTTTTGTGTACGAGAATAAAAACAGATGACCCACAGAAGTAAAAAATTAAAACATGCACATATTTCACTGACCAAAATAAGCACATGACCTGCTTATATATTCTACTTTATAACAGATATGCAACCAGATAGCCCTTTAACCCCTTGCCGCTCCAGGACGTAAGGGTACGTCCTGGAGCGTAGGGGTATGTATGAAAAGAGGTCGCGGGGCGACCTCTCTTCATACAGCGTGGGCGTCAGCTGTTTATTACAGCTGACACCTGCGGGACATCATTTGGCCGATCGCGGCTATTAACCCTTTAAATGCCGCTGTCAATTCTGACAGCGGCATTTAAATTCCCCATTTAAATGTTCGGGGGTCCCGTACGCCCCCAACCCCCCCGCGCGCACGCGGAAAGATCGGGGGAGCCGTGCAGGTGTCATGGCAGCCGGGGGCCAGGGCTGCCTTAGCAGGCTGCCTATCAAGCCAACCCCCCTTTTGCCATACCTATTATTAAAAAATCTAAATCATAAAGAAATATGTATTTGGTATCGCCGCATCCGTAAAATTCGGCTCTATCAAAGTAGTGCATTATTTTTCCCGCATGGTGAACGTCGTCCGAAAAAAAAATAAAGAAAGCCAGAAATGCACTTTTTTAGTCACCCTGTCTTCCAGAAAAAACGCAATAAAAAGCGATTAAAAAGTCGTATGTATTCCGAATTGGTACTATCGGAAACTACAGGACATCCCGCAAAAAATTAGCCCTCGCTCAACTACGTCGACGGAAAAATAGAAAAGTTATTGTTCGCACAAGATGCAGCAGAAAATAATTGAAAAAAATTAAATGTCTTAGAAAAAAAAAAAGAGGAGTACAATATGAAAAAACCTATACAAGTTTGGTATCGTAGTAATCGTACCGACCCACAGAATAAAGTTATCATGTCGCTTTTGTTGCAGTTTGTGCGCCGTAGAATCATGACGCATTGAAAGATAGCGGAATGTCGTTTTTTTTTCCATTTTACTCCACTTAGAATTTTTAAAAAGTTTTTCAGTACATTATCTGGTACAGTAAATGGCATCATTTAAAAATACAAGTCGTCCCACAAAAAACAAGCCCTCATACAGCGACGTTGATAGATAAATAAATGAGTTACGATTTTTTTGAAGAGGGGAGGAAAAAACGAAAATGGAAAAAGAAAAAAGGCCCACGTCATTAATTGGTTAAACGGCATCTGTCAGCTCAAACTTGCTGTCCAAACTGCAGGCACCATGTTACAGGCAGAAGGAGCAGAGCAGATTGTATATAGTTTTATGGAGAAAGGGGCTCGTTCACTTGGCCGTAGGAGTACAATGCTGCGAGATAATCACAGCCGCATAATAAGACAAAACGACACCATTGATTTCAATTATTTCATTTTCACTATCGGGATTCTTGCCTGTTAATTGCATGGACTCGGACCTATCTTCCCGCTATTTGTTTCAAACTCTTGCGCTATGGTGCAGAGTTTGAACGGCTGATGAAAAACACTCATTTATGCGCAACTACGCTCCGTATCAGCGAGTTGGGCACTGTAAGTATCCTCACTAATATGAAACACAGTGAGGCACTATGTAACACGGAGTGCTAAAGAATCCCGGACACAGGTGTGTGATGTAGAACACAAGATGGAATAGTATAGTAACATGAAGAAGTAGTGTGATGTCCCAAATATACAATAACGTGATGACCTAGTACGCATAAATAAGTTGTGTTGTGCCCAAAGTCACCTGACGTACACAGTATTATGATCCCCCTACTACACACGAGTAGTAGTGTGATGTCTGAAGACACCTGTAGTACAAGGTTGGTACAGCGGAAGAAGAAATACAATGTCCTCAGTCACTAGTATACACCCATGTGATACACGCTAGTCAGTCATAACATTAAGGCTGGATTCACACGAGCGTAAGTGTATTTGCGTTCGATTTTTCAGAATAGGCGTTTCATATTTGCGAGCACATCAGTGTATTTTGCTGTATTTTTGCGTGCGCAAATCGTACACATTTGTATTTGCAACGATGCTCCAAGTGAAATAACCCATTGAAATCAATGGGTTCTATTTTCTGTGTATTGCGCGCATAAATTTTTTGTACACAAATATGCTCCTGTGAATCCGGCCTAAAACCCCGACTTAATATTGTGTTGGTCATTATCATACAGCCAAAACAGCTCTGACCCAGCGAGCCATGGACACCCCAAGATTTCTAAAGGTGTCCTGTTGTATCTTGTACCAATACATTAGCAGCATATCCTAAATACGGGACCTGTCAGGTATCTAATCATCCGTGGACTGAAAGAACTACAGTATAGTTAGAGACACGCTAAATTTAATGGTCTGTCACTTCTACTGACTGATTCAGTCGCTTTAGAAAACTTACATTTAAAAGTGTTCAGTGCAGGGCAAAGAGAGTCCAGTGCAGCTAATTAATATCCATATATTCACTGTTCTTTCCTGCCTTCCCCTGCTCCCTGCTGCTGATTGACAGGCCTCTCCATATGCAAAGTAATATGAAAAAACCTGTCACTCAGCAGCAGGTGGCAATGAAAGGCAGGAAAAGCAGTGGACTCCCCTCAACCTGGACTACACACTTTCAATAAGAGGTCTTCAAAAACAGCTGAACTAATCAGCATAAGTGACAGACTGCTGAAATCAATAATTATGTCACTATACTGTAGTGCCCACAGCCCAGAGACCATTATGGACCTGAGAGGTTCCCTTTACGTCCTGTAAATTACAAGGCGATGCCTCCATAGATTGTTGCTGTTTTTCCAGCACATCTCACAGATGCTCAATCAGATAGAGATCTGCCTAGTTTGGAGGACAAGTCAACACCCTGAACTCCTTGACATGTTCCTCAAACCATTCCTGAACAAATTTGAAATGTGGCAGGGCACCTTAACCTGTTGAAGGAGACCACTGCCGTTACAGAATGCCTCTGTCATGAAAGGGTGTATTTGGCCTGCAACAATAGGTAAGTGGTAAGCATCAAAGTAAAATGCACATAAATGCCAGGAACTAAGGATTCCCAGCAGAACAATTGCAGACCAGAGTTTTGGCACTGGAGCTTCAGGAAGCCAGGAGAGTAGAGGAGCCTTTCTTATTTTTAGGCATGGGGTGCAGGAATTTAAAAAAATAACCCCATTTGCTCTTTCAGCAATTTTTGCCACTGTAGCTTTTCTGTGGGGTCAGATCAGATAGGCTAGACTTTGCTCCCCATAGAAATCAAAGAGACTTAGGCGTCCATGACCTTGTCAACCGTTCACTGGTTGCTCTTCCTTGGACAACTCTTGGTATGCACCAACCACTGCATACTAGGAACATCCCACAAGACCTGCTATTTTGGAGATGCTCTAATTCAGTAGTATAACCATCACAATTTGGCCCTCGTTAGGTCTCTCAGATGCTTACACTTGCCCATTTTTCCTCTTTTCAATACATAGAGTTCAATAATTGACTGGCCTACTTCCTGCCTAATATATCCCACCGCTTGATAGGTGTCATTGTCATAATCAATGTTCTTTGCTTCACCTGTCAGTGGTTTAGTGTTGTGGCTGATTGGTGTATATGGTACAAATGAGGAACTAATGTGATGTATTCAGTCACTTGTAAAGCGACCAATCAGTTTCAGGACAAAATTCTGTCACAGAACCAGAGCAACAGAGGAGTGTATTAATCTGCCAATCCCAGATCTCCCAGTTCAAGATCTCATGGCTGGTGCAATCTTCAGACTACCTAATCCCCAACGGTGCATTGATGGTGTTAGACTACCAATGCACTATACATACTCTCTGATTGGCCAGAACTGCTCATGCGATCAACACTGGCCAATAAAAGAGCAGTACTCAGTGTGCACTAGGTAATTATAAAACTGCTGCAGCCTTCTTGAATGGGCCTAAAGCTGGCGGATCAGAAGAGCAACACAAAAGAACTACTGCAGGTAATATAACACCCCCCCCCCCCCACCCCCCCGTGCCCCCCTCGGGTATGGGACAGAATTTGCTTTAATATACAGTAATGTGATGCAGTATTCATGAAGAAGTAGTGTGGGATCCTGAGTCACCTGCAGTACCCACCAATGTGATGCCCCCTGGTATACATAAAGCAGTAGTGTGATATCCTGAATCTTCTGTATTATACAGTAATATGTACAGAATATGAGATTCTTGAGTCATCTGTATTAGGGCTTGTTCACATCAGTGCTAGGGGTTCAAGAAGCAAGAAATAGGTAAGTTCTGGGTAAACAAATCTGTCTTATAATGGAATCAAATGGCGCCTAACAGACCCCACTGACTACAATGGAGCCCGTTCAGTTTCTATCCGGCTGTCTGGCATTATACAGGATTACATAGTGCGTCATGCTGAACTATTTTGTCCTGTTTTGCAGCAGACATCAGCGCTAGGGATTCCAAATCGAGCCTCTAACACTAATGTAGATAAGCCCTTATACGTTAAAGAGATGCGCCCGGGTACAAGAAGTGATGGAGCATATCATTAGCACCCATAGTGTCAGAGTCCGAGTCAGCTGTAGTATACAGTAATGTGATGACCTCTGATATACATGAAGAAAAAATGTGATGTCCTCAGTCACCTGTAGTATGCAGTAATGTGATACCCCTGGTATACATGAAGAAGTAGTGTGGTATCCTCAGTCACCTGTAGTATGCAGTAATGTGATACCCCTGGTATACATGAAGAAGTAGTGTGGTATCCTCAGTTACCAATAGCATGCAGTAATGTGATACCCCTGGTATACATGAAGAAGTAGTGTGGTATCCTCAGTCACCTGTAGTATGCAGTAATGTGATACCCCTGGTATACATGAAGAAGTAGTGTGGTATCCTCAGTTACCAATAGCATGCAGTAATGTGATACCCCTGGTATACATGAAGAAGTAGTGTGGTATCCTCAGTCACCTGTAGTATGCAGTAATGTGATACCCCTGGTATACATGAAGAAGTAGTGTGGTATCCTCAGTTACCAATAGCATGCAGTAATGTGATACCCCTGGTATACATGAAGAAGTAGTGTGGTATCCTCAGTCACCTGTAGTATGCAGTAATGTGATACCCCTGGTATACATGAAGAAGTAGTGTGGTATCCTCAGTCACCTGTAGTATGCAGTAATGTGATACCCCTGGTATACATGAAGAAGTAGTGTGGTATCCTGTTACCTATAGCATGCAGTAATGTGATACCCCTGGTATACATGAAGAAGTAGTGTGGTATCCTCAGTTACCTATAGCATGCAGTAATGTGATACCCCTGGTATACATGAAGAAGTAGTGTGGTATCCTTAGTTACCTGTAGTATGCAGTAATGTGATAACCCTGGTATACATGAAGTAGTATTGTGGTATCCTCAGTCACCTGTAGTATGCAGTAATGTGATACCCCTGGTATACATGAAGAAGTAGTGCGGTATCCTTAGTTACCTGTAGTATGCAGTAATGTGATAACCCTGGTATACATGAAGAAGTAGTGTGATGTCCTTTGTCACCTGCAGTATACAGTAATGTGATATCTCTAGATATACATGAAGTATTGTGGTATTCTCTGTTACCTGCAGTATACAGTAATGTAATATCTCCAGGTATACATGAAGAAGTAGTGTGATATCCTCAGTCACATTAATATACTGTAATGTGATACCCCTGGTATACATGAAGAAGTAGTGTGGTATCCTCAGTCACCTGTAGTATACAGTAACGTGATACCTTCAGCTGTACATGTAGAAGTATTGTGGTACCCTCAGTCACCTGTATTATACTGTAATGTGATATCTCCAGGTATACATAAAGAAGTAGTGTGGTGTCCTCAGTCTCCTGTAATATACAGTACTGTGATGCCCCCTAGTATACATGTAAAAGTATTGTGGTATCCTCAGTCACCTGTAGTATACAGTAATGATACATCCAGGTATACATGAAGTAGTGTGATGTCCTGTAGTATATAGTAATGTAATGCCCCCTGCTACACATAAAAAAGTAATGTGATGCACTCAGTCAGCTGTAGTATACAATAATGAGATATATCCAGGTATACATGAAGTAGTGTGATGTCCTTAGTAAACTGTAGTATAGCATAATGAGATGCTCCTTGTTAAACATGAAGATGTATTGTGGTATCGTCAGTCAACTGTAGTATACAATAATGTGATACTTCTATGCATATGTGAAGAAGTAGAGTGATGATGTCTTCTGTAACCTGTCATATAAAGTAATGTGATACTTCAGGGTATACTTGAATAAGTAGTGTGATATCCTCAGTCACCTGTAGTATACAGTAAAGTGATATCTCCAGGTATACATGTAGAGGTATGGTGGTATTTTCAGTCACCTGCAGTATACAGTGATGAAATGTCCCCTGCTATACATGAAGAAGTGGTCTGATGTCCTCAGTCACCTGTACAATACAGTAATGAGATTCCGCCGGGTATACATGTAGAAGTGGTCTGATGTCCTCAGTCACCTGTACAATACAGTAATGAGATTCCACCGGGTATACATGTAGAGGTAGTGTGATGTCCTCAGTTGTAGTATACAGTAAAATGCTGCTTCCAGGTATACTTGAAGACGTAGTGTGGTATACAGTAATGCGATACTTCCAGGTATATATGAAGTAGAGTGATGTCCCCAGTCACCTGTAGTATCAAATAATGTGATACTTTGGGGTATACATGAAGAAGTAGTGTGATATCCTCTGTCACCTGTAGTATACAGTAAAGTGAAATCTCCAGATATATATGTAAAAGTACTGTGGTATTTTCAGTCACCGGCAGTAAACATTAATGTAATGTCCCCTGCTATACTGTAAGAAGAGGTCTGAGGTCCTCAGTCACCTGTGGTATACAGCAAAGTGATATCTCCAGGTATACATAAAGAAACAGTGCGATGCCCTCAGTCATTTGTAGTAAACTATAGTGTAATATCTCCAGGTATACATGAAGAAGTACTGTGGTATTTTCAGTTACCTGCAGTAAACAGTAATGTATACTTGAAGAAGTGGTCTGATGTCCTCAGTCACCTGTAGTATACAGTAAAGTGATGCCTCCAGGTAGTTTTGAACACGTAGTGTGGCAAAGTTACTCAGCTGTAATATATAGTGATGCCTCCAGGTATACATGTAGGGGTAATGTGGTATTCTTAGTCACCTGAAGTATACATGTATACCTGTATGTATCACATTACTGAAGTAGTGCGGTATCCTCAGTCACCTGTGGTATACAGTAATGTGATGTCGCCTGGTATACATGAAGAATTTGTGCTTTATCCTCAGTCACCTCAAGTATACTTTAATGTGATACCTCCAGGTATACATGAAGAAGTAGTGTGGTATCCTCAGTCACCTGTGGTATACAGTAATGTAATGCCGCCTGGTATACATGAAGAAGTAGTGTAATGTCCTCACTCACCTGTAGTATACAGTAATGAGATGCTGCCTGGTATACATGAAGAATTAGTGCTTTATCCTCAGTCACCTCAAGTATACTTTAATGTGATACCTCCAGGTATACATGAAGAAGTAGTGTGGTATCCTCAGTCACCTGTGGTATACAGTAATGTGATGCCGCCTGGTATACATGAAGAAGTAGTGTGATGTCCTTGGTCAGATGTAATACACAGTATTATGATGCCCCTTGATATACATGAAGAAGTAGTGTGATATCCTCAGTCACTTGTAGTATACAGTAATGTGATACTTCCAGGTACACATGCAGAAGTAGTGTGGTATCCTCGGTCAGATGTAATATACAGTATTATGATGCCCCTTGATATATATGAAGAAGTAGTGTGATGTCCTCAGTCACCTGTAGTATACAATAAAAAGATGCCTGCAGATATCCGTGAAGAAGTGGTGTGGTGTTCTCAGTCACCTGTGATATACAGTAATGTGATACCCCCTGGTACACATGAAGAAGTAGTGCGGTATCCTCAGTCACCTGTAGTATACAGTAATGTGATATCTCCAAGTATAATTGAAGAAGTAGTGTGATGTCCTCAATCACCTGTGGTATATAACAATGTGATACTTCCAGGTATACATGAAGAAGGAGTGTGATGTCCTCAGTCACCTGTAGTATACAGTAATGTGATACTTCCAGGTACACATGTAGAAGTTTTTTGGTATCCTCAGTCAGCTGTAAAATACAATATTATGATGCCCACTGATATACATTAAGTAGTGTGATGTCCCCAGTCACCTGTAGTATACAATAAAGCGATGCCCCCTGGCATACATGAAGAAGTAGTGTGATGTCCTTAGTCACATGCAGTATACAGTAATGTGATCTCTCCAGGTATACATGAAGTAGAGTGATGTCCTCCGTCAGATGTTGTATACAGTAATGTGATACCTCCAGTTATACATGCAGAAGTAGTGTGGTGTCGTCAGTCACCTGTAGTATATAGCAATGTGATACTTCCAGGTACACATGTAGAAGTTTTGTGGTACCCTCAGTCAGCTGTAAAATACAGTATTATGATGTCCACTGATATACATGAAGTAGTGCGGTATCCTCATTCACCTGTAGTATACAATAATGCGATGCCCCCTGGTATACATGAAGAAGTGTGATGTCCTTAGTCACCTGCAGTATGCAGTAATGTGATACCTTCAGGTATACATGCAGAAGTAGTGTGGTGTCGTCAGTCACCTGTAGTATATAGCAATGTGATACTTCCAGGTACACATGAAGAGGTAGTGTGATGTCCTCTTTCAGTTATAGTATACAGTGATATGATAACACCAGGTATACATGAATAACTAGTGTGGTATCCTCCATCAGCTGTAGTATATAGCAATGTGATAACACCAGGTATACATGAACTACTAGTCTGCTGTCCTCCGCCAGCTGTAGTATACAGTAATGTGATAACACCAGGTATACATGAACTACTAGTCTGCTGTCCTCCGCCAGCTGTAGTATACAGTAATATGATAACACCAGGTATACATGAACTACTAGTCTGCTGTCCTCCGCCAGCTGTAGTATACAGTAATGTGATAACACCAGGTATACATGAACTACTAGTCTGCTGTCCTCCGCCAGCTGTAGTATACAGTAATATGATAACACCAGGTATACATGAACTACTAGTCTGCTGTCCTCCGCCAGCTGTAGTATACAGTAATGTGATAACACCAAGTATACATGAACTACTAGTCCGCTGTCCTCCGCCAGCTGTAGTATACAGTGATATGATAACACCAGGTATACATGAACTACTAGTCTGCTGTCCTCCGCCAGCTGTAGTATACAGTGATATGATAACACCAGGTATAAATGAATAACTATCCTCCATCAGCTGTAGTATATAGCAATGTGATAACACCAGGTATACATGAACTACTAGTCCGCTGTCCTCCGCCAGCTGTAGTATACAGTGATATGATAACACCAGGTATACATGAACTACTAGTCTGCTGTCCTCCGCCAGCTGTAGTATACAGTAATATGATAACACCAGGTATACATGAACTACTAGTCTGCTGTCCTCCGCCAGCTGTAGTATACAGTAATGTGATAACACCAAGTATACATGAACTACTAGTCCGCTGTCCTCCGCCAGCTGTAGTATACAGTAACGTGATAACACCAAGTATACATGAACTACTAGTCCGCTGTCCTCCGCCAGCTGTAGTATACAGTAACGTGATAACACCAAGAATACATGAACTACTAGTCCGCTGTCCTCCGCCAGCTGTAGTATACAGTAATATGATACCACCAGGTATACATGAACTACTAGTCTGCTGTCCTCCGCCAGCTGTAGTATACAGTGATATGATAACACCAGGTATACATGAACTACTAGTCTGCTGTCCTCCGCCAGCTGTAGTATACAGTCATATGATAACACCAGGTATACATGAACTACTAGTCCGCTGTCCTCCGCCAGCTGTAGTATACAGTGATTTGATAACACCAGGTATACATGAACTACTAGTCCGCTGTCCTCCGCCAGCTCTAGTATACAGTGATATGATAACACCAGGTATAAATGAATAACTAGTGTGGTATCCTCCATCAGCTGTAGTATATAGCAATGTGATAACACCAGGTATACATGAACTACTAGTCCGCTGTCCTCCGCCAGCTGTAGTATACAGTGATTTGATAACACCAGGTATACATGAACTACTAGTCTGCTGTCCTCCGCCAGCTGTAGTATACAGTCATATGATAACACCAGGTATACATGAACTACTAGTCCGCTGTCCTCTGCCAGCTGTAGTATACAGTGATTTGATAACACCAGGTATACATGAACTACTAGTCCGCTGTCCTCCGCCAGCTGTAGTATACAGTAATATGATAACACCAGGTATACATGAACTACTAGTCCGCTGTCCTCCATCAGCTGTAGTACACAGTCATATGATAACACCAGGTATACATGAACTACTAGTCTGCTGTCCTCCGCCAGCTGTAGTATACAGTCATATGATAACACCAGGTATACATGAACTACTAGTCCGCTGTCCTCCGCCAGCTGTAGTATACAGTAATATGATAACACCAGGTATACATGAACTACTAGTCCGCTGTCCTCCATCAGCTGTAGTACACAGTCATATGATAACACCAGGTATACATGAACTACTAGTCTGCTGTCCTCCGCCAGCTGTAGTATACAGTCATATGATAACACCAGGTATACATGAACTACTAGTCCGCTGTCCTCCGCCAGCTGTAGTATACAGTAATATGATAACACCAGGTATATATGAACTACTAGTCCGCTGTCCTCCGCCAGCTGTAGTATACAGTAATATGATAACACCAGGTATACATGAACTACTAGTCTGCTGTCCTCCGCCAGCTGTAGTATACAGTAATATGATAACACCAGGTATACATGAACTACTAGTCCGCTGTCCTCCATCAGCTGTAGTACACAGTCATATGATAACACCAGGTATAAATGAACTACTAGTCTGCTGTCCTCCGCCAGCTGTAGTATACAGTAATGTGATAACACCAGGTATACATGAACTACTAGTCCGCTGTCCTCCGCCAGCTGTAGTATACAGTAATATGATAACACCAAGTATACATGAACTACTAGTCCGCTGTCCTCCGCCAGCTGTAGTATACAGTAATATGATAACACCAAGTATACATGAACTACTAGTCCGCTGTCCTCCATCAGCTGTAGTATACAGTAATATGATAACACCAAGTATACATGAACTACTAATCCGCTGTCCTCCATCAGCTGTAGTATACAGTGATATAACACCAGGTATACATGAACTACTAGTCCGCTGTCCTCCGCCAGCTGTAGTATACAGTAATGTGATAACACCAGGTATACATGAACTACTAGTCTGCTGTCCTCCGCCAGCTGTAGTATACAGTAATATGATAACACCAGGTATACATGAACTACTAGTCCGCTGTCCTCTGCCGGCTGTAGTATACAGTAATGTGATAACACCAGGTATACATGAACTACTAGTCCGCTGTCCTCCATCAGCTGTAGTACACAGTCATATGATAACACCAGGTATACATGAACTACTAGTCCGCTGTCCTCCATCAGCTGTAGTACACAGTCATATGATAACACCAGGTATATATGAACTACTAGTCCGCTGTCCTCCGCCAGCTGTAGTATACAGTAATGTGATAACACCAGGTATACATGAACTACTAGTCCGCTGTCCTCCATCAGCTGTAGTATACAGTAATGTGATAACACCAAGTATACATGAATTACTAGTCCGCTGTCCTCCACCAGCTGTAGTATACAGTAATGTGATAACACCAGGTATACATGAACTACTAGTCTGCTGTCCTCCGCCAGCTGTAGTATACAGTAACGTGATAACACCAGGTATACATGAACTACTAGTCTGCTGTCCTCCGCCAGCTGTAGTATACAGTAACGTGATCCCCCCAGTACTAAACACATCAGCAGCCTCAGTGCCATGTGGCCAGTGTTGCTGACTGCTCACACACCTACCTGGATGGGACATGGTGATCGTGTCATTGCCGAAGCCCACGTTATAGATGAGCACAGCCGAGGCGTTGTGCAGGGCGGCATGCCGGATTTTGTCCCTGCACGTGCAGTTCCCTATAGGGATGAGGGCCACCCATCTCCCGGCGTGGGCTGGCACCGGGAACTTAGCGGCTGGGTCACAGGCCAGCTTGTCCTGCGGCGAGGGCATCACCGCCAAGCCCGAGGCATCCTGCTTGAGGGAGTGCTCCCCGTATCTCCCGCACTCGCTCTTCTCTGTCCGGTTGGTGCCGCTGGCCGGGTCGTGGTAGGTGATGTTGACGAAGGCCGTGTACCACTCCTCCTTCTCCGCCACCGTAAAGTCCATGCAGAGCAGATGCACAAAGCAGTAGGAGATGAGCCAGGTGGAGAGCGCCAGGCTGCGGCATGCCTGGATCAGAGACATTGCCATCTTTATTTGCCCAGCTCTCCAGCTACTCTGCCTGCTGCATATGTCACCGCCGGAGACGTGCCGCTCATTGGCTGCTGCGGCTGGAGCGCCGCTCTCTCTCCCTCCTCCTCTGCTCTCTATATCCCTGCGCTCCCGGTGATGGCTATGTGTTGCGATCAGCGGACAGTTATGTCATGGCGGCCCCTGGCATCTGTACAGGGCCCCATAGCTTTTGTTTGGGTCCTGCCTAATTCAGTGATGGGTCCTTGGTGAACGCCGGGTCCTTCTGGTGAAGGATGGGAGTGGGCTCCTGTCTGGGAGCCGGAAACAGCCCCCGTAACCCCTTCATTGCTGGAAAGGTGACATGTGTTCCCTGCACAGCAGTGGAGCAGTGAGGACAATTAGGAGTTGAAGGGTTATTCAGTGTACACATTCCATGGTCTGTGAAGAAGGGCACATTATAGACGGAGCCCACCGAGGGATTTCCGACGGACGACGGCTCAGGAACTTTCTGCAGTGACGGCAAGAAGGCAGCACGTTGCCTGTCATTTGTAAGTTTGTGTTTGTACAGGGGAGTGCGGTCTATGGGAAGCATGCCTGTCATTGTTTATTACATTCACTCCAAGTCATAAGTAGGAAAAGTAGCTAAGAACCTGCAAGGCATCTGGAGGAAGTGCAGAACTTCTAAGAAAAGATACATGAAACACTTGTCAGGGAGTTTCTGAATTCGATACAAAATCTGATACACAGAAAAACTCTGGAACCTTGGCAATATTCTGCCCAGTTCTCTCCGCCATCCCCAGAATCTGCCATCCTCCTCCTCCTCCTGTAGATGTGTTACATAGGAGGAGCCTGGAGTGTGCAGGGGACTGCTGTCCGCAGCTTTGACGCTGGAGGGCACCTTTACAGGGTAAGATCATATACATAGACATATAGGCACAGCGCTTGTCTACCGCACTTTACTGGAAGCCATCACTTCTTGCTGGAGGTAACAGCGCCCATGGACATTACTGCAAATTCTGCAGATCATTCAAACTGCAGAATGTGTCATTTTGACCCCAGTGATGGGTGACAGTGTCTCACTCATGTAGGATGCTCCATCACCTGTTCAGACCTGCTGGCTGTATGATAGGTTTATTTTCCATTATGCATACCTCCCAAATTTTTGGATGGTCAAAGAGGGACACTTTATAGTTCTTTGTGTGACAGATCCATTTTCAATCCATCTTTATACAATTGAATGCTGTAATTTAAGTAATAAAACAAATCGTTATAATATATACATTCTGTATGATCCAAATTGCGCCATAAAATGGAATAATATGCAGATTTGGGTCTCCGATATAGTTAGGAAATATACAGATCATGTATGATGCAATATTCCCAAGGTCAAAAAGAGAGACATTTAGGCCGGCTGTCCACGGGCATTGCGATATACTGGCGCAGGGGCTTTATGTCACCGCAATGAACCTATCATTATGATAGGTTCAGCATGGAAAATTGTGGCATGAGATGATTTTTATCACCGCTTATCCTATGGAAAGCATTCATTGTGCTACCCGCATGTGGATTATTGCCACGGGTAACACAGTAAAATATCGCTCGTGGACAGGAGGCCTTAAAGAGACTCTGTCACCATCTTTTTGCACCCGTCTCTGAGGGCAGCATAAGATATTGACAGTCGGGATCCTTATCATGACCGTATTACTACAGCATATTCTGCGTGCAGGTTTTGCACACAGTGTACCAATCTGCCATTAAAAACCACAATGTGTTCTATAGCGTTCATACGTGCCAAGATAGTGCATGGCAATCAGTGGAATGCTGCAAGTACACAATGTCATTGTGTACTTGCTGCGAGCCACGCGACTGTCACATGTGAATTACACGGATTACAGTGATATGTCTGCTGTGTGGATCTGTGCAGGAGTTTTGGAGAACCTTGCATTATATCAGTAGCTGCACATGCACAGAGGACTACTTAAAGCAGTCCTGGATGTTCATGAGCTGCAGGCTAGCTACATCCACCCCAGCCTGAGTAGCTATTACTGTGCATAGAGAGAGAGCGCTGTCAATCATTGGCTGGAGGACTGAGTGGGTGTGGCTAGCCTTCAGCTCATGAATATCCAGGACATAGCACTCTAATCAGTGTAACAAGCACTACCTTATGAGGGCTGAAAAAGGATGCTGACAGATTCCTTTTAACGGCCAAAGAGGGACCTGGATCAAAATTAGGGAGTGTTCCTCTAAAAGAGGGCCACTTGGGATGTATAATTATGTATCGTATAGTGCCGACATGCTCCACAGTGTAGTACAAAGAATCTAATGTCTCACGTTAGTCCGTGTCTACTGTTGTACTTGGGCCAGATATCTTTGTATTAGGGGACGTTCATATTTAGTTTTGTTTTTTTTACTGTCTCCCTGGGTATCATCCCAAGGTTACATCAAAATCCCTGAAAAGAGGATTCGGATGGAACCATGGGTTTTCTGTTGCTCAAATGGAGACCAATACTGTCTGCATTTAAGCAGCTTTCCATTCCTTTCCAGCATATGTGTCAGGGAGATTAACGGGGACCATGTTATTCTCTCCGGCACACATGCCAGAAGTGAATAGAAAGCTGCTGAAATGGTAACAGTATTGGTCTGGTCTCTATTCGAGCAACAGAAAACCTATGATTCCATCTGGGGGGGTTATCCAGGCCCCGCTTATGGGGATTCAGACAGGTCCTGGAGACTTTGTAAAAAACAAAGTGTGAACAACCCTTTGGTATAGAAAGGCCTTCATATGATAGAGCTGTGCTCCTAGAGCTTGTTCGGAGGTACATGGCAGTCCCATACTTCTGCACTGTTTGCCCCCATATGTCGCCTCCATATAGGTTCATACAAGGATTCTTCACACATTTCTCTGTAGCATTTTTAAATGTTTGCCAAACATTCTTTTTAAGCATTTGTAATGATGTTTGTTATATCTTGTATCATTTAAAACATGCATTTGTTTTCTGGTGCTTTTCACCTATAGATAAGCCCTTGGGAAACACAGCAAAGAAAGGCTGGATTCACACGGGCGTATATCAGCCCCATTTTCACGCCTGGCCTGGCCGATATACGCTGCCCCTCTGATGCATTGGTTTACAATGCATCAGTGCACATGGGCGTATTTCCACGGCGTAAAAGCGCCCGGCCTTCCAAGATAGTGCATTTCAGCCAGGCGCTTTTACATCGACAGCTGCATAGCTTCCTATGGGAGCCTACGACAGCTGCCGGAGAAGGGAGGTGGGAGGGATTTTAACAGTGTGACTGCTAAACTCCCACCCCCTTCCCTCCTCCTCTCTGGCTGTTTGCAATGTGAGGGGTTGTGGGCGAAACCAAGCTCCGCCCTGGCCCGCCCCCTCCCATTGCTGGCTGCCAACAAGAGGCGGGAGCTTAGCACATTAGCTCCGCCCCTCCCCTTGCAGAGGGTTAGCAAGGGGGAGAACAGCTTAGCAGAGCTAAATTGTCTCCCCCTGCCCAACGGCAATGCGGGCTCTGTGTATATGCATTGGGCCCGTGCCATCTGAACGGGCGCACAAACCTAGCTTTGTGCACCCGTTCACGCATTTTTACGGGGCCGGCGGGCACACGTAAAAACGCCTACGGCTGTGTGAATAAGCCCAGAAGCTGTAATTTTGGTGAAGAAAAACACTGCATACCAAGACGCTTGATATATTGAGCCTTTTATATTTCACTATAGACGTACATCTGGTCACACAAAAATTAAAAACACTGAAAAAATGCTACAACATGCTGTGTGTGAAACCAGTCAAGGGCTACATTCACATGTTTGAGAATCTCGCATGTTGCGAGATGCATAAAACTCACACGAATATGAACACCATTATTTTAAATGGACTCTGGCAGTTTAAGGAGAAGCTTGTATGAGTTGGGAGCTGATGCTATGGAATTTGGGACACATTTTTTTCAGGTGGAGGGTGCAACCAAAGTCTCTTCGCTGGGTTTGAATAGTCATTCAGTTAAAAGAGTGTGTTGGTGGCAGTCGGACTGTTACAAGCTATGTATACACCTCGGAAGGGTGTGGCAGCCTGGGGCATTATTGTTCCTTGGAGAATTAAGGTATCTTGGGTATGTGATGGTCAATGGTTAGGTATCGAGTTTACCTATGTGCCTCACTGGATATCTGTATGTCTATGGGGGCCAAAAACAGAGCTGGTGTTCATCAAGGAAGAGAGCAACTTGGATTGCAAAGGGCCCAGGTAGTGCTCCGATGGTTGAGGTAACGGAATTTCTGGTGAGAGAATGTCTAGCTGGATTTGGTAAGGCTAAGGCTCTCTTAGCTTCTGGGGCCACTGCAGGTTTTTGTGCTGCATGTGTATGGTAACAATTTAGGACAGGTCACATGTTAGAGCTTGTTTGCAACTGAAGAGGTGCATCCTAATCATAGTGGTTATACAGAGACCAATATTATCACTACACAGTGATCATATAGTGGTACATAGCAGTTCTGCACAGGCATTCTGCAGACTGTATAAGTGATTACAGTACAAAAAAGCTCAGTGACTCACAGATGACATTCTCAGGTTGGAGTAATTCCCTTTTTCCATTTAACCCAGACTACCATGATGACTTCTTCCAGCCAAAACTTGTCTCTGAAAAGCTTGCCACATGGACATCTTTGGCTTCTTGTCTTTCCAGTGCTCTCCCTACCTTATCCCAACTTACCCAACTCTCTAACCCCCAATTCTGTGCATGCTGTGTGGCGCAATGCTGCAAATTCTGTGCCTCAGAAATCATGTTGTCTTAACTATTATTACCCTCTCTCCAAAATAGTACCACACAGAATGCACCCATGAAAAAAACAATGGTAGATAGATAGTGCCCCTAAAAATGATAGTTCCAAACAGATAGTTGCCCATATTGTGCCCAAGGTAATAATACTGCACCAGACAGTAAAAGTGCTATTTTTTGTATTCCAAACAGTAATAGCGTCATCTGTTGCACTCCACAGAGTAGCAGTACTCCTCTCAGGCCTCCTGCCCATGGGCGGGTTGGATACTGCCTGTGAAATCTCGCAGCCCAATCAGACCCGGCGCCCCCCAGAGAATCCAATACTCACCGCTCTAGATCCGTGCGAGAGTCTCTGCCGGCGAGCCGGCGCAGTTCAGTGCATGACGTGCATGTCCGCGCGATTTTCTGTGATGAATAGGGCCTGCTGTGATTCTCCTCCGCAAACAGAAAATCACAGTTGATTTCTGCTCATGGGCAGGGGAGAATCTGTTAACCTAGCATGTCTATGGATGGCTATTGCTTTGGGATTCGCGGCAGGCGTCTGGCCACAAATCCCACAGCAATTACCCGTCTGTGGGCATTCAGCCATAGTGCCCCACACAGTAATTATGTCTCTTTTGTGCCCCCACAGTAATAATTCCTAACATTGTCGAGTAGTAATGCCACATTTTTGCCCCTTAGACAGTAATAATGCCCCCGGATTGCCCATTAAAAGTAATAAAATCCACTGAGTGCCTCTTCAAAAGTAAAAATGCAAGTATTAATACAAGGTGATGCAGTGCCGTCTATACATTGGAGAGTGGAATTCGACTGGGGCATCAAGTAGGCCCTACCATGTAAGTTTGCCTGAGGCTAGAGCTCCTCTTGCCCACCCCCTGCTATTTATGCCTATTGTGACTCGACACTGAGCCCTATCCTTATCTCTTTTTCGATTCTAAAAGCCTCCTTTTGCTCCATACCACTGTGTGCATTAATCTGTGGTTCTACAAGTCGTACCAGAATAAGTTTTACTTGAGCAATCCAAGAGTAATGCAATGCCAGGTGCTTTACTTTCCATCATATACTGATTTGACACAGCTGGGTTTTTGACCAATAAATTTATATTAAAGTATTTCTAACTGTTGGTTAAAAAAAATCCGATATTTCCGAAACACATCATCCTGGAACACCGTCATAAATTTAGGGCACAAGACTTGTACAATTTCTCCAACACTTCCAGTTATATTATTGTGGCTAGAACATTTCTAAATGACACGTCAGCTTTCATCTGAGTTATTTCCAGTTCCATCAGCAAGCACCTTTTCATCTTTTTTATTGAGCAGAGCTTTAAAAACAACTTACAATGTCTTGTGAAAGCTTGCACATTTTTTATCCTCTGTTGACTGCAAATACAATTGCAGATGCATTACAAGGGAGATTGTTTTACAATTCTTCATCACACAGACTGCGCTTTTAGAGAGAAAGAGGAAAACTTTATAAAAAAAAGAAATAAGAAAACTAAATTTACAATAAATGTGATTGTATTTTCTCTGCTCAGAAATAAGCACTAAAGAAAAGTCATTTATCATAATGCAGCTGGCTCCAACCTGCGGCTCCCCAGCTGTTGTGAAAGGAAAACTCCCAGCAGGTTGTCGGGGCATGCTGTTAGATGGAGCTGCACAACAGCTGGAGAGCCACAGGTTGAAGAGCACAGTATGATGTATGAGTAGCATCTTGCCGTGCCCTCTAGAAGCCACAGCTCTGGCCTCATTGCTGCACGGGTAGAATGGGACAGGGGATTGAACCATCGCTTCATCTTCTCTTGTAGCTCAGAGTAGCCAGAAGTTTAAGGCTTCTGCATTGGAACCTTCAGTCGGAGAGTCCTTCACAGGTCCGGTACAAAATATCAGGAGAAATAGTGCTACATGCAGTACCTTTTTTTTTCAGGTAATTGCCGGGCACCAGAAGCCAAATGTGCCCTATTATAATCAATGGGGTCCATTTGGCGCTGTTCAGTTCTGTCATAACAGGAACCCATTTGGCCGGGGGATTCCCTTTTCCTGCTTCCTGACGCAGGTGTGAAAGCAGCCTAATAAATTATGTTACAAAGTGGGAGTACTTGTATTCTACACTTTTTCAACTCATTTACTGCATTTGGGGATGCACACTCCTCCTCTGGCAGAAATTACTGCATTGTGCAGCCTGGTACATAACAAAGCCATGACAAATATGACAGGTCAGTTTTCATATGGATTATGAAGAATAAAGATAGATCCAAAGATCTTGATAGAATGGGGGTAGCATAGTGTGAACAGAGCTTTAAAACTTAGTTGAGATAATTATAAATCATATGGGTTTGTATTATTTTGATCAACAGGAGTAATATTTCATTCAAAAAAATCATAGAATCATAGAATGGTAGAGTTGGAAGGGACCTCCAGAGTCATCAGGTCCAACCCCCTGCTCAGTGCAGGATACACTAAATTATCACAGACAGATGTCTGTCCAGCCTTTGTTTGAACACTTCCATTGAAGGAGAACTCATCCCCTCCCGTGGTAAGGTGCTCCACTCATTGATTACCCTCACTGTCAGAAATGTTTTCTAATATCTAATTTGTGTCTCCTCCCTTTCAGTTTCATCCCATTGCTTCTAGTCTTTCCTTGTGCAAATGAGAATAGGGCTGATCCCTCTGCACTGTGACAGCCCTTCAGATATTTGTAGACAGCTATGCAGTCTCCTCTCAGCCTTCTTTTTTGCAAGCTAAACATTCCCAGATCCTTTAGCCGTTCCTCATAGGACATGATTTGCACACCACTCATCATCCTAGTAGCTCTTCTCTGAACTGGCTCCTGTTTGTCTATGCCTTTTTTTAAAGTGGGGTGCCCAGAACTGGACACAATATTCCAGTTGAGGTCTGACCAAGGAAGAGTAGAGGGGGAGAATTATCTCACGTGATCTAGACTCTATGCTTCTCTTAATACATCCCAGAATTGTGTTTGCCTTTTTGGCTGCTGCATCACATTGTTGACTCATGTTCAGTTATGATCTATTAGAATACCCAAGTCTTTTTCACATGTGCTGTTGCTTAGCCCAATTCCTCCCATTCTGTATGTGCTTTTTTCATTTTTCCTGCCAAGTTGTAGGACTCTGCATTTCTCCTTGTTAAATACCATTCTGTTAGTCGCTGCCCACTGTTCGAGCTTTTCTAGATTTTTTTTTTGAATACTCTCCCTCTCTTCCCTAGTGTTAGCTATCCCTCCTAGCTTTGTGTCATTGACAAATAGTACAGAGCACAGAATAACAAAATATTACTCACTGCTTCCCCGATTCCCCGTTGTGATACATGCCTATCACACCGTCTTGTGCAAGTTACTGATTAACCTGCTATATTATGGGGTCTTGGTTGGCATGCAGTGCTGGGACAAGCGGCAAGCATACACTGTGACATTTTTAGTTGATATCCCCTCCAGATTTTTTTGCTACCAAGAATTGAGCTTGCTTTAATCAAAACCTATAAAAGGGGTTTCAGCCAGTAAAGCCACAGTTACTGCATAGCAGTGCCAGCTACAATGCCGCCATTACAGGAATGGCTATGGTGCCCCCCATAAATGTCAGCCCCAAGGAAACAAGTTGGTTTTCCACTAAATACGTTTATAATCCATCCACAGAACAGGCGCTAAATGTTTGACCACTGGAGTGAGTGGAGCTGCTGTTGAGCATGCATGCCGTCGCTCCATTCAAACTCCATAGGGGTGAGTGCAGCTCTGGACAAATGAAAGCTAGAATCAAAAATGCATGCTATGAGTAACTCTGTTCACTTTCTAAAACTTTTCTGACAACCTAAATTGTGTGACTAATAGGTATATTTAAACAGGTATATGTACAGTTTATGGTCCAGAGAGACTGATGATCCAGCTCTTGCTTGCAGTACAAAACAGCAATATCATGTGGAATATTAAAACCCCAGGAGCTTTTACAGCAATAATAAGGCAGTTTGTATCTCTAGTCTTGCCAACTAAAATACTCCAATGGATACCTGATGGGAATAGAGCCTAAACATCAAACAAATACAAATAGACTTTGTGTTGACATTTGATTTGATATTCCCAAGTGCTATATAGAGGCTAGAGAAGTCAGTTTAAAAATGTTATATGTTGTTTATAAATGGGTTTTTTCTTTAACCCCTTGAGGACATATCCATTTTTCATTTTTCTTTCTCTCCGCTTTCAAAAAAGTCATAATTTTTTTTGTATTTTCATAGGCATTCTATTAATAGGCAAAGATTCTATAATGGGCAACAGCGATCTCATCACAGATGGGCTGTTTGGGTGACGGAGGGAGCCCCTGCCCTCTGTCAGGCCATTTAAATGCCGCTGTCAGAATCATCTCCAATCCCAACCACTGCAGCTGAGTGTTGGCTGTTCAAGGCAGCTGACACCAGCCAGGTATCTTCACATGTATGTCATGATAGATCCTTTTAGGCACTTGATAGTTATGCTGTGCCTGATCCAATGGTGGTGTACTACTGATTGCAATCTACATGAGCTACTACGCATTCATTTTTGCAATAGATCCTCAGAAATCAGAGGAGAGGGAGTTAGGAACACTGTTACTACCCCATGTGACTACCTAGTTTATCTTTAATTCCACCATAATGACTATCAGTATTAATAAGGATACACTGGCATGGTTAATTAGAGCACTCCAGCACTGCTTATGGGGCACTCTGGCATTGCTAGTGGCGGCTCATTGACTGTCAATATGGGGGCATGGACAATATTTAAGGCAGGGTTTATGTGCAAAAAAACTCACTGCAAATAATTCTTGAATGTTAGCAAGTATGTATGGAGTCACTGGATAAAGTAGAATGTGATATGGAATTGGCAATGTCTTATGCCAGACTCCTCAGAAATCCAGAATGTACTCAATCTTTAAAAAGAGTTGCCCAACGGAAACAATCCATCAGCTATCTACAGGATAGGTGATAAGTGTCTAATTGGTGGGCATCCGACCGCTGGGACCTCAACCTATCACAAGAATGGAAGTTCCAAGTATGCACACATGAACAGAGCAGTGGTCACACACAGGCACTGCAGCTCCATTCATCACTATGGAATTGCTGGAGATGGCCATGTAAAACCAAATTCCCAAGATTATAGATCCCTATCAGTAGATCTGACGTTGGGCTGGGAAACTTGCCTGTAGTATGAGGGTAAAATGTGGCCATAAAACGGGGCAAAAATGTAGTAGTTATATGCTTGTGTGAAAGCAGCTGATAAAGCAGGAGGAAAGGGTTTTTTATGCATTTTTAAAATATTTTGTTTAACTCTTTTTGTTAATCCCACTGAGAACCTCACCATGTTAATGCTTGATTGCAATACTTTTGTACTGCAGTATAGTATGCCTATCGGTGTAAAACTGACAGGCAACCTATTAGACCCTGCTACTGGCACATACTTAAGGAAGACCTGGGGGCCTTCATTAGGCTCCTGAATACTATGAGAACTCATCTGCTGCCTGCAACTGCATTACAAGTATGGCATTGGGGTGACAGAGGGAGCTCCCTCCCTTTGTCTAAGCACTCAGAAGCCACATTCCGTATTGACTGTGGCATCTGCGAGGTCGAATGGCCAGAATCATAGTTACCGGATTACAGTTACAGCTGATACTCACTGAGGATAGTGCAGGCACGCCTCCTGTGCCCACACTGTCCTGTTACTATGCTCAGCACTAGTGCTGTAAATGTACTGCAGATGACTTTAGGGCAGGGGTGTTCAACGCATAGCCCACGGTCTGCATGTGGCCAAGGATGGTTATGAATGCGTTCCACAAGGGTAGTGATATGTCCGTGCAGGCCTTGAGGAAACTACCTACACAACCCAGTAATGGCTGAGTAATTCTATCACGTTCAACCTAAGTCACACGTGTCAAACGCAAGGCCCGCGGGCCGAGTCCAGCCCACCACCTCATTTTCTGTGGCCCACGGGCTGTGCAGCAAGTTCCCTCACCCTCCGTGCTGTTGTCAGTATCAGATCGTCTATCGGCTTGTTCTGTCTAGCAGAGCAAACAAAAACAGATGAGTGCCGATAGCATACTGACAACGGCAGATGAGGATGGAAGAAACCTGCAGCAGACATGATCTCTAGTGCGAGGAGAGCAAGACGGAGGAGGAGCTGCAGGATGAGAGCCTGGTCAGGGGCCCAAGTATGCAGCAGGGCCCCAAAAAGGGCTGAGAGCAGCCGGTATACCTGCCAGTGGGACCATATTAGATGCAGGTGAGTTTAAAAATGTGTATAAAAAAGCAGAAGTGTCATTGTGCATGTGTGTGTGTGTATATAATATATATGCACGTGTGTGTGTGTGTGTGTATATATAAATATATATATATATGTGTGTGTGTCTGTGCATATATGTGTAGAATAGTGTGCGTCTGTGCGTGTATATGTATTATAGTGTGCGTCTGTGCGTGTATATGTATTATAGTGTGCGTCAGTGTGTATATGTATAGAATAGTGTGCGTCAGTGCGTATGTATGTGTAGAATAGTGTGTGTCTGTGCATGTGCAGAATAGTGTGCGTCTTTGCGTATATGTGCAGAATAGTGTGCGTCTTTGCGTATATGTGCAGAACAATGTGCGTCTATGTGCAGAACAATGTGCGTCTGTGCGTATATGTGCAGAACAATGTGCGTCTGTGCGTATATGTGCAGAATAGTGTGCGTCTGTGCGTATATATGTGTAGAATAGTGTGCGCCTGTGCGTATGTATGTGTAGAATAGTGTGCGCCTGTGCGTATGTATGTGCAGAATAGTGTGCGTCTGTGCGTATGTATGTGCAGAATAGTGTGCGTCTGTGCGTATGTATGTGCAGAATAGTGTACGGTTGTGCGTATATATGTGTAGAATAGTGTACGGTTGTGCGTATATATGTGTAGAATAGTGTGCGTTTGTGCGTATATATGTGTAGAATAGTGTGCGTATATATGTGTAGAATAGTGTGCGTCTGTGCATACATATGTAGAATAGTGTGCGCCTGTGCGTATATATGTATAATAATAGTGTGCGCCTATGTGTATATATATGTATAATGGTGTGCGCCACTGGCCACTATGGGGGACCTTATTACCAATCGAGCTACTATGGGGTTCACTTACTATATACTGTCTTGCGATTAGAATCAGCCCTTTAAAGGCAGCCATAAGGCTGATGTGGCTCTCGGTGAAAAAGAGTTTGACACCCCTGCCCTAAGTGCAAGACATACTACAGCCAGGACGAATTTAAGCTTGTATTCACACAGAGAGAGAGAATATGCATACACAGCAACACACACACCAGAAAACAACAAACTGTACTGTAATGCTGCGACAGATAAACCGGACGTGCATGCAAACAACCAACCACAACAGACAAACACCAAAACATTTACCAATAATACCAACACACATAAACGTAATAGAACAGCTAATAAATACAAGGCATTAGTTAGTAATTTGGCCAAAATACATAAGCTCACGAGCCCATGACAAGGGTCCTCGCTGTCTCATGAGTCGCTACTCTAACAAGACAACTCCAGGAGTCCTGCTTACAATACTAATAGGTCATAGACTGAACATAAGTCAACAATGTGATGCAGCAGTCAAAAAGGCAAACACAATTCTGGGATGTATTAAGCGAAGCATAGAGTCTAGATCATGTGAGGTCATTATCCCCCTCTACTCTTCCTTAGTCAGACCTCATTTGGAATACTGTTTCCAGTTCTGGGCACCCCACTTTAAAAAAATGTGGACGAGGAGGAAAAAGAGGGGTGGAGCAAAACCCGTACCGTTGTGTTAGTTGTGACCAATGATACTATAAAATTCATGAAGTGAAGTGGTAACTTCAATAATGGAGGTGCTGCCTGACCAGATGACGCACCACCTGGGTGGGCGTGTTGCGCCGTCTCCATTGCCAGTTTTTTTCTATTCTCTCACTTTAAAAAAAGACATTGACAAACTGGAACAAGTTCAAAGAAGAGTAACAAAAAATGGTGAGCAGTCTGCAAACCATGTCCTATGAAGAACGGTTAAAGGATCTGAGAATGTTTAGCTTGCAAAAAAGAAGGCTGGAGGAGACTTAATAGCTGTCTACAAATATCTGAAGGGCTGTCACAGTGCAGAGGGATCAGCCCTATTCTCATTTGCACAAGGAAAGACTAGAAGCAATGGGATGAAACTGAAAGGGAGGAGACACAAACTTTCTGACAGTGAGAGTGATCAATGAGTGGAACAGGTTGCCATGGGAGGTGGTGAGTTCAACTTCAATGGAAGTGTTCAAACAAGGGCTGGACAGATATCTGTCAGGGATGATTTAGTGATCCTGCACTGAGCAGGGGGTTGGACCTGATGATTCTGGAGGTCCCATCCAACTCTACCAGAGTATGATTCTACAAGCGGGGTGATCGTCCAAATAGCGATGGCCCCACGCTGGAACCTAGGGGTCTGGCTCCTCCTAGATGGAATACAGCATATACTGTAAACAGGACACAGTTGACACACACAAACAGACAAGGGAAATACACCCTGAACAGGTAACTGTTCACACTAACAAACAGGGAATCTCACCCAGAACCTCATGCATGCAAGACACACCAGAGTAGAACATGCATGACTCCAAAAACCAGGGTTCTGAGAAGGAATGAGGAACATAGCAAAAGGGGTAAATGTCCTGCACCCTATAGAAAGAGGGGCTGGCATTTATAATCAGTAGACTGGTGGTGACTGGCTGGCTGGAGAACTCCACACCATTAGCCAGCCAAATCAACTACACCTGCAGTAGTGTGCTCTGGGAAACCTATAGAACCACAAGTTCCAGGAGCACAATGTGACAGGTGGATTGGCTGTTTACTGCTTCGGAAAAATTCTATATGCATTATATACAGGGCTGGTCGCTGTCACTGACAACTTAACTACATGTAGCCAACCCCGTGTTTAAGAACCGTAGCATCCCTCCTGCCCAACTGTGTGTGACTGTGAAGTAACGAAGTATGGAGACACTGGCTCATGAAGGGTAGGAACTCGAGGGCAGTAACTTACAGTTCAGCCGCTGCTGATGCTGCTCCACATTGTAGGAGCTGAGAGCCAATATGAATCTTTGCTGGCTGAGTCTCTGCCAACGGGCTCCCTCATTGGTTCAGCGCCTTCAGGCCTTGCTGATCATGTGACACACTGCCAGCCTGGAGGAATTGGGAAGTAGTTAGCGGAGCAGCCGCCCAGCACAGTGGTTAGCTCCGCCGCTTCCTGCCCCCATGCTAATTCTCTTGGGCTGCAACTAGGCCATTGCCCAATGTCCGGAAGCAGTACTGTGAGTCTGTGTGAGTTGAGTGGACAGCCCAGTGCAGACAGCAATTAGTAAACTAGCCAGGTCAGCCACCCCAGCTACATTAATGTAAAAGTCATCAGTACACTGCTGCCTGCCTCTGTGTCTCAGGTGGGCATTAAGTCATTATTTGAACTCTAGCAGGATTTTCAAAACTGTAGCATTTCATTCGTGTTTTTGTATTTAATGTGTGGCCAAAGACAACTTTTCTTCCAATGTGGCCCAGAGACACCAAAAGGTTGGAGACCCCTGCCTTAGAGGGTTAGGGGAGTCAGTATTGTAAAGGAGAACACCTCCATAGTACAGCATGTGATAGAGCAGGCCATTAGAGATGAGCGAACGTGTCCGTAACGGACACATCCGCACCCGGACACCGGCTTTAGCGAACACTGGAGTGTTCGCGCGTAAGTGTCCGGGTGCCGCCGGGGGGCGGGGAGATGCGCGGCGGCGCGGGCGGCAGTAGCAGGGAACAGGGGGGAGGCCTCTCTCTCTCCCTCTCCCCCCCGCTCCCCGCCGCACCCCCCCGCGCTGCCACGGCGGCCCCCGAACTTTTTCGCCCGAACACCGAGGTGTTCGCAAAGTTCGGTGTTCGGGCGAAAAAGGGGCGGGGCCGAACGTGTTCGCTCATCTCTACAGGCCATCCTTTTTGCCACCCATTCATATGGCAGTTGAACGGATGTATAGTTTGGGTCAATAGCATGTAATGAATGCCATATAGTGAATCTATGAGCATTAGTCACCTGTACGATATAAGTGTGTAATATGACAGAGTGACCCCTGAACAAAAACTGGTGCATCCATGCTTACTCAGTGGAGCAATCTTTCACAGCGCAGTCTGATGTATTTCCATTTTCTAGAAAAAAATCTAATGTAGAAAGGAACGCAAAATACGCTAAAGCAGAGTATTACTGCACATAGCTGGAGCATAAAGCAAACCTTGATAGTTGGACGCCCCCTACTGGCTTCCTGCAGATAAGATAATAAAAAAGATCATGTGCAGAGATTTAGGAGGAAAAAAACCTGTTTTGCACGAGTACATTGTGACACGTCCGTAATACAGATGTGTTATACATAATGGTTTAGTCATCCCGTATTCATTACATAGCAACATAGTATGTTAGGCTGAATGAAGACAATGTCCATCTAGTTCAGCCTGTTTTCACCCTCTAGTTGATCCAGAGGAAGGCAAAAAACCCCAAGAGGCAGGAGCCAATTAGCCCATTTGGGAGAAAATTCCTTCCCGACTTCGTTTCATCATCCGTATTTGATCTGTATTTGCGGCTATTGGTTTTAATTTCTACTAAGTAAATACGGCAAAGGATAGCAAATATGGCAACACATAGAATATTGATGACAAACGGACAAAAGTAGCGCATGCCGCGTGTTTAGGAAAGGTCTGTGGAAAATATGACCATGTACATATATATATATATATATATATATATATATATATACACACACACACACACATTGGCTTCATATAACAGTCTACAAAACAGGGACTACAAATAGGCTGAAAATGTCCAAAAGCCGCTGTCTGTATACAATGCAGAAGATATTTAGGATTGTGAGGACTCGTTCCTTCGTGCGCAACTCGAATCGCACAGAACACGGACAGGAGACCGCACAGCTGCATGTAGCATTCTTGTGACAAATCGGCCATGTAAATTGACCTGTTGCAATCAATGGGCTCCATTTTTGTGTGATATTTGTGCGTCTTTCAAAACAGAAAACTCGAATGAGAATATCAGTTGTGTAAATACGACCTTAGGTGCATTCACACGGGCGAACCGCAGAAAACTCGCATGGGTATATCTACATGGGCAATGTTTCTCGTACCTATGTGTCCCGCATATAGCACCCGTATTTTTCGGTTGTATAAGGGTGGGCTGCATGCACGATACGCAGAGAATAGGAACCATTGTTTTCAATGGGTTCATTCTCACTTTGTGCAAAAAAAAAAAAGCAATATGCTCTACTTTGGTGCGCATTTGCACAATTTTGCGGGAAATCGAAGACACTTGGCAGTAATTAGGATGCATAGAGCTTTAAATCACGGCACGGGTGTGTCCCGCATCGATGTGACGGTCCCTGTCAGTGCAAAAAGTACAGTAGAATGCACAGATACGCATGACTTTTTGAGCGAGGAATGTTGCGCTATTGCATGCATTTTTGTGCTCATGCTCGTATGAGGCTGCCCTAACATATGCAGTACACAGCAAATATGCATGTACATGTTGTCTGCATGGATTCCCCACCAATCAGCCGTTTGCCGTGCCACTGTTTCAATGCATAAAGCTGGAAGCAGACAGCTCCACATAGTGGCCTGGCATGATACTGCAGGCAAAGCTCCCACTGAAGTGAATGAGAGCTGCGCCTGCAATGTCATGCAAGGGCTCCTTTACATGGGCATATGTGCGCACGCAAAATTTGTGCAGGCAATATGCAGAGAATAGAACACATTGATTTCAATGGGTTCATTCTCATGTCCCAATTTTGCACATGTAATAAAAGTAGGACCTGCTCTGTTTTTGTGTGCATTTGCGCACTATAGGTCCCCATAGAAGCCTATGGGATGTGCACAAATGCTTGCGTAATGCGTGCACAGAAGTGCAATACACTGCGCTATTCAGTAAAAAAAAGACCACATCTGGAACTCAATAGGCTACATAGCCAACTTAATCGAGGCGTTTCTGTCTGCCGTACACAAATGAACACGCCCTGTATGTGCAAAAACGCATAGGCGTGAGAAGGTTCACTAAGATGTACAGAGCAGACTATTTCTTGCTCCAAACACTGAAACAGTGCTTCAATGGAAGCCGTCCCTGCGGGATCCACAGAAAAATGGAGCATGCTGCGATTTGTTTTCCGGACGAAAAGGTCCGCAAATCAAATCCGCATGCTTTTAATCCATTTGCAGATGCCCATGCTTCTCTAGGGGCCGCTTGATTTGCTGATCTCCTGCGCGGATTCCGCAACTCAAATTTCCCCGTGAACATTGAGCCTAAGAATTGGGTAACAGAATTCACCAGTTTTACCACAAAGGAAAATTTCAAAACCACAAATTGTTCCTAGAACTTCATGTACACATAAGCAGATGATAGAGCTATAAAAATACGAGGTATTGGTTCTTACATTGGCCAATGAACTTAAGCCGCAAAGCCACAACAAGGCTCCTCGTGTCTTGCGGTCCCTACACTAGGAAGACACATCTACTAGAGGACCCTAAGAGCCACCCTAGTGCAGTAATGGCAAACAAACTCAGCAGGACAAACTGACAGAAAATAAACAGACATGAACCAACAACACACCAAACACACTACAAGCTGCAACAGACAAGGATACATGATCCAGCAGCACAGACACAGTTCACACAGCAACAACACAGATAACAGGACTGCTCACCCTGGACACCAAAGAGACACTGACAGGAGCTGGGTATATATGTGAGCAAAGACCCAGGGGATTGGCTAGCAGGAGATCACCACACCCAGCCAGCTCAATCATTCCACACCTGTGGGCTTGTGCTGCTAGAACCCATAGTACTACAGGTCCCAGCAGCACAACCTAACAATTTCATCTAGTTGCATCAAACCTCCACCCACCTCTAGCCCCTTACTATTGCTTCTCCACACACTATTACTACTATTATACATTAGCAGGCAGTATCACTATATCCACCATGTATAAACTGTTGCTGATGCTGTTCTTCGTATATGTTTTGCCAATATGCGAATTCTGTCGTTTCTAATTTTTATGTTAATATTTGTTATAACATATGTGTATTTGAGCTAAAATCTGTTTTTTTCTCTCTTGCTTACTCTATTTTAGCTGGTATTACCAATAAAAACAGAGAAATCTTCGCATATGTCTAGTCCCAGTTCTTCGGTCTACACCATCATGCTATATACGTCCAGCCATGTGTTGTACGGTTCCTGGGTTGGCTATTTCATGTATATACCACTCTGCCACTCTTGTCATTCTACCATCAAGGCATCCAACAGGTAGACCAATTCCTACCGCCCCGCCTCTGTTGGGATAACTCCACCCCCTTTTCTCCATCGTCCATCAAGTGATCAGCCATGAGTCTACTTTCACCGGGGGAAGTTACGGCCAGACATTTTTCCCAACATTGAAGACTTTAGGAAGTCCCTACCCTAAGAGAGCATGTAGAACGAGAGGTCTTAATGAGAAGCACCTTCAGGCAGAGTTCACACAACCGTATTGGAATTGCATATTACGCGGCCTCTGTACATACGTGTGATATGCAGTAGCTCGCAGGCAATCCATTGCATTGCCTTATGCAGTTCCACTCACATTAGCGTGTTGGAATTGCGTAATCCACAAGTGCAAAATAGACAGCAACATGTTCCGTTTTGCCACGTATATGTGAGATAGAGGCCATTATTCTCTATTGTTGCGTATATACCCGCAGCCGATATCCAATCACATTGCAAGCGAGACCACAGCAGAACATGCATGACTCCAAAAACCAGTGTTCTGAGGGGGAATGAGGAAAACGGCATAAATAACCAGTAACTTCATAAAGTGGGGCTGGTATTTACGTGCAGCAGACCAGGGGAATTGGCCGACTGGAGAACTCCACACCCAGCCAGCTCTATCATCCCGGAAACCTGTAGAACTACAGGTCCCAGGAGCACAACGTGACAGCAACAGATTTGTTGGGTGTGGCTTAGTGAGAAGGGGGTATGGTTTTGCAGAAAAGGGGCATGGATTAAAATGTGACAGCAGGTGCCAAAATTGCACCAAACTTTTTTAGCGCAAAGTAAGCCAAGCAATAGGTGCTATAAATGTAGATAAAAGTGCCCAAAGATGCCCCAATGGTGTCATCTGTGATCAGTATGCTATATTTTCAGACGGTGTAATCTAACACACTATGGAATATACAGGATTGGCGTATCCGCCCCGCCATCTCTGCTGCTTTATACGCAACACGGGCATTGGGAAAAACAAAACATTAAGCAGTGTTAGGGGAAAACATATGCGCTGATACACTCGCTGCTCCGGAGCGCATTACTGCATGGACTGGGGGGGGGGACTATTGTGCGCGAGTTTGAAAAAAAAAAGCAGGAAGATGGGTCCGCCCCCTCTTCCTCATACGTAGGAAATCTACGTGCGACAAAGATAGGCAAGTCTTATCTTCTCTTGTGCGTAGTAGTAATGCGTGAGAATACTCAAAATAAAATCAATGATTTGCCCCGCCGCGTAGCGGGACTATTCAGTTTTTCTCCCCATCGATTACAATGGGTTTTCAAAAATACGGAATGCTTTGTTTACTTCAGCCTTCTTCTGGAACAACACGGTCTGCGGTACTGGTTGTTACACTGAAAGAAAACTGAAGCAAAGATGAAACTGAATTAACATTCATCTTTTTTTTTTTTTTTTTTTTTAAACCTGCTGTAATCAATAGTTTATTTCAGTTTAATTCCATTTCTTTGCTACAAAAACAGAACAAATATACTAAAAAAGTCAAGTGAGGTAAAAGCCTCCTGTGAGGGGAAGAAGCAGGACTCTCAAGGGGTTATTAACAGACCCAAAAAATGTCTGTGAAAGAAGCTCTATAGGTGGAAGATATTGTCAGATGCGTTCGGAACGCATATATTTATATTCCACAAGACTTCTGCTCGCTTCGCAACCTGATTGGTTGTTTGGGTTGGCTGATTCACAGTGATTGGTTGTTCGGGTTGGCTTACGCACAGTGATTGGTTGTTTGGGTTGGGTGACGCACAGTGATTGGTTGTTTGGGTCGAACAGAAGTCTTGTGGAATATAAGAAATATGCATGCGTAACCAGCTCAGCAGACGAGGCGCTCTGTATGTGCAGCGCCCATTCAGTCATCACTAACAGCTTCATTGGGAAGTGACGCTTCGGGAGTCTCCAGAAACATGGCGGCTACGCTGACGGGCTGTCGCTCTAGCGCTTACACGTTCGGCTGAGCCTCGGATGATACGCCAGTGATCTAGCCAATCACAATCCCTGTATCAGGTCCGTAGTAAAGAGCCGCTCCGTGATTGGTTGTGTGAAGACAGCTGGTAAGAGTGGGCGGTGACCACCGCCACACAGCTGGGACTGAGCCCTGTGCGTCGCCTTCTCCTCCGTACGTTGGAGCCACCAGGTACGTAGTGCGGACTGGTTACTTTAGTCGTGCCCCCTATAAGCGGGCTGTAGTGGTCCTCGGGCAAGGAGAGCACGTGACCTGCAGGAGCCGCGCTGTGCAACTTGTCCTAAAGTTATAAGGAAACTCCGTGCTGAGTGCAGTGAGGAGCAGAGACCGCAGTGCCCCGTGCATGCCGACCCTGCCGGGTACATTATATATCACATAGTGCAATAATATATGCAGTATCGCCACGTAGGACATACCAAACTGAGGGTGGCCCACAGGGAATCATGGGGCCTCCGCACTTCATTTAAGTCCTGCGGATTTGATTTGATATGATTTGTGGGTCACGTGCGGATGTGACTCCATTCATCTCTATGGGAGCTTACCATCTGCAAATACATTTCCGGATGCACTGCGGATTTGAAGGTTGGTATTATTGTATCTTGTCACCACCAGGAAGCTAGGGGTTTGACAGATCTTCCTTGCAGGAACGCCCCTGTCACACCCCTAGATCCCAATTGGGTCACTTGGGCAAGGTCCTGGAAGCTGCTACACAATATACAATAATAGCCATCCACCCCTCCGGTGTTCCCAATACTTTCCTGTACTATGCTGCTGATCTGAGCACCGCGTACGGCACAAATACTAGGCATACAGTGCGCCTCCGGGCCCAATACCGTTCTCCCCCCAATGCTGCGGATGTCGAATGTGTGCGCCTCACAGTCGTTTAACAGCACTCACACATTGGGCCCAGCGGCTGTCTCGGCTGCCTTGTCCCGCACTGGAGCAGCAGCCACACGGATGCTTCCAGCGGTGACATGTGCGGACCGCTGGCTGTCTGTGCTGCCTTTTGACCGCCGACAGCGCGGGAGGTAGAATGAGCGGACGTGGGACGGTACAGCCGCCGGGGAATAGAGACCAGCAGCAGGGAAGCCCGGACAGGGGCCGGAAGCCGGGTCTGTGCAAGTATAGTGGCCTGGCATCGGGGATCATGAACAGCAGCAGCGCGATAAAGGCGGCCAAGAAGCAGAAGCATCAGGACTGCCAGTGTGACGGTACAGCCGGTGGGCAATAAAAAGCAGTAGCAGGGAGCCTTAGACAGGGGCCAGGAGCCGACCCTGCAGCCACGAGCTTCTATCACTCCTGGGAGCCGGGACGAGAGGCAGGAGCGGAGAACTGAATTTTAGTGGGCTGACAGGACCTGCTGGGGAGCCAGCTCTCCAGCCTGTCAGGTTCAGGGGGCGTGACCCAGCTGTCACTCTTGGCTCCACCAGGACTTCATGGTGGCGTCAAAATACAATAATACCTTGAAGGTTAAAATCAATTAAGGAGGCAGGATTGCAGATTTCTTTCCGCAGTGCGTCCTCGTGGGAAAAAACCCCAATCTGCGATCTCCCGCAAGCAATAAATCCTTTTAACGACGACTCGCAGTGAATCCGCACATGCCGCAGACCTGAGGCCTAGGAGGGTATGGCTGTATTTACGCAGCCAGTGTGATATTGGTCTGAGAATATCATGAGCATAAAGCGGACATTTTTCTGTGATTGCGTTGTGTTTTGGCCTTAAAAGCTGCATTGCGGCACATGCGTGTAAAAATCACATGTTTATACTTAGAATTGAAAAAAAATGTGTTGCAGTCACATGCAAATTGCATGTCACTCACATATGATGTCACGTGATGTGATTTTTATTTTATTTTTTTTCTTCACGCTCCCATAAGGAATAATGGGGGATTCTAGAGAAAAACGCCCAAAAACAGGGCATGCTGGGATTTATCTATCCTGGAATCTCGGTCCAAGAGAAAACTTCCTGTGTGTACTGAACCCATAGAAAATAATGGCCTCTTTCCCTGCGAGTTCAGTCCATAACCATAGGAAGTTGCACAAGAAAATCAGCCGTGTAAATACCCGCTCTGGGGGTGTTCAGACAGCCCTATGCGACATGCAGTTTTCTGCATGAATTACACTTTGTACCGTGGCCGTCGCCGGTGGTTTCTGATGCAGATCCACGTGTAGATTTACCCTGTTATGGGCAAGATCCACATGCGGAACTCCAACATGGAGACTAGCGTTTCTTCGTCAGAAAACAACATGCAGGGCTTGGTCTATTACAGGGCTAAATCTGCAGATTTTAGAGGTGGGCTTCCTCCTGCACACCCTTACGTCACACAGAGCCTTATTGGTGCAGATTTTAGAGGTGGGCTTCCTCCTGCACACCCTTACGTCACGTCACACCGAGCCTTATTGGTGCAGATTTTAGAGGTGGGCTTCCTCCTGCACACCCTTACGTCACGTCACACCGAGCCGTATTGGTGCAGATTTTAGAGGTGGGCTTCCTCCTGCACACCCTTACGTCACGTCACCCAGAGCCGTATTGGTGCAGATTTTAGAGGTGGGCTTCCTCCTGCACACCCTTACGTCACATCACCCAGAGCCGTATTGGTGTAAATTTTAGAGGTGGGCTTCCTCCTGCACACCCTTACGTCACGTCACACCGAGCCGTATTGGTGCAGATTTTAGAGGTGGGCTTCCTCCTGCACACCCTTACGTCACGTCACACCGAGCCGTATTGGTGCAGATTTTAGAGGTGGGCTTCCTCCTGCACACCCTTACGGCACGTCACACCGAGCCGTATTGGTGCAGATTTTAGAGGTGGGCTTCCTCCTGCACACCCTTACGTCACATCACCCAGAGCCGTATTGGTGCAGATTTTAGAGGTGGGCTTCCTCCTGCACACCCTTACGTCACATCACCCAGAGCCGTATTGGTGCAGATTTTAGAGGTGGGCTTCCTCCTGCACACCCTTACGGCACGTCACACCAAGCCGTATTGGTGCAGATTTTAGAGGTGGGCTTCCTCCTGCACACCCTTGCGTCACATCACCCAGAGCCGTATTGGTGTAGATTTTAGAGGTGGGCTTCCTCCTGCTCACCCTTACGGCACGTCACACCGAGCCGTATTGGTGCAGATTTTAGAGGTGGGCTTCCTCCTGCACACCCTTACGGCACGTCACACCGAACCGTATTGGTGTAGATTTTAGAGGTGGGCTTCCTCCTGCTCACCCTTACGGCACGTCACACCGAGCCGTATTGGTGCAGATTTTAGAGGTGGGCTTCCTCCTGCACACCCTTACGGCACGTCACACCGAGCCGTATTGGTGCAGATTTTCCGTAGCACAAAATCAATGTCAATTTCTGAGCGCCAAACTACTTCAGAATCTGCAGGTTTGGTGGGGGATATTGGTGTGGATCTGCTGCAGAATTTAACCCTTCAATTGAAAAGATATGCGGTACGTAATGCGTAATACGGTGTAATTCTGCTGGAAAAATAATGCGTTTGGAACTCGGCATGAAATCTGAATCTTTGCAGAGTCATATGTGCATGCAGGACTCTGAAAAGAGTCCGATTTTCGTGCTGCATGCCAACTTCAGAGGCTGCAATATTGTGGGCAAGTATATAAAAAAACAAATCTAGATATTACATATACACACACCTGATTCCCTATCACTCCCCAGGACTGCATTATAACTTAGTTTATGGCGCTGTGCGGACTTGGCAGCTTTCCTTTAAGTCTACATTCACACAACCCAAATTTGCACTAGGCTAATCCACTGTTGATTTTTGAAGATAATGCACAATGGATAATACAACGGAGCTGGTCGGTGCACAACCCGTGCCAATAGTGAACATGCCGTGTATTTCCAGATCTGCAGTGTGTTCTTTCTTCTACTCTTGGTGGTGGTCTTCCAGAACACACCCAAATCACATGTATAGCTGGTCGAAAGCTTACAGTTCTGTTAGGATTGGGTGGGGACATCGCATGTTGGCGAGCGTGATATCGGGCCGATATCATGGCCCGAAACCACTCACCCTTGTGAAATTAGCCTAAAGCTAACTTTACACGAGGGAGTGCGATAACGGAAGAAGCGGTCAGCTGCGGCGGAGGAAAACTTTGCATTGCGTGCACCTCTCAAATGGTGCGATGCTGCCACCAGCCCCACTGAAAACAATGGGCGATGCGAGAGCACGCAGAAAGATAGGATGTGCCACGATGTGGGAGCAGATCGCTCTTGTGTATGACTTCATTCAAGAGAATGGGGTTCATATCTGTGTGAGATATGTGCATCTCTCAACGCACAAATGTCGCACCATTTTCTCACCCATGTGAATCCGGCTTAACAGTCCCACAGCTCTCTCTAATGAAAACAAAAGCCTTGGTACGGTGTTAGCCAGTAGATCAAAATATGATTGTTCCCAGCAAGAAAAACCAAGTAATCCTGTATATATGATACCTTTTAATGGCTAACAAAAACACATGATGTTATGGCAAGCTTGCGAACCTCTCTGGTTCTTCTTCAGGTGAAAATGGAATGGATCAAATTGATTTGCAGATGCCCGTGCATTCCTGTGGGCGGCTTGATTTGTGGATATCCTGCGTGAGTTTCCTGTGCGGGTAACGCAAATCAAATCCGCTCATGGACTTGAGCCCTAAACCTGCTGCTTGGGTGCATCCAGCCCGCCAGGTCACTGCTATGGTGGCACCAGGACGGGCCCTCACGTACGGTATTGCTCATAAATGGCTGATTTGCTGTGGGTTTTCTGCAGTTGGAAGAACGTGCAGCAGATCCCACCAGTTATGTTTAGTGCAGATTGGCAGCAGAATTCACTCTTTCAACCAAGATAAGTTGCAGCGGTGAAATCTGCTGTAGATCCTCACCGGAATCCACGGTAAATGATGTGGATTTTGGTGCAGATATGCTGCAGAAAATCTGTAGCAAATCAGCTACTTGTGAATGCAACTTATAGCGCCTTGTCTAATGACTGATACATTGTTATATAGTATTAGGCACTTATTATGTTGCTTTAACCTCTGCTGAACACGACTGCACCGTGTCTTACAGCCAGCGCTCCTCTGTCTCTCTCTATACAGCAACAGAACAATGCCCAAGAAGAAGACCGGCGCCCGGAAGAAGGCGGAGAGCCGCAAGGAGAGGGAGAAACAGCTGAGAGCCGCTAGAGGGACAGTGGACCTGGCCAAACACCCCTGTAATTACTCAATGGTAACGTAGGCTATTTCTCATCATTTTAGATTCATTTCTTACTACATATAACAATGTAACAAGTATATTAACTCTTCAAATACTGAATTACATGGTTTCCAACAAACTATTTCAGTGGTACAGTATATCCGCCTGCTATCCACAGGGTGTACTCCTGCCTGGTGGAGTAATGGCAGTGTGCGCACAGTCACTAGCTCTTATTTTGGAGAAACACAGGTGGTCCGGTGATGCTACTATGTCACCTGTGTTTGTCACTAAGGGGTTAACAGGACCAAGTTCTACAACAAATATATTTACATGAGACCTAAATTAAAAGTCTACAATAAAAAATGACATTTTCAGGAGGGTTTTTCTAATTTTAACATGGCTGTTGGTGTTAAATCACAGGGTGTGGTATTCTTCTGTCCAATGAATAAATGTGTGATTCTATAGGGTTATAGATGCATATACGTAGCTGGCTCAGGCCAGGAAGTATCAGCAGTACCCCACCGTTGAGTTGATGTTCATATTCAAATGTCCTCAAGGCCAAATATCAGGCTTTCTTCAGCCTTTAGTTTTACCTGGCGTTTGCTCTATGCATTAGGCCTCATGTCCACGGGGACAGATCCGCAGCGTGTCACCCGCACACGTGATCCGCGCCGCATAGGGATGCATTGGACACTTGCAGGTAGTTAAATACCTGCGGATGTCATTTTTCCCTGAGGCGCGGATTGCGTGTGCGGGAAAACACCCGCAGCATGCTGCATTTTAGTGCGAGTCTCCCACAGGCTTCTATTGCAGTCTATGGAAGCCGTCCGGATCCACGGCACACCCGCAGCTGAATTCCTGCTCTCCGGCGCGGGAGAGCAGGAGTTTTTTTTAAAAAAAGCGTGCACTGCTCATGCTCACCAGCGTAATCTCACTGCAGATTATGCGGTGAATGGAGTCTATGAAAGTATATTGATTTGTATGTACATTGTGTTCTATTTCACTGTGTATTACGCATGTACAGCCCTATTGTTCTCTATGGCTTGCGTATTCAACACTGTACATACGTAATGCCGCTATGAGACAGTGCGGGGAATTGGGGGAAAAAAAACAACAACTAGTCACACCACACGTGACGGCATGCGTGAGATCAACGCAGCGCTTTATGCATACCGCCGTGGGAATGATCCCTTAGGCTGATTTGCCCGGAGCTGCAATTCGGAAAGTACTGTGATTTCTAGAGCGTGCCCAGTCTGCAGGAGTCCAGTATGCCAGCTTGTATTCTCAGCATCCATGATGCCCCGTCTGACCTAATGCCTGCCACTAACTCTCACAGCCAACCTGCTTTATCATCCAACGTAGGTAATATTCTCCATGTCCGGTAGCTAACACTTAGTATGTCACGTCGGCTCTCCCATAGCCTTCTTATTCCCTCTTTATACACCTCCTACAAGCAGTAATAAAAGTCCTCGGAGAGAGAACTAGTCATCTATTGTAATGGGTGGAAGGCTTTGTCACTTTGTGTTTTTATGAAGCATCCAGGAAGTATAATTGATACTTTGCAGCCGTCATATTTATTGCTCCCCGGCCCGCTATAACGGCTCATGCGTCCTCCGAGTACTTGTTACCGGCAGGTGGAACACCATAAAACCCCCTCGTACAGAAGAATTCCAGACAGGAAGCTACATATTTCCAGTGACAGGGGCATATAGATGCTTAGTAAGCATATACCTTACTAATCCTTACTGGGGGAGCCATTCTTTTTCTGGGACATAAAGTAGCACTTAAGTAAAGACCGCAGGGAGTCTGTCATGTAAATGCTCACTGTTCTGACATACTTCTCTCTTTATGATTATAGGAATGTGACAAGTGCCAAAGGTACCGTAAATCCTTTACTACTTTCCTATTATTCTTTATAGACAGGTAGTTGGTAATATTTGAAAGCACTGACATTTTTTTATTTCTCCCATATATGTGAAGACGACAGAAAAACAGGGCGTTTTGTTACTTCTGCAGTTCTGTACAGAAGCTTCCTATGTGCGCTCATTGCGGTAAGTTGGACATGGATTACGTTTACAAGCATTGATCAAAACGCTGCAGAAAGTTTTTTTAAAAAAACAAACAAAAAACTGACGTGTGTGTGTGTATATGTGTATATATAATATATATATATATATATATATATATTAAACATAAACTGGAGTAGATATGCTGCATATCATCCTGGTGTTTTCTGCATGTAACATTCACTACTAATCGTGATGGGTTTCAGTTTGGGGATTGCTTTGGTTTGCCAGAAGGGCGCACCATGGTTTTACAGCTCAGCATTCATTTTCTATGCAAAAAAAAACTACCTTCCACTAGGTGGCGCTGAAGAGGTATTGCAACTTCTCAATTTTCTAGAGGAGCCTTGCATGGCCTATAAGTCTCTTTATGTCTACTTGGTGCACTCCACAAGGAGAAACCGTATCCCTACTGACCCAAAAATCAGTCAGCCGGTGACCGGTCATACTAAATGTATGTTTTGGTATGTTCTTCTAATGCCCAACCCAGGACTGAAACAGACGTGTTTTTGCTAGATCAACTTTCATACATATTGGGCTGTGTTCTTATCATGCAAAAGCCTTCCATCAGATGTATATGTTGGGTCTACACCCTGACGTACACCTCCAGGAGAACACTCCAGCATATGCCGCAATATAATGGCATATATCACCCCTAGGCCTCAAAGTTTGGGAAATAAAAAAAAAAACTAAACTGGACTTTTTTTTTTTTTTTTCTTCCAGTGGCCCACTGTATTGCAAAGCATCACACAGTCAAAACTAAAAGATATGCCAACTCATAGCAGCCAGTGAAACACCAAAACAGCACTCATTTAGATCCCATTAGGTGAATCAGAGGCCTGCCCATGCCCGTGGCAGATGCTCCAGAAATTCTTCTTGCCCATGCAAAGAAAAAAACTAAACGTGAACACACTTGTGCTGTTTTTGTCTGTAATATGAAGTTTTTTTTTTGTTTTTTTTTAAATTGTCACTTTACGTAAAGGTGTTTTTTTTGCACCTGAATACTTCATTTTTGGGGAAGTGTACTTTTAGACGCGCCGATTTATCGTGAGTGACGTCCTCGCTGGCTCGATCGCTCGTGCAGCCTGTTTAGAGACACAGGTATATATTTGGCTCGTTCAAACGAGGAATCATTCAATCTTTCACATTCGCTGTATAAGTGCACTAGAGGGATCGGACGAGTGCTGTTCAAATCAGACGTTACATGAATGAGCAGACGGTGGTTGTTATGCTTACGTAAATTAAACGACAAGTGAAACGTGAAGGACCATCGTTCGTCATTGGCTGCGTTTAGACTCTACAATTATCGTTCACTTTTGCTTGAATGATCATTCCATCTAAAAGCACGCTAGCGAATAGTTCTATAATGGTTCTCATACATACGGAATGGCAGCACGTGGACCTGTCATTTAAAACCGTGACAAGTCCGGGTGTCGGACAACAGTTGGTGAGGATCCACGGGTGTTTGTGGCAGAGATCCATAGCATGCATGGGCCCCCTAAAACAGGGGTCCCCAACTCCAGTCCTCAGGGACCACCAACAGGTCATGTTTTCAGGATATCCTATAGTAGGAACTCCTGTGGCAATGTCTAAGGCACCGACAATAATTACATCACCTGTGCAACACTGAGGAAATCCTGAAAACATGACCTGTTGGTGGTCCCTGAGGACTGGAGTTGGGGAACACTGCCCTAAAATGCCTATACGACTCGTATCGCATTCTCTTCCCTTAACGGGCAGGGGGAGTAATCTGGTGATTATGTCATAGGGGCTGAGAGTCATTTAAATCCTGTAGATGCACTGACTGCTTTATCAAACTTCCTTGACCGTATCAAAAATGATATCTTATGTTGTAAATCTATTAAATGAAACATAAATAATTAAAAAAAAAATCTTTTTCTGTTTTGCAGGAAAAACTAAATGTATGATGAAATCATCAGACTGTGTGATCAAGCATCCTGGCGTGTATAGTACTGGTATGGCAATGGTGGTATGTACCAAGTTCCTCAGACAATGAAAGTCTATAACTATATACTCCTTCTTTAATTTTTAGTTATCTTTAGTTATCTAGTTAATTTTAGTAGATCATCAGAAGATGATCGGCTTTGACCTAGAGCACAGCCTCCTGCCAGTCAGCTGATTCCCGGTGACTCTGCCGTTATGGTCAGCGAAGGTCAGCAGAATGTACTGGCCGTAGTGCTGAGGGCCGGGTTGGTATTGTAGGCGCAGCTCCTATTGGAATCAACGGGAACTGCTCTGCAATACCAACATGGGGCGCTGTGCTTTTGTGATCACGTTCTGCTCCCTTTGCTGACCACAGTGACAGCGGTACTAGGAATCAAATGATCGCTGGGAATCCAATCATCTATTGATGGCCTGTCAGTCATCAATAGAAAAAGTTCACGGAGTCCTAGAATACCCTTATAATATAAGAGTGTTTATTCCAGTGGTGCGATCACTTACAGTAAAGTGCTGCCACCTTATGACCCTTCTAATCTTTCTTTTGAATATTGTAGCTTTTGCTTGCATCGGATCATTTTAGAATAATACTTGTAACCTTCCTCTTGTCTCTGGGGGCAGCACTTGGCTTATTGGCTATTTGATTAAAGGGCCACTCCAGGGAAACTTTCTATGCCTTCCTCATGGAGCATTTGACACATCATTGGGGTAAATTTAATGCACTTATTGATTGTTTTATTGATGGGATATCTGGTCTGATCCCCCTTTTAGTTTCGGCTGTGGGGACTGAAAGTCTATTTCTCTATTTATTGCTATGGGAGCTGCAATGTAAATTTCATGCAAAAGAAAAGGATACTACTCCTCTTCTGTCGGCTCAGCACAGTGAAGTTCACCTGGGACAAGGGGGGACTGAAGTGGCTCTCTCATGAGTAAAATGATCAATAAGTATGTGGAAAGGGAATCTGGCCCTGTCTTTTGCAGCCTTCTCTGACATCACCCACAGGAAGAACTAGCCCCCCATAATGATGAGCTGCAGCTAGCCTCATCCACCTCCAGCCAATGATGGTCAGCTGTCTGCCTATTGCACAGATCGCTATTAATCAGTGGCTAAAGGTGGATTAGGCCTGACTGGCCGCAGGTTAATGTCGAAGACTAGTCCCTTGTGTATGGTTGCTACTCATATAGGTTTCTCCCAAACTACTGCACAGATGCAAACAGCAGACACGTCATTGCAATCAGTTTGACTGTCGCTATGCTATCTTCAGAAAAGATTACTTGAAGATTACTTCATTTTGAGAATGGTCTAATGCAACTAAGGCCATTTGGTGGGATTAGTGGTGGACCTATGGAAAAGCACGCCCCATACATCCCATCCAGGAAATATTATGTTTTATTCAGAATGACATATGTAATAGAATAGAAACCTATAACTTGGTATAGGGACCGTGCGTATTTAAGTGCATCCTGTCTCATTTGCTGACCATGAGCATCGTTGTTTCGTTTTTTGTTTTTTTTTAAATTGGAGGAAGAACTTCTATTACCCTTTCCCACCCAGTTCACGATAGGCATGCTGCTCCTGCAAATTTGAAATACTGGTACGTCATGGTGGTGGCGCAGGTACTGAGGATCTGCAGCAAGAACTAGCCGTATTTACAAAAGACCAAAAATTATACAAAATTAGTATCTGTATAAAATTATCACATTATTTAGCCCGCACAGTGAGCGTTATGTACCCCAGAGTGGTTCCTCTGAAATCTACAGCTTGTCTCGCATAGATGCTATAGAAATAACATTATTTTTATAGCCATTTCTTTTTCGTTTTTTTTTTTTTTAATCAGTGTTTGTTTTTATTGTGCAAAAGTAGTATTCCCAGAGAAGCAACATAAAATTTGGTATTTTCATCGTCACACCCACAGGACAAAGGTAACACTTAATTTTTGCCGAATGATACAAAGTTTAAAGTTATGACATTCCTATTTACAATCGCTGCATCCATAGAAATCTGATCTATCAAAGTAGCGCAATATTTACCCCCACACGGTAAAAGACAGAATAAAAAAAGCCACCAGAATGGTGCGGTTTTTTTTGGTCTCACTGTCTCCAAGAAAAGATGTAATAAGTGATCTAAGTCCTTTAATATTTGTATGCTAATTTTTTTGTGAGTATGCTGAGAACAGTAGGTCCTAGAGTTGAAACCTGGTCTAAAACCTTCTGAAACACCAGTTTTCCTTTGTGACGAATTTGATCTAGTCATTTGGCCGTTGCGTTTGTATTTCAATTATTTTTGCAAGATTAAAAAAAACAAACCATCCCTCTCCTAGGAGGAGTTGTTGGAATTGAATGACTTCACTACACTGTGAGATTGTAACATTGTTATAAGTCATCACAATATCAGAGCAGAGGATAACTTATTGCAGAGAACTGCACACTTGAGGGGAGGCTCTAGGACCCTGTTGTACCACCTCTAGCTTGGATGTAGGATGTATTATGGGCGGCCATGGAGGCTCTAGTACCCTGCTGTACCGCCTGTAGCTTGGATGTAAGATGTAATATGGGCGGGCATGGAGGCTCTAGTACCCTGTTGTACCGCCTCTAGCTTGGATACAAGATGTAATACAGGCAGACATGGAGGCTCTAGTACCCTGTTGTACCGCCTCTAGCTTGGCGACATGTGATACAGGAGGCATGGAGGCTCTAGTACCCTGTTGTACCACCTCTAGCTTGGCGACATGTGATACAGGAGGCATGGAGGCTCTAGTACCCTGTTGTACCACCTCTAGCTTGGAAGTAAGATGTGATACAGGTGAGCATGGTGTACTGCAGCATATCGCTCCACATTTGCTGTGACTGTCTAGATCATGCAAATTTCGCTGTCTAAGTTGCCATCCAAGACGGTCCTAGACACTTTTTCTATTGGTGATAAATCTGGTGATTGTCACAGTTCTGTGGTTGCCCAATGTTGTGGGGGGCTCCCCTGACTCACTTTTGTGCTTGGCTGAGCATTATCCTGCTGGAGAAAGCCACCATGAGAGGAACACATGTGGCTGCAGGATGTTTTGAACATATCTCTGAGCTGTCATTGTCCCTCGTACCTCTACTGGGGGTGACCGACTGTTGTATACGATGGCTCCCAGATCATTACACCAGCACTTGTGACAGTGAGTCGCTCCACAGCAAAGGCAGGATGGACACATTCACCCGAGGTCTCCAGACATAAATATGGCTGACATCCATGCCCAAACTAAACCTGGATTTGTCTGGAGACAATGTGCTTCAACTCCACAGCAGTCCAGTTTTGTCATTCATGGCACCACTGCAAGCTTAGGTGACAGTGGGTTGGTGTCAAAGGCAGTACACATAAGAGGCGCTGTGAGACCAAATGTCCTTCAGCCTAGTACCTGAAAGTGGTTCTGACAGACACAGGGCCCTGTAACGATGGTGACATCTGTCTCTGGATGGCGGACAGCAAAATAGTTGGCGCTGCTCGTGCTTGTCGGACGATCCTCTCTGCTGGTGGTCTGTAGGGGGTGCCCTGAGCCCGGTCACCTTGTGCATTCGCCCTCACGCATCCACCGGTCTCATCACCTCCTAACAACCTGGTGAGAACGGCCCAGGTGGTGACAATTGCTGTGTGACAATCCAGCTTCTCACACTCCAATAATGCGCCCCCTTTCAAACTCTGTTAACTGGGCAAAATTGCTTTTTGCGTTGTAGAGGCATCTAGTGCTCAACAAGATCTAAACAAGCAGAAGAAGAGGTCACTACACAGAAGTAGCCTCTCGGAGCCTTTCTATAGGCCAAGGGTGGAACCACTTTTATGGCCTCAGATGGCAAGACCGTTCAAGAACTCTGCCCTTAACCCTCTCCAATCCATTGTCTAACGTCTGAAGACATTCTGATTGAAGGCTGTACAGCTCTGATGTCGGAAGACATCCGGCAGGGTTTTCTTACTGTTTATTACTGGCCGCTCTGTTGTCGGGGGGCCTTTCCAGCATGCCCCATACCACAGTACTGCTCTACAGCAGAGGTTGCCACTGTATAGTAGCAGAAGGAGAAAGCCCCCTAGGAAACCCTGAATCGCAAATTGGATTGCAAAGGGTTAAGTGGATGCATTTTCTGTTACAGTCACCATCCTGGGATGGGCTTTCGATCAGTATTTGATATAAACCCCAATTTAGTTTGCATTCAAGAGTTGGCGGATTCCCAGGGTTTTGGCTTTTATATAAGGGCTCACTAACACGGGCGTATGTGTTCATGTACTTTTCACATGTGTAAAATATGCAGTACACAGCACACCCATGCATTCGCTGCACATATTAAATCCCCATGGCCTATGTGGATGCGAATTACGTGGCAAAACAGGACATGCTTTTTTTCCCCTGCGCTTGAGTGCCCCAGTAGAAATCAGTGGGCTTTTGCATCACGTTTTATGTGAGCCTCATACGCCAATGTGAGTGAGCCAAAACGCACATCTGTGAACGTACACATATGTAGTTTGTATGAAGTCTTCACATCTTAGCTTGTTGAGTAAATTTTTTTGCATGAGGGATCTGTTTGAATACACATTGTAGTCACACATTTGAATTTTTTTTTTCAACTTTTTTGCTTCTAGTCTTTGCTGCTAAGTTGCCTGAAGGTGGTTGTGTATAAATTATTAAGTTTATTTTTATAGACCGCATGCTGTGCACACTCAATAGAGTTTGGATTTTGGTAGCGGATTAGCTGTTTGCAGTGTGCGATATATATATTTTATGCATTTGTGGATATTACATGAACTCCTTTTCAGTGCTTTTGCAAGCACAGGCTCTTGTTGATGTAGCGGTTTGTGGTATATATGAACTCTGTGTAACTGACATAGCTGTCAGCAGCCCATCAAGATAACTGCAATCAGCAGGTTGTCTGCTTTCAGGAAGTATGTGGGGATTAGAGGTGTAAATATACGATTGCCACTTTTGGCCTATGGCGACTAAGCTTGTTTGAATGTTCACTACCTTCTCTATTTGGTCCGTATACTACATTGGTCATGTCCAGTTCATCTCAACTCTTAAATATGGCTTTACACTGGACAACTATTGGAAGAAAATTTGTGCAAATTAGGGATCTTCAGTGATCGTTGTCCCATGTAAACACAGGACCAACAGGGTACTTAACAGGAAATCGCTGGGTAGTCACTTTATTTTGGCTCACTGAAACAAAGCGACTAGTGAGCAACTTCTCACTCAGTGTAAACGGGAAGTCTTGTATATTTGAATGACTGCCTGTTCACAGTGAATACAGGTGACTTGCAAGAAGAGAATGACCCTTCAAGGTGCACTAACTTTTCAGACAACTTATTCCCTAGTGGTGTTCTCATCATTTTTGTAATATATTTGCATTAAAAGTTTGTTGCTTTGCCACTGTAAATCATGTTTGAAGTGGCTGCTACTAGGGGTCTCCCTTACAGCTTCTCTGCAATCCACTCTTTGTTGTTAGGTATATAGCTTCTGTAGTAACAAGGACACAGGGACGTTAACTTAGTAACAAGGAGAGGAACAGCTCTGGTGTACTTAGGCTGGGATCCCATGGAACAGAAATCCTGCAGAAATATCGCGGAATGATTGCATCGAAAAACCGCAGGATAAGCGTAGCTTCAAAACCCACAGCCGCAGGTTTTGCAACAGCTTCGCCACCTGCGTTTCTTTTGCGGCCATCTCTCACCATAGAGAGGAGAGGCTGCTGCGAAAATGGAAAAAAAAGAATTGACATGTGGCGTCTTTGTTTTCTGCACTGCATGTCTGTTTCCGCGCAGCTTGGCCGCAGTGTGTGGATGAGATTTTTGCAAAATCTCGTCCACTTTGCTGGCTAATCCCAGAATTAGGAGCCCCGGTTGGATTTGACGTGCGGACAATTCGCACGGAAATTTCATGGCAATTCCATCCCGTGTGAACCCAGGCTTAGAAGATGCAGGCTGACGGATCTGAAGACACTTTCTGCAGTCTCAACAATCTCTGCATCTCCTTCTGTTATATTGTGTGTATGTATATATGTATACATACTTTGTGTTTGCTAACTATTTAGCCAGAATGTCTCTGAATGCCTGAATCATCCGGGAAAAGCAGAGGGGCGAGCATTCAAATGCTGCCTCCCTGATGATGGGACTAGAGACAGTGCAATTCAGCATGGAAAGTAAGGGCAAAGAAGTGCAGGACAGTGAACTGCTGGCAGGATGCTAGGTGTGCTACACACTCCCTCACTGAAAGTGGATTGCAGTAGAACAGAAGAAAAATGGAGGAAGGCCATCTGAAAATCAGACTTGACAAACCTGAAACTCTACAAGCAGCAGTTGAGTGAGTAAGGAGAACCTGGAGTATTGAAAAAAAAAAAAAAAAAAAAAAAAAACTTGTTGAAAACTTTGGTTAGCAATAGAATCACAGAATGGCAACACTATCCCAATTGGTAATGGCATGATGCAAAATCCAAAGGTCTCACTGTCATGACCTCCAAAAGTAACCAAAAGGCAGGATTGCACACGGTTCTTGAATTTTGCAAAAGTCTGTGAATGCTTCTATATACAGATGTATCAGATGTTCACAGTATATCCAAGTAATTTTTTGGGAAGTATAGCTTTTTGTTAATCGAAGAGAGAAAGCATCAGTCTGACATAGAGTAATTGAAATACAACTCCAGAGGAACTGATGGTTGAGCTACTGGGCGATTCTGGTGGGGTGTGAAAGAACAGAAGGTCCTGTTGACACCTTTAGTCAGTAATATCAATTTCTAAGCATTTTCTATTATAAAAGAATACCCTTTGATGGAAAGTTTAATTTTAGATGCCTGTGTGCATAACGTGCTGAGTAGCGTTTTGGCAGTGTGCCCGGTGTCTCCTTTCAGAAAATGTGGGTGTTGGGTATAAATATTTTTTTTATGTTGTCGTTTAGGGTTTTTGTATGTACATGGCAAAAGTGTGAATATTTGTCCTGGCTATCACAGGTGCAAAATACCCGCAAACCCATGGCAGCAACAGGGTTAATGCACAATTGATGATCTTTGTGGCTAGAACTGTCTTAGCCCTCTTTTATGTGCATAGGTATAATTCTATTTTCACCACAAGATGGTGCTAGACATACAGAAATGATCGGTGTGAAACAAAATTGAATTATATTGAATTTTTTGTTATTTTATTTTTCTTTTGGAAGAAACCAAATAAATGTGAAATAAAATTCCTATAAATGTGTCTTTTTTATTGCTGTATATATGCTTTAGATTAACTTGCTTTTAAGCCTAAAGTATTGTGCCCATCTATCCCTATTCTTTTGGATGCTTTTCTTGTTTGTAGGAGGGTTGCAGTCCATGTAATGCATAAAAATCGTATTTTTAAAAAATGGTCTAAAGTAAGTTGTTGATGTTTACATTGTCCATGTTTTTTTTTTTTTTTCTTTCCAGGGTGCAATTTGTGATTTCTGCGAGGCGTGGGTATGCCATGGCAGGAAATGTCTCAGCACCCATGCGTGCAGCTGCCCACTGGCTTCTGCTGAGTGCATTGAATGTGAACGATCAGTCTGGGACCACGGTGTGTTATTACATTACTGTTATCACATTAATGTTATCCTAGATACCTCTAGATGTGGGGGGGGGGGGGGGGGGCGGCATATTTGTCATTTGTGAGACCATGCAAGCTATAAGCTGCTTCCTTCGTACTGCTGTAGTGTATGCCGTGTGCTGCACTGTAGGTGAAATCAGTGGATATAGCTATGCTTGTGTAAGGGCGTAGGAGACCGTCCGGATATTGTGTAACAGTTCGCTTCCTTTTTCTACAAGTCACGTACAGCTTAAAGACACAGTGCCACATAAATATGCATGTTGGCCTGATTTGTATCAAAGGAAACTCAGTCGGCTAATGTTACATTCTTGGAAATACTATATCGCTGCTGTGATCCCAACAGTGGTTACTTAGTAAATGTCATACCTTTTAAGTACTTAGACTTGTGTTCCTGGGGATTACTTATAAGTCTATGCGCTGATGTTTTCTGTCAGGTGGTTCAGACATTCTGTTTCTGGGAAGGCAATATGACTACCATTACAGGTCTTACTGTGACCGTCACCCAGCTGCCCTAGTGTCCTGAATGGTAAAGCTGCAATAGAAGCCGTCCGTGCAGAGTCTGCACAAAAATAGAACATGCTGATAGAGATATATATAATCTTCTTTTTTTTAAAATTCTACTCGTGGAAATGGCTATCCGCTCATCTGAGCGAACATGCGAATGTTCTACTTTTTTTTTTTTAAATGTGTGCGGAATATCGCGGATTGTCCACGCGGATGATAATCTTGGATTCCACGGTTGAAATCTGGTCATGTGAGACCGACCTTAGGTAGACAATTTCTGCAGCCGTCTTGGGCATCTAAAAACGGGGCCTGAAACCCGCAGAGCAGAATTGTGTCCTGAAACCAGAGGGTCACTTTAGAAGAGACTGGCAAGTCTGACTTGTTAGAGTTCAACTTGAGTGTAATAACTTTTTGTAAAAAGTTGTCGTAAACCATTAAAAAGCTATTGTAGTGTTTAACATAGCAAAAGCAGTTCTCAAACAATCAAGAGCAGACAAACTGTGGCATGGAAAGTTATCTTAATGCGTTAAATCTTGAGCTTCCTTCCATCTGTAGGATCATTACCAGCCTGATAACTAGGTATGCTAAAGGGGAATTGGGGAAGGGTTTCCTTGCTTTGTCTGATTGGGATCTTATCCCATTCCTGGCAGTAAATGTGCAGCTCCTTTATGAGGTTACATTATGTATGTAACTGGGCAGCTGCCTGTTCTTAGCTTTGGAAGAAAGTTGGCACCTCAAAGTTTTCTTCTATTTACAGAGTTCTATGTAATGGTGATGTTCTATACAGGGAGTTGGGAAGTATTTTATCTCCTGCAATATATAATGTATCTCCCTTTATGCTATGCAGGTGGCCGGATATTCAGCTGCTCCTTCTGTTACAACTACCTATGTGAGGATGACCAGTTTGAACATCAGGCTAGTTGCCAAGTATTGGAGGCTGAAACCTTTAAGTGTAAGTTTTTTTCCTTCTATTTTACCGTATTCCGAACAGTATAAAAAAATTACTGTGAAATACGAAAAGTTATACATATGCCAGGATGTGATAATGCTTGTGCTGTTTGCATCGTCTAATTTTATCATAATGCTATCCTGGGATGACTATACATGTGTACTTGCTAAATGTCTCTTTTTTTTTTCCCTTTATTGATAGGTGCTTCTTGTAATCGTTTGGGGCAGCACTCCTGTCTCCGCTGCAAGGTATAACTCAGCATGATCTCTTATTTAAATAACCAACTAATATGGGAATATTGTAGGCTTTTACAGCTGATGGCCTATCTGTAGTTGATTGGACATCCAGTCCTGAGAAATCGTGGTATGTAAAACATGCAGACTGGTGCGGGCGAGCCGGACCGGCTCTCATGTCTGCAGCTTTTGCTCCATGTCAACCACGCTGCGATTCAAAGTCTTATGTTGACCGGCACATGTGTAGACGATCGCTCCCCTACTTCATTCACTACGCTTCAAAATCTTGCAGTACCGCTGGCATCGCATTTGCAGATGAGTGCTCCCTTTTGTGGACAGAAACACCACACGGTTTTAAAGCACAGTGTGCATGAAAGAGCGAAAAAGCCGCAGACAAGCCAGTCAGTCTGGCCCGTCCACAGGACCAGTCTGCGTGTTTTACATATGATATCTCATGTATGCCTGTATAAAGAGCAATAGGACCATGACATTCACTGTAAAAAAGAAACCAAAATAATCCCTCCCCTAGAAGTGGTTATCAGAATCGAATGAAACTTATGTGTGATTGTAACATTGATATAAGTGATAACGTATCCTTTTGCTCTGATATTGTAATTGCTGAAAACTGACCCCTTGAAGGGAGGCTCTAGTACCCAGTTGGGCCGCATCTAGCTTGGATACAAGATGTGATACGGGTGGGCGTGGAGGCTCTAGTACCCTGTTGTACCACCTCTAGCTTGGATACAAGATGTGATACGGGTGGGCATGGAGGCTCTAGTACCCTGTTGTACTGCCTCTAGCTTGGATACAAGATGTGATACGGGTGGGCATGGAGGCTCTAGTACCCTGTTGTACTGCCTCTAGCTTGGATACAAGATGTGATATGGGTGGGCGTGGAGGCTCTAGTACCCTGTTGTACCACCTCTAGCTTGGATACAAGATGTGATACGGGTGGGCATGGAGGCTCTAGTACCCTGTTGTACTGCCTCTAGCGTGGATACAAGATGTGATACGGGCAGGCAGGGAGGCTCTAGTACCCAGTTGGGCCGCATCTAGCTTGGATACAAGATGTGATACGGGTGGGCGTGGAGGCTCTAGTACCCTGTTGTACCACCTCTAGCTTGGATACAAGATGTGATACGGGTGGGCATGGAGGCTCTAGTACCCTGTTGTACTGCCTCTAGCGTGGATACAAGATGTGATGCAGGCAGGGAGGCTCTAGTACCCAGTTGGGCCGCATCTAGCTTGGATACAAGATGTGATACAGGCGGGCATGGAGGCTGTAGCATCCAGTTGTACCGCCTCTAGCTTTGATACAAGATGTGATATGGGCAGGCATGGAGGCTCTAGTACCCTGTTGTACTGCCTCTAGCGTGGATACAAGATGTGATACGGGCAGGCAGGGAGGCTCTAGTACCCAGTTGGGTCGCATCTAGCTTGGATACAAGATGTAATGCAGGCGGGCATGGAGGCTCTAGTACCCTGTTGTACCACCTCTAGCTTGGATACAAGATGTGATACGGGTGGGCATGGAGGCTCTAGTACCCTGTTGTACTTCCTCTAGCGTGGATACAAGATGTGATGCAGGCAGGGAGGCTCTAGTACCCAGTTGGGCCGCATCTAGCTTGGATACAAGATGTGATACAGGCGGGCATGGAGGCTGTAGCATCCAGTTGTACCGCCTCTAGCTTTGATACAAGATGTGATATGGGCGGGCATGGAGGCTCTAGTACCCTATTGTACCACCTCTAATTTGGATACAAGATGTGATATGGGTGGGCATGCAGACATACAGGTTCTTTATGGTATCCTGCAGCAAATCGGCCCATGTTTGCTGTAACTGAGCCTCTAGGTCGTGCAAACTTGTTGGCTGTTGACGTTTGCATCCCAGAAGGTTCCATACATGTTCTATTGGCGATAAATATGGTGACCGGGCAGCCACGGAAATGGGACAATGTTGTGGAGACCTTCCTGTGACCCCCTTGTGTGTACGGCTGAGCATTAGCCTGCTGGAGGATACCTTTTGGAAGCTGCCATATGAGGAACACATGTGGCTGCAGGATGTCCTGCAGGGGTGACCAACTGTCGTATGCGATGCCTCCCAGGCCATCACACCAGCAGGGTGCAATGTGCCGCTCCACAGCAAAGGCAAGGTTAAGACTAACACAGCTGTCAGCATTGCACAAACCAAAGCTGGATTAATCGCTGAAGACAACCCTGTTCCCCTATGCAGCAGTCCAATTTCGGCATTCATGACATCACTGCACATGGAGGCAATGGTGGGTGTCGAAGGCAGGAGAGGTAATGGGTGCCGTGAGACCAAATGTCCTTCAGCCAAGCACCTGGAAATGGTTCGGACAGACACAGGGGTGTAATGATGGTGCCACCTGTCTCTGGATGGCGGACACCGAAACAGATGATCCAATCTAATGGTAATCTGTCGAGGGCGTCCTCAGCCCGGTCACCTTGTGTGCATGCCTTCACGTATCCACTAGTCCCAACACAACCAGACAGTCTGGTCAGAATGGCCCAGGTTGCTGGCAATTTGTTGATATGACCATAAAGCTTCTTGCCTTCCGATATAATTTGCTCCCTCTTATACTCTGGTAATGGGGTGACATCTCTTCTCTGCGTTGTAGAGGCGTCTAGTGGTCAACAAGCTCCACACAAGTGGAAGAAGAGGTCCCTACACACAAGGAGCCTCTGAGAGTCTTTTATAGGATTTTACATGGAGAATCCGTAGCGGGTCCCTCCTGCCCCCCGGACATGTGCGCTTAAAATAGGAATTTAAAAGAATTAACTCACCCGCAGTGGACCGGGAAGGTCTTCTCTTCCTCACGGCCGGATCTTCTTTTTCGGCCGGCGGATGAACTCTGCATGCCGGCGTGCCGCGCGCATGCGCCGGGCACATCCGCCGAGCCGAAGCAAGAAAGATCCGGCCGTGAGGAAGAGAAGACCCTCCCGGCCTGCTGCGGGTGAGTTAATTCTTATTTTAGGTCTCCCGCGGATCTGGACGGCTTCCATAGGCTTCAATAGAAGCCTGCGGGAGCCGTCCCCGCGGGAGACCCGCACGAAAATGGAGCATGGTCCAGATTTTTTCATGCTCCATGTTTTTTAAAAATCACTTTTATTGACCATCCGTGAGTATTTATCTACCCGCGGGTGGTCAATGCATCCCTATGGGGTGCGGATCCGCATGCGGGAGAAGAGTTAAAATCCGCTGCGGATTTTAATTCTTCTTTTGCCCGTGGACATGAGGCCTTAGGGTGGTTTCAAATCTGCGCTGCAACCTCTGTTTGCAGGTTCTGGCGCAGAACCAACTCAAAATACCAGAAGATTGTAGATTGTACAGCAGAAGATGTAGCTTCTTCCTGTAAACAATTCTTGGATTTGTTTTTGTTACTGTTGCTGTTTATTGCATTGTGTTGGTGCCAAATCATTCGGATCTGTCAGCTGTTTATGATGTTGACACTACAGGAAATTAGCTGTACTTACATATGAAGCTGTGTAAATACTGGGCTTTAGTAAACTTAAAGGGATCTTCCTCACTATCCACAGGCTAGGTGACAAATATGTGATCGCTGGGGGTCCAACTGAGCTCTCATAGTACATGTGTGACCACCAGAGCATTCACTGTCATTGCAGATAACCAAGGGCTAGAAGTGGAAGGACATGGGGCCACACATGTACGCCGTCGCTCCTTTTCACTGGCGGAACTTGGAGATGGTGGTTCTTGTGATCTCTAGGGGTCCCAGTAGTTGGGTTCTAAGCGATCATACATTTGCCACCTGTCCTGTGGCTAGGCAATAGATGTGTTTTTTAATAGGAAAACTCCTTCAAAGTAGATATGCTTGCTCGGGGGCAACTATCAAGCTTTTAACCCTTTCACTGTCAAGGGCATATGTAAATGGTCGTGACATTTGAATGACTGCTGTGACCAGAGCTTAGATCTTGGTATCCTATTAAAGCCTTTACTCATATCTTTCTAATTGGTATCAAAGATCGAGGTGTAGTAATAGAGACCCGTGTGCTTTTTGGAGTCGGGAAGCTGGATAATACATTATACTGGTTTCCAGTCTGTACATGTCAGGACTGAGAGGGAAGGAATTGAACACCAGGAAAAAGGGAAACTTCTAAGGACCATTTATACGGGACGTTTATCACTCAAAATGCGTTCAAACGAATGAAATTAAGTGATAATTGTACTGTGTAAATACAAAAAAAGAAGCGTTTGCTATTTGTTCACTTCTTGATGTCGCTGATTTTGTCCGCACCTTAAACCATCGCTGGATCGCTCCCCACTTCACATAGAAAGTGATCGCTGAGTGAGAAGCCCGCAATTCAACGGTGAACTCGGCCTGTCTAAACGCTCTCCATGAGTGGCGTCAGCGCTTGTGCGGTCGTTGAGATGACTGACGTCCCATCTAAATGGGACATTGGTTAGATCTTCCCCATGTATGACCTCCGTTGACCCCAGGGGTGTCATGCATAAACGTTTCTTCATGTTTTCATCCTTTCTTAACGAGAGATTTGACTGACTGTAAGAACATGATAACAGCTAAATAGCCTCATTAGGTCATTTATTAACTTTGTGACTCAGATGTTTACTACATCTCCGTCACAAAGATGTTTGGTCTCTTCGGTTTTGGTGATTTTGTGAGAATATGGTAGGATGTATAGACTCAACATCTAGCATAAAATAAAGCTCACCCAGTATATCCAACCATTGGACATCTTCCAGGGCCAAGCTCTGTGCATAGACATATCCCAAGTAGAACTGATCCAAACTTGAAAATGAAACAATGTCCAATAACTATTCTATTCCACCACGACTAACACAGAGTGAGATGAAGACTTGTTGGTCAAGAATACTCCAATTGATGGACATTGTTCAATATTTACCTTTTATTTTAGTTCCTGTTGTGATCTGCCCTCACTGAAGACTCGGATGCTGTCCCCCATCTCCACACTGTGATCTCCCATGTTCAGGCTCCTCTCCCTACCTGCTGCTATCTTTTAAGGGTACATTCACACTGGTGAATGCAATATATGAGAAACTTGGATCAATATTGGACTTGCGATCTTTCCTTTTTAATTACAATACATTTTATGAGAAAGACATATAATTGCTGCACTTGCGATTTTCACGTACGTTTCTCACGTGTGTGAAAAGCGCATGTTTTTTGAATAGTAAAAATAGGAAAATCGCATTGCACTTGTAAAAAAAAAATTGCATTCACAAGCGAGTGCAATCCCCCTTTTTTTTATTTATTTTTTTTTTACAAGCTCCCATAGGAAATAATAGACAGTTCTTAAACAATCGCCCCAAAATAGAGCATGCTGTGATTTATTTATTTATATTTTAGTCCATCAGTCTTAGAGAAAAATCGCTGATTGTGAATACGATTTAAATTAATGGGATATTTTCACTTGTGAGTCCCATCCATATCACAAACGGATGGAACTCGTGTGTGAAATTTGCCCGTGTGAATACACACTAACACTGAGAGAACAAGGGAAGAGCAGAAAGAATATATAGGCATAACTGTATAATAAGATTTTTTTTTTAAACCTTTAGAATTCACATTTTATTTGTGTATCTCAAAAGTGTGAAAATTGTTCCAAGACCCCTGACGATAAAAGAGCTGAATGACTTTCCATGTGGTTGTAATCGGTGTGTAGGCACCAGCTTCCTGATTCTTGTCTTTTGTTCCCAAGACATTTCTGATCCTATTTCTACAGAAAAACAGCATTGAAAACCTAGTTTAGCGCAGTCCATTCAGTTTCAGCAGCGAGTATAAATAGTTCTTGAATCCTCATTTACTAGACTGTGGTTGAAATTGAGATTATGGGTAATTTTGGGGAAAAAATGAGAAATGTTTTGCGATAATTAAATCCAACAGATTTAAAACAGATGCAAAATCAGATTTTAACCACCCAGCTCAATTACTACTATTACTTCAATTGCGGTTTGTGGAGTGGCGGTTGGGGGTTGTTTTTGTTTTTAAGGATTTTCTGTAATCCATGTGGATATTTTGAAAGTATTTCACGATAGCCACTAGAGGTTTACACTATTGCCTGCAATCCTTAGATAGTAATGCATTTTACACTTAATCCCTTTAGTGGCATGCCCAGAAAATCTCTGGGACTTGCATCACTGACCATGCAGTTGAACCCCAGAAGATTTCCGTGGACAGCTCTAGTGCTGAAATGTGCAGAGCCCTGAGCGGTTATCTGAAATCTTCTGGGGTTTTTACTGCATACTCAGCGCAGTAAGCCCCAGAGAGTTCCCTGCCTTAATACCAACTGTTAAAGTAGTACAGTACTTTCAAATACTTGCGAGATTAAATTGCATTGTTGACTCATTTAAATAAACCTGCCCTGTGAGGCATGACATGGTTATAAACCTGCCACTGAAGGGGGTAAAAGCGAGAATATTAGCTAATACGAAGGAGCCATGTCACCCCAGTAGAGGTAAAGCTCTGGCCGTTGTACGGTGGTCCACAATGGTACTGCAGCTCTGCCATTGAAATGAATGTTTAGTACTATTTCAGGCCACTGTATGGTGTTCAGAGCTGTGCCTTTTTTGGTGCACATCATCTAATTGGTGCTGGTGGGAGGGGGGGGGGGGCAGCAGCCATTCAACTAATGTAGATCTGATGTTTTTGACCTATCCAGAGGATAGGTTATCAATATCATAGTACTGGAAAACCCCTTTATAGGGATTTGTACCAAGATTGCAAGTTCTCTTTATCCATAGGATAGGGAATAACTTGCTGATCAGTTGGGTCTTTGCCACCGAGACCCATGCTGATCTCAAGAATTGGGGGGAATCCCATGTCCCCCGTCTTCTGCACTGTTGTATTACTGTAACCCCTGTAATGAGGAGGCTACTCCATTACTTTCAATGGGAATGCGGAGATAGCTGAGCAGCAAATGCTTTGCATTGACATGAATAGAGTGCCGGCCATGCATGCTCAGCTGCATTTATTCTGTTCCCACTGCAGTGATATGCAACGCAGGACATGGGAACCCGTTCTTGAGTTTGGCAGTGGTCTCAGTGGTGGACCCCTCCGATCAGCAAGTTATCCTTGATCCTGTGTAATCTTGGTTCAACCCCTTTAAAAGCTGGTGTTTCATGAAGACAACCCCTTGTCTCTTCTTTTAGCCATACATTTAGCTTGTTCTATGTTCTGGCTACCTACTAAGGAATATTGAAAGGAGTTGTGAGATCTTCCCTTTAAATTCCCATCAGATGTGGCATCTTGTTTCAATCTTTAAATATTGCCGACACGTTCATTACTTCTACGGTAAAAGTGTTCTCTGCTGGAATAATGTCTCCTTGTAATGTGGACAGGCGTGTTTCTGTGATGACCATGCTCGGAGCAAAGTGTTCAAGACGGAGAAGGGGAAGGAGCCGCCCTGCCCTAAATGTGGCCATGAAACCCAGCAAACCAAGAACCTCAGCATGTCTAGTAAGACTCTTCCTAAGAATTATTTTTCTTTAATATAGGCCCTAAGTCACTTATATGTAACCATAGCTATATTGGAATTTAGTTTTTTTTTTTTTTTTTTAATTAGTCCTCAACTAATATACAGAGAAAAAACTGCTTGGATTTGAAGGCTCTTTTACATGGCACAATTATTGTGCAGATCATCGTTAGATCGGGTGGTTTGCATGTAAATTAATGCCGCGAGAGAACGAGCAGCAATAAAGCATTACATCGCTGATCAGATGTCAGACGACTTGCCGAATAGAAATCTGTAGCAGATCGGTCGACTAGAGGTGCTGTTATGTTTGACTGAGCAATCAAAACTGCCCAATTGTTTAGTATACATGTCAAGCGAACGATGCTTGATGGCTACTTCACCTCTGGTTGCATGCTCGTTCCGGTTTGTCTTGCCGTGTAAAAGGGCCTTACTCTTAGGATCTGGTGACGGATCAATATCACTTTATTTGTATTTAATTATCCTACAGCCCTCAGTATATTTCATCAGTAAGTGACTTATTAGGGTATGAGCACATGGTCGGAATTTTCTGTGGATTTGACATGAAATCCACATCCAATCTGCTGTATGACCCACTGATCTGAACGTGAATCCACCCTGTAGTGAGAACTCACTGACGGAAGTTTTGAGACAGAATCCACTATGAAAAAATCCCATGTGGATTCCGCCATGTGAACACACCCTTATGTGCACTTACACGTGGTTTATGTTTTCAGGTAGGTCTGTCTCTCTCTTCCTCAAATATTATCACACATCCCTAAAACATTTAGTGACCAGAAGAAAACAATGTGTTTTTTCCAATGACTTAATAGAAGTGAGGCAGCAGTATTACTGCGGCGTCTGTAAAGGTATGGGGGCGACAGGACATTGGGCAATACCATTCCTTAAATAACTACAACCATACAGAACATTAAGGAAAATACTGGAACTTCTTTTTGGGTTTTAGACTCTGCCATTTATTACATAATGAATTGACCATTTTAGCATTAAAATAATGTGACATTTTAACCCCTTAAGGACGCGGCCTATCTTGGACTTAAGGACACAACGATTTTTGGCGATTTTCATCTCCATTTTTCAAAAGCCGTAACTTTTTTAATTTTTTTTGTCGACACGGCCGTATAAGGGCTTGTCTTTTACGTGGCGAATTGTTATTTTTATTGGTGCCGTTTTGGGCTACATAGACTATATTATAAACTTTTTTTTAATTTTTTTTTTATGGCACTTGGAGAAAACACATCAATTCTGCATTTGATTTTTACAGCGTTAATCGTGCAGCATAAATGACGCAATACATTTTTTTTCTGTGGGTCTGTATGATTACAATGATACCAAAATTCTTTTTTAGGTTTTTCCACTTTTCCGCAATAAAACCTTTTTTTTTCTTCTAAATCTCTGCATTTAAAATCCTATAACATTTTTATTTTACCATGGACAGAGCTCTGTGAGGGCTTATTTTTTGCAAGACGAGCTGCAGATTTTATTGGTAGCATACATATGGCTTTTTTGATCACTTTTATTGCGCATTTTGGGAGGCAAAATGAAAAAAATTAAGCATTTTGACTCAGTTTTTATTTACGCTTTTTGCCGTGCAGGATAAAAAGTGTGTTCAATTTATTGGACGCGTTGTTACGGATTAAAATCCCAAATATATAGGATTTTAATTTTTTAAACTTTTTTTTTCTTTTTATGCTAATATGGGAAAAAGCACAAAAAAGGGATTTGTTTGTTTTTTGTTTTTTTTGTTTTCATTTTTCTTTTATGTTATTTTTATCCTCTTCTTTTTTTTTTTTCTTACACTTTTTATGTCCCTGTAGGGGACTTGTACAATAGCACCTATGATTGCTATGATAAGGCATTGCAGGACTTCTGTCTTGCAATGCCTTATCGCTTGTATTAACGATCATGGGCAACGGCAATGCAGGATGCCTGTAGCTGGTGCCCTGTTGCCATGGCAACCCACCCCTGCTCCCCGCAATTACAACTAGGGGTCCGTTGACATCACAGAGGGACCATGCTCCCTCTGTGAACCCTTTACATGCCGCGATCTACATAGATGGTGTCAGGGAAGGGGTTACCTACGGGGGTCACGATTCACCTCCGCTGTTGCAGAGGGAGGCCAGCTATGGGTGACGGCCGTCTCCAGCTGCCAGATGGCGAGAGATCTCTTCTGCTCTCCTGGTATCCCCAGGGCGTAACTGTACATCCTGTTGCACTAAGTACAAAGTCCTTCAAAGTCCAGCCATAAAATATTAATGTATCTCTGGAACAGATCGATGTAAAATCCTATTAACCCGGTGTTTATATTATATATTCTTTAGCACGCACACTGAAGTTCGGCAGGCAGACTGGAGGTGATGACGATGATGACGGTGCTTCTGGCTACGAGCAATACTGGAAGAACCTTGCTTCTGGTGGTTCAAACATAAACTATGATGACGAGGAAGATGATGAAGAGGAGGATGAAGATGATGAGGAATGTGATGAGGAAGGCGATAGGGACTCTGACACAGAGGCTGCTGAACCATTCAGTCACTTGAATTTAGGCAGGACATATGCCAGTGGCTATGCCCACTATGAAGAGTCTCAGGAGTGAATTATACGCAGGTTGCAGAAGCATTTTTGAGCAATGACAGGGTGATATTTGAGGTTTCCGGTTCTCGTTGCCGTAACAAAGAATATATAGGGTTTATTTAATGTTCCAGGGCAGTATGGTCAAATTATCTTAGGCAGAGAAAATTCAGTGCAAACAGTGTGAGGTGCCATATTAGTTTCATGGTGGTTTTTAATATTTTGTATTCTCATCAAGATATCGGTGCAACCAAGCTGTCGGGTTAGTACGAGCACCGTGACCATAGTGCTGTCGGGCTAGTACGAGCACCGTGACCATGGTGCTGTCGGGCTACTACGGGCACCGTGACCATAGTGCTGTCGGGCTAGTACGGGCACCGTGACCATAGTGCTGTTGGGCTAGTACGGGCACCGTGACCATAGTGCTGTTGGGCTAGTACGGGCACCGTGACCATAGTGCTGTCGGGCTAGTACGGGCACCGTGACCATAGTGCTGTCGGGCTAGTACGGGCACCGTGACCATAGTGCTGTCGGGCTAGTACGGGCACCGTGACCATAGTGCTGTCGGGCTAGTACGGGCACCGTGACCATAGTGCTGTCGGGCTAGTACGGGCACCGTGACCATAGTGCTGTCGGGCTAGTACGGGCACCGTGACCATAGTGCTGTCGGGCTAGTACGGGCACCGTGACCATAGTGCTGTCGGGCTAGTACGGGCACCGTGACCATAGTGCTGTCGGGCTAGTACGGGCACCGTGACCATAGTGCTGTCGGGCTAGTACGGGCACCGTGACCATAGTGCTGTCGGGCTAGTACGGGCACCGTGACCATAGTGCTGTCGGGCTAGTACGGGCACCGTGACCATAGTGCTGTCGGGCTAGTACGGGCACCGTGACCATAGTGCTGTCGGGCTAGTACGGGCACCGTGACCATAGTGCTGTCGGGCTAGTACGGGCACCGTGACCATAGTGCTGTCGGGCTAGTACGGGCACCGTGACCATAGTGCTGTCGGGCTAGTACGGGCACCGTGACCATAGTGCTGTCGGGCTAGTAGGGGCACCGTGACCATAGTGCTGTCGGGCTAGTACGGGCACCGTGACCATAGTGCTGTCGGGCTAGTACGGGCACCGTGACCATAGTGCTGTCGGGCTAGTACGGGCACCGTGACCATAGTGCTGTCGGGCTAGTACGGGCACCGTGACCATAGTGCTGTCGGGCTAGTACGGGCACCGTGACCATAGTGCTGTCGGGCTAGTACGGGCACCGTGACCATAGTGCTGTCGGGCTAGTACGGGCACCGTGACCATAGTGCTGTCGGGCTAGTACGGGCACCGTGACCATAGTGCTGTCGGGCTAGTACGGGCACCGTGACCATAGTGCTGTCGGGCTAGTACGGGCACCGTGACCATAGTGCTGCTCGGTTAACTTGCTCAGTCAAAAAAAATTGCTATGAAAGTGCATTGCGTAATTTATGGTGTTATCATCCATGTATTAAAATACAATTGAGACCAAATGATTTTGCATTTCTCATTTTTCTGACGAAACTGAACTTTGACTTGAGCTTGCCAACGCTGTAGTATTTGGTTTATTTTAGATGAGCATGCTTAGTGATTGTTGTTTTACAGGGAATTGATATAATATAGGTCATTTTTATGAGAATTTCTGAGCTGCAGTATGAAGACTGTATGAATCACTTGGACACCGCAGAGCGTAAGTAGAGGTGTATTTTATTATAGCTGAGGGTGCTTCTTAAGGGCTTAGTCAGACGGGTGTTTTTATGTGCGCCAAAAACGCATGCCTAAAAAAAGCTGCGTGACTGACGGGGGCGTCACGCAGAAAAAAAAAACCTCACTTGGCTGCGTTTTTGCGCACATGAAGTGCACTGCCCACTATCCCCTGCTGCAGCTGTCACAGCTGCAGCAGGGGATTCCTTGGATGTAAAACCCCTGGATGCTGTCACATCCAGGGGTTTCACCTTTGGTCAGTGGGGGCAGCGGTGCTTTGCGACCCCATTGACATACAGAGAACATTGCGATCCTCTGCCACAGCTGTGGCAGAAGATTTCTTCGTCTCCGCTGGCAGTCCCCTTATCAATGAACACTGTGATAGCATTGTCACAGTGTCCAGTGACAATGGAACTCGATGCGGAGATGAAGAAATCCTCTTGTCACAGCTGTAGCAGAGGAGCGCGATGTTCTCCCATTGATTTCAATTGAGACGGCGCTACAGCAGGCTCCATTGCAAGCAATGGGCTGCCGTCAAGTCTTGCAGTGATTTTCTGGGAAGGGCTTAAAATATAAGCCCTTCCCTGAAAATAATTCGTAAAATGTGTAAAAAAAAATAAAAACAAATATATACTCACCACTCTGCTGGGGCTCAGGCGCATCCAGCCAGGTCTTCTCCCTGCACTATTTTGAAGTGCTTTCAGCAGGCGGGGATTTAGAATCACCGCCTGCTGAAAGGGCTGCCTCTGATTGGCTGAGCACTGTGACCAATCAGAGCCAGCTCTTAGCTATTGAATGACAGCTGAGAGCTGCCTGTGATTGGTCCCTGTGCTCAGCCAATCGGAGGCAGCACTCACCCATTCATTAAATTCAATCAATGACTTTTCCACCTTCCCTGTGTTGTACAAACATGAAATTTGGCAGGAACATTTTTTAGGTCCTAAATAGGAAAAGTAAAGGAGCCACAACTCAATTTTTCAATGCTAATTGCAAAAGCAACTGCACCTGTGTGTAATGTAACTTCCAGGTGTCGTACAAGCGTGAAATTTGGCGCGAGCATTCTTTAATTTCTAAATGAGGAGAATGCGAGGCGTGGCACATTCTGCAGAGGGACATCAGTACATGCAGCCTGAGGAGAATCTAAACCTCCTCTATATGTATTTATATTTTAATCCTCGGTTCAAGAGCCACTTGTTTTAAATTTTGTTTTCATTTATTATGTAATGAGCCAGAGTATATATAAGTTGGCTAGTATTACCTTGTTTAGCCAATCCTTTCTATTTTAGAATTTATGAAATCCGCCTAGTCAGATGGGTCATGTAATCTTATTTTGACCACCTGGGAATTATTTGTCACTCTGTGACTCCCGCAGAGAACAATCACAGTCACCAAAACTTCCAGTATGATGAAATTATGTGGAGTGTACCACACATGCTCTTCACAAGGGGACAGAAACTTCTATTGCAGTTACTCCTGATGATTACACAGTTACAATGAAGAAGATGACAGTTCAGCATTCTGACTGTATTTTTCTAACATGGGGTAAGTTGGCCTGTGCCTCATTGTTTTTTGTTTTGTTTTTTTGCCTTCCTCTGGATCAACAAGGGTGGAAACAGGCTGAACTAGCCTGTGATGTCCCATAAGCCTGCAGCTGCAGCCAATGAGAGTTCTCAGCGATAATTGCTAGGCATTGTCATTGGCTGCAGCTGCTTATTAGCGGCTGGCTCAGGCTGATTGCGGCCTCTTAAGATAACGTCAGCACGGAGACTGCAGCCAGTGATGTGGGACAAGCATGGAGGAGGAGTATCAGCTGTTTTGTTATTTTACACCGTGGGTAACGCTTTAGGTTGCCCTTTTCATAATTCGACAACCTCTTTAAGTTGAAGTATTTTGGATATATAATTCAAGCACAAAGCCATGCACTCTCCATAGACAAACTCTGGTAGTAATATTTGCCATGCTGAAGAGCTCAGTGACTTTGTTATAGGATTGCCACAAGTCAATATGTGAAATTTCTTATCTGCTAAATGAGCTGTGCTATTACTGCTAAATAGAAGCATCTAGAAGTAACGATAGCTCAATCCACTGAGCAGTAGACCACACAATCTCATGGAGTGGGCACACTGCTACAAGCTCATGTTGATCTGGGTCTTGGAGTCAAGTAGGAACTTTCAAACGTTGATCCAGGGATTATTCTGACTGCCATTATGGAGCCGGGAAGAAGTTGGTTTTTTTTCCCCCAAATGGGCTAAATTGGCTTCTTCCTCATTGGAGTTTTTTTTTTGCCTTCCTCTGGATCAACAAGGGAAGGGGGGGCAGGCTGAACTAGATGGACATAGGCTGAAAGTAGACGAACATATTATGTTAGGGAGTGTTGTAGTGTCTGGCTTGTAAATATTGCTTGTCCAAAGTTTCAAACTGCCTCTGAACATGATGACAGCATCAGGAGATTCATACAATGGGTTTTCATAGTCGATCCGATGATGCAATGCTAAGTTCCACTAGAGTATTGTGAGGAATGCTGCACTTTAGAGCACTGGAAATTGATTGATTTTGAAGTGATGAATCACATTTTTCTGTCTGGCCGTCTGATGGGCGAATGTGGGTTTAACAAATGCCTTGAGAATCCTACTGACCAGAATGCATAATGCCTACTATAAAATTGAGTAAAGAATGGATGGCGCTCTTTTACTGGTTTTAGGCTACATCTCTTGGATATTTCTTGTAATTAGTAATATTAATGCTATGGTATGCAAAGTTATTTTACACAGTTTGTCACTTTCAACTTTTTGGCAACATTTGAAAGTGGAAGAATGTATCAAGTGGGGTGCGACAAGGCTCTGTCCTGGGCCCAGTGTTGTTCAACATTCTTATAAATGATCTGGAGGAGGGAATTGATGGGAAACTGATCAAAGTTGCCTACGACAGAAAGCTAGATAGGATAGCTGACAACAGGGAAGATAGAGTGTTCCAAAAGATCTAGAAAGGCTTGCACAGTGGGCAGCGACTAACAGCTTGGTATTTAACAAGGAGAAATGCTACGTACTATATCTGGGCAAGAAAAATGAAAAAAAAGCACATACAGAATGGAAGGAATTGGGCTAAGCAGCAGCACATGTAAAAAAGACTTGGGTATACTAATAGATCATAGACTGAACATGAGTCAACAATGTGATGCAACAGCCAAAAAGGCAAACACAATTCTGGGATGTATTAAGAGAAGTCTAGATCACGTGAGGTAATTCTCCCCCTGTACTCTTCCTTAGTCAGACCTCATCTGGAATATTGTGTCCAGTTCTGGGCACCCCACTTTTAAAAAAAAAAAAAAAAAAGACATCGACAAACTGGAGCAAATTGAGAGAAGAGTTTCCAAGATGGTGACCAATCTGCAAATCATGCCCTATGAGGAACCGTTAAAGGTGAAACAGGTTACCACGGGAGGTGGTGAGTTCTCCTTCAGTGGAAGTGTTAAAACAAAGGCTGGACAGAGGGATGAATTAGTGAATCCTGCACTGAGCAGGGGGTTGGACCAGATGACCCTGGACGTCCCTTCCAACTCTACCATTCTATGATTCTAGATGAACATTGTCTCCTTTCAGCCTAACATACTATGTTCTAGTCTTTAGTTTGCAAGCAGGGATAATAATGTGCTGACGCATCATGGAATTAAGTAGCGCATCATAGAGGATTAGAAAAAAGGGAGAAATCTAAAAATCAAGATCGTGCCTAATAAGTATCGCACAAGGGGCTGCACTGCATGAAAGAAAGTACAATGTCAGGTTAGCGGTGCAGTGATGGAAAATGTGTCACTGGAGTGGCCTTACTGAATAACATTTTTTTTTTTTTTACGAATAGTAAATTTTATATTCTACTTTTGTGTTGTGTGATAACCCAAAGGATCTCCTCTTGCTGCCCAAATGCAGGAGTTTTTTTGAATACTAAAAGATTCTCATCACATTACAAGAAAAAAAATTAAAGGGGTTGTCCCGTGACAGCAAGTGGGGTCATACACTTCTGTATGGCCATATTAATGCACTTTGTAATATACATTGTGCATTAAATATTGGCCATACAGAAGTTATACACTTACCCCCTCCGGCGCTGGCGTCCCCGTCTCCATGGCGACGACTGAAGCCTTCTTCTCTGGTCGCCGCAACAGTCGGCGCTTGCGCAGATAAGAATCCTCTGCTGGCTGTGTCCGGGCTCACGAGCGGCGTCCTGGCTCCTCCCTCTTCTCGGCATCATCGTAGCTCCGCCTCCATCACGTGGTGCAGATCAGCCAATGAGGTGGCTGTAATCGGCAGTGAAACGCAAGACTGGAGAAGAAATCCACGGTGCACCATGGGAGAAAACAGCAGTGCACCTTGGGAAAGGACCGGCGGCCATCTTGAAAGAAGAATTTTTATAAGTTCACGAAACGAGCTAATGGTGAGTAGAAACGCTCTTTAAAAACGCTTTCCACGGGTAGTGTAGTATGTTTGCTTTAGAAGGGGGACTGGGAAGAGAAAAAATTTACATTTCTGCCGCGGGACAACCCCTTTAATAAATGCTGTCCGTGAAACAGGACTTTGAAACTGTACAGTAACTTCCAGGAGTCAATTAAAAGGAACCAAAGCTCTTGAGTTTTGCCATAATCTGTCTCTTTGAGTGGCTTTAGCTTTAGTCTCGCTGTCTGGGTTGAGGCTACTGCCTTTGAGCTGTAGTATGTTTTTTTTAATTTGCAGGCAGCTTGGAATTGCTTTACAAACAACGTAGGCTTCTATGTAAGGCTGCCTTCACATTGGCCAGTGTGATATGGGGCCATGAATATCGCCCCCCCATATCGTACTCCCCACCATGTCAAAGCTCCGTAGATGCAAGGCGAGGCAGAATGGAATACCCCGCAGCGGCTGTCTGTCGCGGCAGAGGATTTTGGAGTTCTCCCATTGCTTTCAATTGGGCCAGCACTGGGAGATCTAACACCTAGATAGGTCATGCTGCTATACGTTTCCCGCATAGTATCACTTCACGGTGCCATGCAGAAAAACCTCACTAATGTATATGAATCCCTTCAGAGGAATGGGGTTCATATTTGCGCATCTCGCAACGCCCTAATCTTGCACGATTTTCGCGCCAGTGTGAAGGCAGCCTTAATGATTTGTGTCTTGTTTGTTGTATTGGCCCAGTTTTTATTTTTCTTAATAAAGGTCAAGTTTTGGGTATTTCCCCAGTGTTTTTTTTTCCACGCTTTAATCCTAGCAGCACATGCCAGCTTCATGCAGCGAGGAGTCTTTTGATATTCATGAGCGTGAATTCGCCACCCTCACCTGCGTGCCTTTGACAAATTTCTTCCTATGTATATAGTAATAGGGAGAGAACTGTCAATTGTTGCAGGGGGGGTGGATTTTAGAGTCAGCAGTTTATGATTATCACCCAACTTCTGTCTGTGTGAAGCTGACTGCACGCTGCTTGGATTAAAGTGTGTGTTTCACCTAACCACTCATTAGTCATAAATAACACACATTGGTTAAGACAGCAAGCCTGTTGCTATTGCATGCAGAGGGCAGCATGAAGTAACTGACAGGTTCACTTTCATTATAAAGTGTTAGAACTACAAGATAATAAAGAGAAAATGCACTGTGCAGCTTTATGTAAGGGACATTAATACACACTGTTGACAAAAGTAATGGGACGCCCACCAATCGTGTGCTGTTAGGCGAAGGGGATACGTACATTGCATGTGTATTTGGTATAAAGGAGAATATCATATAGGCGCCAGAACCATCCATCGGGTCTGGATCTCAATCCCATGGAGCATCTTTGGGATGACCTACAGCCCCGTATCCATACCAGCCCAGCATAGCTATCATTCCCCACATCACTATCTGTAGCAGTCTGCAAGAGATTTGTGGAAGGAGTTGCCTCTATTAGATTTTGGTGCAAAGCATGCCTAGGAAGGTTACTGCAGTCATTGAGGCCAAAGGTGGCCCAACACTGTACTGAATAATGTGAATAAAATAGAATTTTATGTATTGTGTGCCAGAAACTGGTGTAAATTTTAACAGAAATCTACTCCAGGTCCTAGTTGATGTAGATTTCTGTGTTGGCATACAGAGGAGCTGAGATGTGCCTACTAAAGGGAGAGGCATGTGCTTCTTCATATATTAGTCGGTGTACAATGCGCCTAAGATCGGCAGTCTTAGTAAATTCCCCAATAGGGTTTATAACAGTGGTGCTCACTCCTTTTCAAGTGTGCCTCTTGACTTAGATCATATTTACACAAATCAGACAACGGGTCAGCATACACAAAGCAATCACCAAGTTATATCAGACTTACTGTAATCTCACTGTTTATAGAGTAGCTCTTCCTTGACCATTTGTGCAGTGAGAAGTTACTGAGTTTTCCACAGATGCAGAATTTTGGGCAATGCAACAAACTAAGGAGGACACTTAGTCCTGCATAGATCCCTTTAGCTGGGACACTTGTGTCTGTGCAAGAAGGTAAGCACTAGAGATGAGCGAGTATACTCGCTAAGGCTAACTACTCGAGCGAGTAGTGCCTTAGCCGATTATCCTCCCGCTAGTCTGTAAAGATTTGGCTGCCGGCGCAGCTGACAGGTGAGTTGCGGCGGTGAGCGGGGAGCGGGGGGGGGGGGGGAGAGAGGGAGAGAAAGAGATCTCCCCTCCGTTCCTCCCTGTGCTCCCCGCCCCCCGCCGGCCCCCGAATCTTTAGAGACGAGCGGGAGGATACTCGGCTAAGGCACTACTCGCTCATCTCTAGTAAGCACTCCTGTCGGCTGATCGTTGGACACCAGTGGTCTATAGTCGCCATATTGGATATTTAGTATGTGAGTTTTGATCTAACAATTTGTTAATTTGTGTAACATGACAAAGTATTGCACAAAGTCCAGTTGTAGCACATCTTGTAAAATATATTCTATTTCCAAAGCACCACAGTCCTCAGATTACCATTGACAGCCCTAAACTTGACATTCCTGTTGGCAGCCTGCAAGATTTTCATTGTGGTTAAATGTAAACAGTCTTGTAGAAATCGAGCTGATGGCTAGATAATGGAGTTTAATCAAAGGGCACGGCTTACTAAGGGAATGGCTGGAACGTAAATGGGAATTCTTTTATATATTTTACAGTTTCGATTTCAACATGAGACCAGCTATAATCCAGGGACCTAAGGACAGGATGGGAGGAATTTCTGGGATATTTTTTTCTATGTTCTTTCTATTATATTTAGCATTCCTTTAACACATTTTAGACTGACAGTGGCTTCTATTGTTGGGGCAATCTGCTTAGAACTCCTCAGCGCTACCAAGGATTTCACATATAGAAGGCGGAAAAGCTTTTTCCCCCCCCTCATACTGCAAAGTCTACAAGCAAAAGCAGTACAATAAATATTAGTGTCAACACTAATATATATATATGTATGTGTGTGTGTGTATGTGTATATATGTGTATATATATATATATATATATATATATATGTATGTATATATATGTGTGTATATATATATATATATATATATATATATATATATAAAAAAGAACCTCAAATTCAGTGTTTAATTAATTGCTTACTTTATCCTTCTACTTGTTGGGTCTCCACTGCCAAAACTTTGGGACACACTGTTGAGGGGAGATAAGTTGCTGAGGTGGGAATACCCCTTTGAAGCAAATCTGGTAGCTGAACACTCATTTAAGCACTGCATACTATAGGAACAGGTCTGCTCTAGTTATGAGTCCAAGCAACCAAAAATATTGTGCCTTTTGGCTAATAGAGCCTAACCAAGGGTAAAGTGGATTCATAATTATGAGACTGTTTGCAACATACTTGCTGTGCGCCAGAGAGGCTCGAGTGCAACTTGAATCTGACACCAGACGGACACTTGTATATGTGCTGTCTGATATACGAACGGCCCGCACACTGACATGTATTTTCAGGTCTTAATTCTCGTCCGTGATCCAGACAAGAATGGAACATCCGATTTAGTTTTCTTTTTTTTCATGTGGACCGTAAGTCTGCGTCCAAAAACGCTAATGTGTATAGCCCCTAAGGCTATAATGGGTCCGTGTGCTGTCCATGAATTAACTTGGGCAGCACACAGACCCAAATGCACTAGTGTGCTGGAGGCCAGCAGTAAGGCTGCTTGTATGCTTTGTTGAGGTCTATTAGCTAATATCGTAGATCTGTCCCTGTAAAATACGGACTGTAAATATGGCAGCATGTTTAAGGGATCCGCTTCTAAAGGGCCTCTACAGAGATTTTCTTTTTAATTCATTCACTATGTAGCTATGCCTCAGTATATATGTTGGCCAGTGTTACCTTGGTTCATTATTTCCTTCTGTCTGAAACTTCCAGCATCTTTTTCCTTAGATGGTCACGTGATTCGACCAGCTCAGATTTACTTATGGTTATGGATTCTAGCCAGATAAAATGGTAGGCAGTAGGCTACATTTTTGGAACTCTATCTGAAAAAAAGAGAGTTCTAACTGCTCTACAGTATAAGAAACCAGCATAAAATGTTGGACCAACTTTGTATTAAATGGTAGCAGATGTTCACTCTAAAACCAATGTAGAAGGCTGGTGTACATATTTTAATTTGATGCTTTACATCATGGGTTAGACTCAAGGCCTGCAGGCTGATTCTGGCTCACCATCTATTTTACATGGCCTGTGAGGTCTGCATGCAGAAGGACTGGCTATCCACAGTCACCAGAGAACACAGCCAGCACTTGGCAGAGTGGGGCAATGCCAGTAAAGGGAACTGGTGCCATCTTGGATTCTGAGCTCTGGCGTGTATCTCCACACCGTTCTGTTCAGCAGCTCACAGGTGGTGACACAGCTCTGCCAGCTCAACCCAGGCACCCTAGCCACCCTCCAAAGTAGGAAGCTCAGTGCTAAAGAGGTGTAAGGAGAGAAACCCCATCATAGTGCACAGAGCTCCATAGCCATGTTAAATAATTACATCTAGTGCACATTCACAGACCGTTTCTGTGTGTTATTTGGAACTTCTTGTGTTGTTTTGCTTGTGTATTCACAGTGTTTTTCACATGTGCAACCCCCCCCCACCATAAAATGGCTCCATAGATTTCTCCTGCCATCACATGTAGTGAATAAACATGTATCATGCGTCTTCACTGCATGTTTACGCGATCCCATTGACTTTCCAGTCCGTAATATGGACAAAAACATCCCATGTTGCGTTTTTTTTTGTTTTTTTTTACATGCGTAAATCGCTTCTCTGAATACCTTAAAAACAATGGGAATTAGGCTGTCCGTATTATGCACATCATACAGAGAACAAATACGCCTGTGTGAATGAGCCCATATAAACAGCCCTTTGAAGGCAGCCATAACGCTGAAGTGGCCTTCGGTGAAAACTAGTTCGACACCCCTGCTTTACATGATTAAAAGTGATTGAATTATAAAAAGTATCTTTTAAGCCATAAGAACTATAAACCATAAGTGAGAGTACCGGAAGCTGAAGGTATGTCTGTCAAACCAATGCAAATCAGAAAGCTTCCAACTTCATGAAACCTGGGAAGATTGAAGATGTAGTTTGCAGCCTGTCAACAATTCAATATTTCAATCTTCATTCAAAAGTATATAGAGACAGTGATACTGAAGTAAAACACTTACTTTACAGGCTTTTAGCTTCTAATAAGAAAATTCACTGTTCTGTGGTCTACCAGGACTTATTTCAATAGAGTGCATTGACTAGTGGCATCTGCTGCTCGTCAAATGCTCTTCTGGTGAGACTAAGATGGACCTGTTTGATGTGCGTCTGAATGAATTCTGTTGAAATATATTGAAAAGACTTTCTATGAGTCAATAAAATTAGGCTTTGAATGACGAACGCTTGATGGTGACGAGCCGTTAAACAATTGCATATAAGTTACTTTAAATGTAATTGTCCCTTCCTTTGAGCACACAGTCTTCTAGAGGTGCTAATCCTCACTACTACTGACACCATTAGAGAGAGGTTGTATAAATTAGACAGAAGGTTTGCCCTTCAGGAAGAACTTCATGGTAAGAAAACATTTTACCCGTTGACACTTGCCCAAACACTGGCATTTCTGAAACAAAAGTTCTTAGAACAGACGGAGCAAAGATCGAGTTAAACTATTGGCCGCAGACCATAACAATTGATGGAATGTCAGCACACGATATGATAACTGGAAAGCATGATGGTGGAAATGTTATAGTTTAGAGCTGCTTTGCTGCATTGTGGATGCTACCTTGGTATCTCATTGCCATGAATCCACTATTCATCTTACCTTGCACCAGCGGGTGCTTGAGGATAATATGAGACCATCTATTAGGAGATTGCGGCTCAGCGAAAGATGGACCTTACGCCATGATAAGGACCCTAAACATACCTGTAAATCCACCAAAGTATGGCTGATAATATAAATAGAGGGTTATTGAATGGCAAAGTCAAAATCTACATCCCATCAAGATGGTCTAAGTAGGTTTGAAAGTGCTCTTCATACGAGAAACCCCCTAAAAAACGATACAGCTGAAAGAAATTCTTCCAGTCAATGTCAAAGAGTGGTAGAGAGTTATAAGAAATGCTGTTGGGGATTGGCTGTTCCAAAAGATGCTTACTGCACCTCTCACAGTGAGGAGGAGAATGACTGGAGCAATGCCCAAGCATGCATTATGCCACATCATTCACTCTCTTTGGGACATCTAGAGATAGCCAAGGTACAAGTGAGGGTAATTTCCATCAGCCCCGTGTGATGCAGAGTGCTAAGGCAGCAGAAATGCAGACCTAAGCTCTCGCTTATAACCTGAAGGTTGCGAGTTTAATCCCTGCATAGTTAAGGTAACCGGCTCAAGGTTGACTCAGCCTTCCATCCTTATGAGGTTGATACAATGAGTACCCAGCTTAGTGGGGGGGGGGGGGGGATAATAAATAAATTACTTGAAAGTGCTACGGAATAAGTTGGCACTATACAAGTAACAAGATTTATATTTTATTTTTTTTCATTGAAATTAATGGAATGCCAGCCATGCATGCTCAGCTATCACTCCATTCAATGTGACGTCACTGCAGATGGCAAAAGCATCCCTACAGTGGTGATGGGAGGGAAAAACGGGCCCCTTGCTCAGGACTGGTGTGGGTCTTAGCAGTGAGTCCGCCACTGATCATAAAGTTATTCCCTATCTTGGGATAATTTTGGATTGTGGGATAATCCCTTTAAGATCTACAACTCTATTCTACATCCAGTCCCTGAAGGACTGTTAAAAACCTCAGAGTTGCTACTTTCTAGGAAATGAGGAGTATGAATTTGTGGGCTTCCAGGGGATACTTTAAACAACAAGATACCAAATCTGGCCCACACTGGGTTTTGGGAGTGTAATTGGGTATTATTTTCACTGTCTACCTGGAAAATGACTATTCTTGCTTAAAATGTAATTCTGTAGTATTATGTAATTACATGGTCCTTATGCAACTTCCATTTTCCATTTAAGATTATCAATTCAACCCCCCACTGTTGTTTCAAAAGTGTTTACACTTGTGTTTCATTCTATTGGAGTAACTTAACCCATTTTCATTATGTGTCTTGTGTTGTTTTTTTCTTCTTCTTCTTTCTTAGGATGAATTTCCGCAGCAAGGAGCAGGCACCCAGCTGCTAAATGAATGTCTCAGCTGCAGCTGAAATAAAGTTGTATCCTGCAAACTCCCTTTAGATTAAGGCCATCTGTTATTAGCAGACAAATGGAAATGAAGCCTTCTACACCAGGTGCACAAGGCACCTGCTGGATATAAAATGAGCATTATTTATACTGCCAGGTTACATCTTAAGGGAGCAACTGCACAGTTTTTAAAAGTCAAATATATAGCCCTCAGCAAATAGTTTCTGGTGATTAAAACTCAAACTGGTTTATATGACTGCTAGGTGAAAGTCTAAAACATCTGTTTTAAAGGTTACTTTGCTGGGGTGCCATGGGTCCATGCCGAGCTTTTCGAGAACTAATGTCGGGGTTGAGTATTAATGAAATTTATATTTTGTTTTCATCTGTTTAAGGCCCTAAGGGAAGAACAATCAAGAGTAAAGAAAAGGAATGCGAAACATAAGGGCAGGTTTCCTCCAGTAGTCTTTAGTGATACTTTAGTCTTGTGTACCCACAGAGTGAAGAATGAATGCCCCGAATGTTTAAATAACATCAAGCATTAGTTTGACAGAGGTTATAGTCTCTGAAGGTCAAATTCTCTACTATTCTTTTTCTTAGTGTCTTTGTCAGTGATGTCTCATCAAGTAGATGTTCAGACATCTGAATGTGAATCATCATGTTGGCTTATGTCCTAAGTTGGTTCATAATTTCCCTATCTACAGCAAAAATAAACACACATACTGTTGTAAGTTAAGTTTTTGTGTGGGAAGATTCCCATGCATACAGAGAGTGATATGCAATATTTCTTATGTTTTTTGGTGATGGGTGCTTCTACACTGTGAAGGTGGCTTTACGTTGGACAACTATTGACCGAAAAATTGCTCGAATGAGCTATTTTCAGCGAGTCATCCCATGTAAACCCGGGATGTGACATGGTGCTGAGTGAAAAATCACTAACTAATCCCTAGTCCCTTTGTTTCAGCTCTCTGAAACAAAACGACTGTTTAGAAAGTTCTCAGTGTAAGGAGGCAGTTGTTCATCTTTCATCGACCGCCTGTGCACAATGAATGGAGGTGGGAGACCAGAAGAGATCTCCAGTGTACTCCACCTCCATTCATCAATTGACTTTCGCTCTTGTATGAAAGCACAGGAGCTATAAATCTCGGGATGACTGTTGGGTGCTAATGTGCCCAAAAGTGGTCCCATAGGAAACCACAATAACTGTGTCCAATCGGTGCTGAAAGTGTCACACACAGTAGAGACACTTCTGCTTGACGGGTGTCAAGGACACCCAGTTATCAATTTATTCATACACTTCTGAAATAACAGGAAAAGTGCAATGCAAAAAATAGTTTTAAATTATATTTCATGGGGAATGCAAGTATTTACTAAGGCAGAAGTGTCAGAGAGCGGGCAGGTCCTCTTCATCAAATCATACTGATAAAGGTTGCCCATCATGCTCTTAGGTAAAGGGGCTTTGACCCTCAATTTACAAAGTGCGGTAGGAAATTAATGGGTGTTCTAGCCTTCAGATGAAGCATGGTTTGAGATCTGGATTCCAACTTTTTTCTCTTGTAACTTCTCAAACTTCCTCAGACCTTTGCATCTATAAAAAATATAAATTTTAGACAATTCAATTTTTGCTGCATGGAAATCAATGTTAATAAAATATGTAAACTCTAAAACAAGTTCTAAGTTATATGAATATACAGAACTTTTGTGAATAATACCTTTATTGTTACATGATTTGAAATCAATACTGCTATAAAAAGGGCTATAAAATGATAGATTTTCACAAAGAAAAGAGCGGCTTTAAGAATTAATATTGGCAGATGTGTTACTAAAGACAAGCTAGTGCAAAGATTAATAACAGGAATTGAATGCTACCAGCTCCATGCATGAATGCTCAGTGCCATCCTGCCCAAATCAGCAAATTAATTACATACATCATATTGTTTTATTACTACTTTCAGTGTTTCAGAAGCATGGTGTCTTAAATACAGTAACCATGCTGGAAGTAGTAGGATGGTGCAATCTATAAATTGGCATTGTATGCTTACTGTATTTAAATACTAACCCTTTCCAATCCAATTTGTATCCTGGTTTTCCTAGGGGGCTTACTCTTTTTCTGCCGTTATACAATGGCGCTAAAGCTAGTACTGCATGAGGTGACACGTTGGATAGACTCTGACAGCAGAGAGGCTGGCAATATACAGTAAGAGAACCCCGACGGATGTCTTCCAACATCGGAGCTGTACAGCCTTAAATCATAATGTCTTCAGAGATCAGACAGTGGATTGGAAACGGTTAATATACTTATAATACCCGGCTTGCAGTATTTCATAATGAAGCTTAACTTTACTAGAAGTACTGTTACAGTAGAATACCCCTTATTTACTCCTATGACAGACATATTATGGCTATGTACAAATAGGAACCGTAATATGACCATGTACAGTAGTTAGACGTGTGTAATTTGGCTTCATTTTAGCTGCAGCACAGTTGCACAGTGTGTATCACGGAAGGAGCTTGCGTGAAGTGTTCTAAGCAGAACTGTAGCAGTGGGCAAGAGAAGAGAATAGGCCAGCATTGTGGAGATTACCCATAAGACTGCTGAGTAGTGATGAGCAAACTTTTGAAAAGTTTGGTTCGAATTAGTTTGAACCAAACTGGATGTTCACCAAAACCACTAAAACTGTTGTATAACACTGGCTAAGAGCTAGAAAAGCCCTTTCTAACACCTTGAGAGCGTTTTATGCAATTTTAGTGACTTTCAGAATTAAGGTAACACATTATTTAGGCTGCATAGCGAACAGTGCAAAACGTATCACAATAAAAAATTGATGAAATTGCTTTATTTTCATTCCCCTCAGAAAGGGGTACAGTTTAAGGGCTTATTTAAAGGAGTGTATATCGGCCGCCGTTTTCACGGCCGGACGATATACGCTACCATCTGAGCTGTCTTCCCTCTTTCCTTCCCCTCACTGGCTCTCTATCTCTCTCCTCCCCTCCGGCTGTTTGCAATGGGAGAGGGTGGGGTGGAGCTAAGCTCTGCCCCCATCCCAACCCTCCCATTGCTGGCTGCAGACAAGGGGCAGGAACTTAGCTCCGCCCCCGTTCTGCTCCTTCCCATTGCAAACAGCCGGAGAGGAGGACAGAGGCAGAGAGCCAGGGAAGGAAGGGGGAAGACAGCTCATATGGTAGCGTATATTAGCCGGCCATGAAAACGACGGCAGATATGCGCTCCTGTGAATAAGCCCAAACAATTATATATATCTACTGTAATACGATGCCATTGAAAAATGCAACTCATCCCACGAAAAACTAGCTTCATCAACATAAAAATAAAAAAAGATTATGGCTCCTAATGCATAAACCCCCCCCCCCCCAAAAGCGTGATCTTTAAGGCCCAAACAGGCTGCGCCCTTAAGGGCATAACACTGCAGGGTATTAGCAATATATTTTCAGGTGGACTACTGATTTGTACTCATGTTTATTATTTTTGGGGCATTGCCATGTGTATATTTTTTATATGATTTTAATCAACTCAAAAAAGCAATAACAACATAACAAAACCGAATCCTATTTTTAATCGGTTAGGCGGTGTTTACATGGACATGGTCTGAGAAACTTGGACCGATATCGTACTTGTAAGATTGAGATTTTCTATGCCAGAGCAATGCAACGTCTGAGAAACAGACTTTGCAAAAGTAGTCAGTGGCAGGGATGCATAGCCTGCGGCTAGGGGGCAAAATTTGGCCTGTAAAGCATCCTGTGTGGCTCACCATCTGGACCCAGAAATGCTTGACTGTGTGTGGTTGCCCCCATGTAAAAGACACTAGAATTTAAAGGTAATGTTGAATAAAAATGGAATCCTGAACAATTTCCCCCACACTTCCATCTCATGGAGAAGAGGAGTAGCTCACAGCTCAGGAGCCGTGACTGGTAAGTACTAATAGTGCACCAGGTCGCCATCTTTCAATCCCTTATGTCAGAAGAATGAAGTCCCTTATTTGGCACTCCAGAAAGGAGGATATGAGTTAGAGGAGTGAGCATATGTGAATGCAGGGCCCTCCATTGTAGTTTATGGGGGTTGCAAAATGCTAGGTTCTTAACACAACTCCCATAATTTACAATGGAGAGTGTCACTTGCATGCATAGAAGAACTACTTCTCTGGAGTGCTAATTAGGGGACAAAGGGACCCCTATTCTTTCAATAAGTGGGAGTCCTGGAAGTGGGACCTACTCCAGTCTGACGTTTATAGGATATACTTCTGATGTGCCATAAATGTCTAAGCAGGTAATGGCTTTTAAATATGGTTCAATATAACAAGCTGGTCCTCGGACCAGAAAAGTTTGTGCACCCATGGTCTACAAGTTTGGAAAATATAATTTGTAATTAGACTGGAAACTGTTTCAAGGACTATATCCAAACAGTTTTGGTCGGTGATTCATCTCCGGATTGGTTTCTGCTTATAGGTGGGGTACCCCAAAATTTAATGCTGGGTTTCCTGTTACTTAACCTATTTATTAAGGATATAGAAGAGGTCGCCTTTGCTTTGGACATGGGTAACAAATGTGAAAAAAAAAAAGTTTTCATAGATATTACTTTACATTTTGTAACAGGTTTTGCCAGTTTCCTATGATGCAGAAAATCTAAATGTTAAAGTTTGAATTACTGACAAAGAAAACAGACTCAAAATCTGCAGCTGTGTTCCTTAATATCAATGTATCTAATCTAGATACCATTTAAGAATAGAATATCTATTTGTATCGAGAATAGAGATGAGCGAGCACCAAAATGCTCGAGTGCTTGTTACTCGAGTTGAACTTTCAGTGATGCTCGAGAGTTCGTTTCGAGTAACGAACCCCATTGAAGTCAATGGGCGACTCGAGCATTTTTGTATATGACTGGTGCTCCGCTAAGGTTTTCATTTGTGAAAATCTTAGCAAATCACCAAAGTCATGTAAAAAACACAGAAATGGATAGGGCAGGCGAGGAGCAACATGCAGGGCTGCATTTCGGGCTCCGAGGTCTCACTATTAAGCCACAATAGTGGCAAGAGTGAGACCCCCCCCCACTGTCAGCATAACGATCGTTCTCCTCTGCCACAGCTGTAACAGCTGTGGCAGAGAAGAACGATGTTGGCCCATTGAATTCAATGGAGCCGGCAATACAGCAGGTTCCACTGAAAGCAATGGGCTGCCGGCGAGCGCGGGATGAATTTTCGGGAAGGGCTTAAAAATATAAGCCCTTACCTGAAAATCATCCTAAAATGTGTAAAAATAAAAAAATAAAAATTATGTCAGCATAAAGATCGTTCTCCTCTGCCATAGCTGTAACAGCTGTGGCAGAGAAGAACGATGTTAGCCCATTGAATTCATGAATGGGTGTGAATGAGAGCTGCCTCTGATTGGTCAGGCTGTGACCAATCAGAGGCAGCTCATTCAGCAGGCGGGGATTTTAAATCCCCGGCTGCTGAATACTACAGAGAGCAGTTCAGGAGAACTGCCAGCTGGCCGCAGCTGAACTCCGTCTGCCGGGACCAGGTGAGTATATATATTTTTTTTATTTTTACACATTTCTGAATGAATTGCAGGGAAGGGCTTATATATTTAAGCCCTTCCCGAAAATTCATTGTGCGATCGCCGGCAGCCCATTGCTTTCAATGGAGCCGGCTGTATTGCCGGCTCCATTGAATTCAATGGGCTAACATCGTTCTCCCGGGACAAGGTGAGTATATTTTTTTTATACTTTTTCCACATTTTAGGATGATTTTCAGGTAAGGGCTTATATTTTTAAGCCCTTCCCGAAAATTCATCCCGCGCTCGCCGGCAGCCGATTGCTTTCAATGGAGCCAGGCCAGGACTAAAGATGAATGCAGTGCTGGGCACACAAGTAGAATTGACTCTGGGGCGCGCTCTGCAGTTATATGAAAATATTAGGCTTTATTCACACCATTATTTCACAGGGGAGGCAGTCTGAACAAAAGTCTCCAATTTTACTTGAAAAGAGCCCTATCACAGTGGTGACTTAAATTAAAAGGTTTAAATTTTATTTAGACAAATGTTAAAATATAACACCTAGGGGCACAACACACAAAACAAAAACAAAGTGGAGGACATGGTGTAACGCTTGTGCAGCCACATCATTCACAGTCGCTACAGGTGAGTGTCTATAACGCAATGTGTGTGTGAGCGTTATGTGCGAAAAGTGCGAAAAGATTCGGAGGGCGGCAGGGGTGAGTAGGGGGTCGCGGGGCGTAGAGAGAGAGATCTCCCCCCTGTTCCCCCCACTACCCCTAGCTCCACCCCGGCGCCCCCTGAATCTTTTCGCACGAGTAGGCAGGTACTCGAAAAAAGTGATGCCCGTTCGAGTAATTGCTCTAAATGAGCATGCTCGCTCATCTCTAATAGACAGCCATATTATTAAAGAAAAAAAAGGATACAGTTAATATACACATCTTTTTTTACTGCCCCCTATAGGATGGAATAGTATACTCTGAGACACTACTACATTTTCTTTTTTGGTTCTTTATAGGTATTCTGGTATTTAGTCAAAGAACACTCTTTTGGACTCAGTCTTTCTAATTGAGTCATATGGCCAATTTTGGCATGTGCGTCAGCAGCTTTCTCAGCATACACAGTACACATAAATAAAACCGTGACGTGAACAGGACCTCACCTGTACATTTTAAGGCCTGCAGGAACTGTGATTTTTTTTTAAAATCAAAGCACTCCAAGAGCCATAACTTTTCATTGCATTTTATAATTGATGTAGCACTGCGAGGGTTAGTTTTTTCAATGCCACTATTTATTGATTCACTTTTGCAATTTTTTTTTACTGGAGGGAATGGGAAATAAATTGTAAATCCGCTGTCACATTTTAGCTTTTTTTGCTTGCAGCATGCACTGTGCGGTATCAATAACGTTATGCTATAGCTTAAATTTGATTTGGAATGCAGCAATGCAAAATATGTGCAGAATGAAAAATGTTTTATGGAAAAAATCTTTACTTTTTTTGTGTGTCTCACATTCCAAGTGCCATAACTTTATTAGTTTACCATTGATGCAGCTTAACGCGGGCCTCTTCTTTGTGGGATGCATTTTAGCTTTCAGTAACACCATATTGCAATAGATATATTACCTGACTTTCATTACATGTATGTGTAGGAGGAATAAAAAGAATGAATATATATATATATAATTTTATTATTTTTTTTAATACCATATGGTAAATATAATATACTATTATTTATTGGTTCTATGGAGTATTAGAATTGTGGCGGTACCGAACATATATCTTTTATACTGTAGTTTGCAACTTTTACTATGTAATATAATTTTTAATGTCAAAATGAGGTTTCTTGTATTTTATTTTTATTTTTTTCACCAAGCTTTATAATGATTGGCATCACAGTAATGCTGCTGTAATCTGCTGTATACTGGGCTCTATAGAGCTTTCCTGAATAGCTAGTAGCTATATAGGATATTGAGCAGGTGACCGCTGCCAACTAATACCTAAATAATAATTGCCAGGTCTGCGTGTTTGAGCTAAAAAACATAGAACCCCCCAACATGTTTTGGCAATGTATATATGGATTCAACTGTTTGAATATTCAATCAGTAACCCACAGCACTTCTTAGATGGTGAGCATTGTAGAATCCCCTTTCACAGCACTGAGGCTATAAGAAATGAAGTGAAAAAAAATATAAAAATCCTAGAAAGGACACATTGAGCATGCTCAGAAAGGCCGAACTGCCATTTGCTGGGCTGACTACATCATTACATATCGGGATTGGCTGTGTACAAGGGAGGCACTCTGTACGATTGGCTTGAGGACCTGTCTTACATCATTAGCTTTCTCTCCATTGGCCACTCAACATGCAGTCTCTCTCACTGGTCAGTCTAATGAGAGAATTCCTTATGTTATATAACAGCTGTCATTTAGGTGTGTGCGCCTCTAGTAACCCCTGACCCCTGAGGACGCCTCTAGTAATCCTGACCCCTGAGAATGCCTCTAGTAATCCCAGACCTCTGAGGACGCCTCTAGTAACCCAAGACCCCTGAGGATGCCTCTAGTAACCCCAGACCCCCGAGGACACCACTAGTAACCCAAGACCCCCCAAGGACGCCTCTAGTAATCCCAGACCACTGAGGACACCTCTATTAACCCTAGACCTCTGAGGACACCTCTAGTAACCCAGACCCCTGAGGACGCCTCTAGTAACCCCAGACCTCTGAGTACACCTCTATTAACCCCAGACCTCTGAGGACACCTCTAGTAACCCCAGACCCCTGAGGATGCCTCTAGTAACCCCAGACCCCTGAGGATGCCTCTAGTAACCCCAGACCTCTGAGTACACCTCTATTAACCCTAGACCTCTGAGGACACTTCTAGTAACCCCAGACGCTTGAGGACACCACTACATTGGGTGGGTGCAGTGTTTCTTTTAGCTCAAACATGCAGGCCTGGCGATATTATTTAGGCATTAGTTGGCAGCAAAGACCTGCTTGATATCTTCTAATCTATAGCTACTAGCTATTCAGGAGAGCTCTATAAGGCCCAGTATACAGCAGACTGTGGCAGCATTGTATTATATATTGTAGTTGGCTCAGTGCTCCCAGGTTTGATAGGCAGGAATTTGTATTTTTAATGCCTCTTAATGCCTATTAGTATTTTAATTTAGTTCAATAAAAGTTAGATTTTAATGAAGCTATTCAACCGGCGGGTTTCTTGCTCCTTGGGCAATTTTGGTGTTAATTATTATTAATAAGCCCCGTGTGCACCGTGCGGCACTTTTTGTATATATCTACCACTCAGAACACACCTCTATTAGCCAGAGTGAAGGGCTGCTAAAAAGTCGCATTACATGGATGGCCATTCATTTGAATGACTGGTGTGCAATACTACATTTTACATATTTCCATATCCCCTTTTTCCAGAGCGTCATCCCGACGGCCCCATTACATATGGAGGTTGCTCTCTGACCCAGGTAGGGACAGAAAGAGTTTAAAAGCACCTCCCCTTCCACCATGCTTTAGTGTCTTCCTGTCCCTACGGTGGGACAGATGAACAAGCTCCAAGCAAGCTGCGGAGGAAAGAAGAAAAACTTACCGCACGCTGTGCGATCCCCCTGGAGGGGTAGAGGTCGGGGCCGCACACTCCCGAGTCCCTGCATCCCCGACCTGTGCCGCCGCCGGAGCCGTAAGTCGCCTCAGCAGCGCTGGTCTACCTCGCGCGGTCCGCATGCTCGGGCCGCCGCTGCCGCGATGGGATAGTTCCTCCTGGCAGGGGAACGGCAGCGGCGGCCTCCCTGGTCCTCGGCGCGCATAGCGATGACGTCATCCGGCGTGGTGACGTCACGCGCTCAACGTAGGGGGCGTGGCTACCGGCGAGAACCCGGAAATGGGCGCCAAATTCAAAAATCCTCCCCATATAAGCAGGCTAAGCTCCATGGAGGATCCTGCTGACTGCCAGACAGTGCATGTGAGTATGTCTACCCGCGACAGCTCAGCACGAGAGGGAGAGACTGATACCCTACAAACTGTAAGTAGGCTATATGCCAAAAGGAATGCGCAAAATTGCTACTTGTACAAGTCGGATGCATATATGTTCCCCTTTTTTTCTTCTCTCCCCTCTCCCCCATTTTTGCATGGGTAGATGGATAAGGAAAGTCCAAAGAAAACGGACCCAAGGAAAAAGTCAAAAAAATGTGTCCTCTGCAGCAAAAGGCTCGAGGAAAATTATAAAAAGCCCCTATGCGAGGAATGCACGGGGAAGATACTTGCAGAAGAAAAAGCGGCGTTTAAATCTGACATCCGCTGTATGATCAGGGAAGAATTGCAGGCCTCCATGGCGTCCCTTCCCCAGGCCCAGCCAGGTCCGTCATGGGTCCCTAAAAGGCCAAGGTAGACCGAATTGGCGATTCTCAGGTGAATCACTGGAGCTCCTGTCTGAAGGAGAATTAGAGGACCCACCAGTTCCTATAGAAGATGAGAGAAAATATTATTTCTCATCAAGCGACATTGCGCACCTCATCAAGGCGGTGAAGGAGACAATGCAAATAGAAGAGGATAACCCGCCTAGGATAATCCAAGATGAAATGTTCGGCGGCCCTCGGTCCAGGAGAAAGACAATGTTCCCAGTCAATCAGACCCTGCAACAAGTAATTGCAGACGAATGGCAGGAGCCGGAAAAAAGAATAGCGGTTTCAAGAGAAATCCGAAACTGGCTCGCATTCGCCACTGAGGACGTCCGCCTGTGCAGGGAGACCCCTAAGGTGGACATACAAATTGCAAAAGTGGCCAAGAAAACCCTCTTGCCCTTTGAGGACACTTCTCAGCTGTCTGATTCGATGGATAAAAAGATCGACGGATTAATGAAGAAAGCCTGGGAGGCAACATCCTTTACCATTGAGGCCAACATAGCCTCAACTTCTGTGGCCAGATCCATGGTGCTTTGGCTAAACAGGCTGGAAGCCTCCATCAAAGATCGGGCCCCCAGAGAGGAGTTAGCCAGTTGTCTTCCCCTCCTAAAAATGGCTGCCGCTTTCCTGGCTGACGCATCAGCGGAGACAGTGAGATACGGTGCAAAAACCGGAGTCCTTAGTAATTTAGCAAGAAGGGTATTATGGCTGAAGACATGGGCCGCAGACATAACTTCTAAAAACAAGCTCTGCGCCATCCCCTTCCAAGGGGAATACATGTTTGGGCCCGTCCTGGACAAAATCCTAGAGAAAGTCGGTGACAAGAGCAAGACCCTTCCCGACAGACAACCTTTCAGGAAACCATCCTTTCCGAGGAGGACACGCCAGCCACCTCCCGAAGTTAAAGACTGGAAGATGGTCGTACCCCAAGGGAGGTTGGGGTAAGGAAGCTCAACCCTCTCCTGAACAAACAGGGGGTAGATTAGCAGGCTATCTAAGCCAGTGGCAGGGGATAACATCTAACCCCTGGGTACTCCAAATAATCGAAGCAGGGTACCGAATTGAGTTCCACTCTCTACCCCCTAGGAGATTCCTCATAACCTCCCCTGGGTCCCTACAGGAACAAGGGAACCTCATAAAAGGTGTACAGGAACTCAAGGACTTAGGGGTCATTGTACAAGTCCCTGATCATGAAAGGGGTGAGGGATTTTATTCCCCCCCTATTTCTAATCAAAAACCAAACGGTTCCATTAGGACTATCTTTAACCTTAAAGGAGATGTCCCGAGGCAGCAAGTGGGGTTATACACTTCTGTATGGCCATAATAATGCACTTTGTAATATACATTGTGCATTAATTATGAGCCATACAGAAGTTATAAAAAGTTTTTTACTTACCTGCTCCGTTGCTAGCGTCCTGGTCTCCATGGTGCCGACTAATTTTTGGCCTCCGATGGCCAAATTAGCCGCGCTTGCGCAGTCCGGGTCTTCTGCTGTTCTCTATGGGGCTCCGTGTAGCTCCGTGTAGCTCCGCCCCGTCACGTGCCGATTCCAGCCAATCAGGAGGCTGGAATCGGCAGTGGACCGCACAGAAGAGCTGCGGTCCACGAAGATAGAGGATCCCGGCGGCCATCTTCAGCGGTAAGTATTGAAGTCACCGGACCGCCGGGATTCAGGTAAGCGCTGTGCGGGTGGTTTTTTTAACCCCTGCATCGGGGTTGTCTCGCGCCGAACGGGGGGGGGGTTTAAAAAAAAAAAAACCCGTTTCGGCGCGGGACATCTCCTTTAAAGCCCTAAATACATTTATTTCATACAAAAATTTAAGATGGAAACAGTGAGATCTATCGTCTCACTAATAGAGCGGGATAGTGTAATGTGCACTATAGATCTCAAAGATGCATATTACCATGTCCCAATAGCTGCAGTCCATCACAAGTACTTGAGATTCGCTCTGCGGGAGGGTGACAGGATCCAGCATTATCAATTTACCGCCCTTCCATTCGGAATCTCCACTGCCCCTCGGGTGTTCACAAAAATAGTAATAGAGATGGTAGCCTATTTCAGACGGAACCAAATCTGTATATTCCCATATCTGGATGACTTCTTGCTAGTGTCAAGGACAGAAAAGACTATACGTATAGACCTATCCATGGTCTTGTCTACCCTAAACAGTTTAGGGTGGATAGTCAACAAACAAAAGTCCGACCTGAACCCAAGTACACAGAAGGTATACCTGGGTGTATTACTAGACTCCCACATCCAGGAATCTTGGCTTCCATCATCTAGGAAGGAAGACCTCATCCAAAGAGTAACCTCCCTCTGTCAGGCTACGGCGGTTTCTATCAGAGAAACAATGAAGGTGCTGGGCATTCTAACAGCTTGCATTCAGATAGTCCCATGGGCACAAGCCCATACTCGACAACTACAAGGATTCATCCTTGCCAACTGGGACAAACGGCAGACATCCCTGGATAAGAAGGTGAGCCTGTCCGTCCGAGTCAAAGAGTCCCTACGCTGGTGGACCTCGCAGAGGAACCTAAGCAAAGGTACCTCCTGGTCGCAAGAACCTACTGTACCCATCACAACAGATGCCAGCAAAACAGGATGGGGAGCGCAAGTAGCCGACCTAAATCTACAGGGAATCTGGGACCCCCAAGTAGCTAAGCGCTCATCAAATTTCAGAGAATTAAGGGCAATCTGGGAGGCCCTTCAGGCAGCAGAACCCCTTGTAAGAGGAAGGCATATCAAAATTCTAACTGATAATATGACAGCTCTGTCGTTTGTTCGTCACCAGGGGGGAACGCGACACCCACACCTGCAACAACTGGCGATAAAGATACTCCGCTGGGCGGAATCCAACGTGCTGTCTCTCTCAGCGATCCATCTAAAAGGGTCCACAAACGTCGTTGCCAACTTCCTGAGCAGACAGAGCATCCTTCCAGGAGAATGGGGGCTGAACCAGCGAGTCTTCGACCAACTAATCTGCCAGTGGGGAGAACCACAGATAGACCTGTTCGGTACGAGGAAAAATTCAAAGTGCCGGGACTTTTACTCGCTGAATCCAAGAGGCAATCCGTGCGGGGTAGATGCCCTGTCCCAAAGCTGGGACATGGACCTAGCCTACGCCTTTCCCCCCTTCCCACTGATCCCACACCCTCAGGAAAATCCAAACCAGCGGGTGTCAGTCATACTAGTTGCCCCTATGTGGGACAAAAGGCCCTGGTATCCCCTGCTAAAAGCCTTGACTATTCGGGGTCCACTCCTACTACCAGCCGTGGAAGATCTCCTGCTCCAGGGCCCGCTAACATACCCGGGGGTCGAAAAATTGAATCTAGCAGCATGGATGCTAAAAGCATGATACTGCAAGGGAAGGGACTCTCCCATAAAGTAATTACCACCCTGACAAAGAGCCGTAAACCTATCACGACAACCATCTATGATAGGATTTGGAGGAAGTTCACAGACTTCTGCAAAATAGAGCCAGGGAAAATCTCAGGGATTGACATACCTGTAATCCTGGAATTTTTACAGGCAGGCCTAGAGAAAGGCCTTATCCCTAGAACCCTTAAAGTTCATACAGCAGCACTAGTGTCCTACCTAGACTTCCCTTTGGCAAAACACCGCTGGGTGCGTAGGTTTCTCAAAGGGGCAGAACGACTTCGACCCTTTGTTAGAGAAACTTTCCCTACTTGGGACCTAAATATAGTCCTAAATAGTTTTTGCCAACCCCCCTTTGAACCCCTCTCCCAACTTTCCCTGAGACTACTCACGCTAAAAGTTACCCTTTTAGTCGCTATAACTTCGGCTCGGAGAATAGGGGAATTACAAGCGTTATACTGTACTGAACCATACATGGTAATACAAGATGACAGAATTACCTTCAAATTGGACCCAGCCTTCCTACCGAAGGTAGTGTCAAATTTTCATAGGGAGCAGACGATCACTCTGCCCTCCTTCTGTCAAAATCCTCGCAATGAAAAAGAACGAGAATTTCATAACCTAGATGTTAGGAGAGCCGTTCTAGCGTATCTGGAGGCTACCTGCTCTTTCCGTAAAAATAATAACCTCTTTATCCAATTTCAGGGGCCGGCAAAAGGAAAGACGGCATCTAAGAGCACCATTGCGAGGTGGATCAAGACTGCCATCCAAGAGGCATATAAAGCCAGGGATCTCGATCCTCCGGGGAAAATTAGAGCCCACTCCACACGCTCTCTCTCCTCCTCTTGGGCAGAAAAAGGCCAGGCGTCTGCCGAGCAAATTTGCAAAGCAGCCACCTGGTCTAGTATACATACACATTTATCAGACACTACAGGGTTAACGTCCAGTCGGACAAAGACCTAGGCTATGGACGAAAAGTCCTTCAGGCAGTAGTCCCGCCCTAAAGCCACGTATAATTTGGTATACTCCATATGTAATGGGGCCGTCGGGATGACGCTCTGGAAAGATACGGATTACTTACCGGTAGTCCCATTTCCAGGAGTCATCACAACGGCCCATAGTTCCCTCCCCTTTAGAATAATTTATGTTCTTCAATGTAAATATGACAGAATAAAGGTAAAATTTGGTTTAGTAAACATTGTCCACCGTAATAATTTGTAAGTCACTAAAGCATGGGTGGAAGGGGAGGTGCTTTTAAACTCTTCCTGTCCCTACCTGGGTCAGAGGGCAACCTCCATATGTAATGGGGCCGTCGTGATGACTCCTGGAAATGGGAATACCGGTAAGTAATCCGTATCTTTTATGTCATTGTGCCACCACTAGCTTGCCATTTTGTATATGGCTGTCTGCTATAATTCAGGTCAATTGGAGCCAACCTCAGGAAAGTTGCAATTGCATTTTTTTTTTATTTCTCTCCATTTTTTTTTTTACAAGATTTTCAAAACACTATATGGTACATTAAATTGTACTATTAAAAAATATAACTCATCCTGCAAAAACAAGCCCTCATATGGCTATGTCAATGTAAAAATGAAAAGGTTATGACAAGGCAGGGACAAAAAATCTAAAACAAAAGAACGAAAAATCTCTAGTCCTGAAGGGGTTAAGCTGGGCAATACAAACAATAATATAGTCTGGCAATCTTTCAAAATTCAACAGGAGTCAATGGCAATTGAATATATAGATATAGGTGTAGCCTGACTTTCCTTCAATTTCCGCTGTTCAGGGAAAACAGGATTGAGCATGTGGTATTTTAACTGTGTTTCTCCACTCCGGTCTCTCAGTTGGTGCTTGTCATTTCTTTGTTTTTTTTCACTTTCTTTTGAAAAGTGGATTCTTTGAAGCATGAAGAGTTCTCGCTTCCTATTCTAACATTTTGCAATACTGACTGTTCCAGCTACATTGAGAAGAGTGGTAAACCATGTACACAAACAATCTAAAGAATGAAATGGATTTTTTCACAAATGGAAGATAGATTGGAAGATACATAGTAGCAGCCATCAATGTTTTACCAATGCTATAAAACCTAGGGTTCAATAAATGGCAGTATGTGTAAGCCAGTCTAAACTAAATCTATGTTGTGCTGATCAACTATGGTGCATGAGCTGTTGGGGCACGCTTTCCCCTTCGAAGTACATTGTGACTTCTGAATATATCTTGTTGAGGTGCGCTTATGTATATAGGGAGAACCCCCCTTACCCCTTATAGTGGTTCCCATCCATTCATTTTCATGGACCAATTCTACATCTCCAAATTAAGAGGATTCAAACCCTTGATAAGTTTTTATCTGCTAGAGTTATAAAGGAAAGCTATAATTTTTTACACTTTTTTAAACTCTTTTTGTCACAAAGAGAGCTATACTGGGTTTACTAAGACACTGAGTCTGGAGATGATGCTGCACTACCAACAAGGTTGACAATGGTCCATGAAATCATGGACAATCTATAAAGGGGGAACTTTAAGGCCTATTTACACCAGCCAATGTTAGCTACAAAATGGATAAAAGGCGATCGTTTTAGCGATAATCGTAGCGTCTAAATGTACGCCCATCATGCACTGCTAGCTAATCATTAAATTCAGTGCAACCTAAAAATCATCTGTCAGCGTTATCAGCAGTTCTTCACGGGGAGTGCTGATAGCATTGTTTCCTGCTGGAGAACTAAAGAACTGAAAGCAGATAAGAGCCCTCGGGCTATTAACTGCTTTCAGCTAAGGTTTCATTTGCACACTTAATTGGTACTTAAGTAGCTGAGTAGCTATTTAATAGTTTATGCAAAATGATCGCTCAAAGCTGTCACTCAAAACTGTCGTTTCAGCGCTTTTTTTTTTTAGCGATCCTCGGCTGGTGTAAATGGGCCTTTAGTCCAGTGACTGCTGTTAAAAAAAAAAGATCCATCTGTGATGTTTTTGAATGTGGAGGAACTTGTGCAGGTCATTATCACTATAATTATCATCACTTTGCAGTTTACAGTGAATGCTGTCAATGAGTCCATATTAGCATGGGGGTTACAAACTTGTATAACCTATCTTTATCATTCATTTTTTTCTTTTTTTTAATTCGTCCCCCAAAATTTTGGCAGTAAACAAATGCTCTGAATTCAAAAGACAGAAACATATTTTTATTGCTTCTGCAATCTCTCCACGGCCTTGCCTATTGGCAGAGCATATGTAAAGGCCCATTAAGACACAACGATTATTGCTCAAAATTCACTCAAAAGCCGTCTTTTGAGTGATAATCGTTGTGTGTAACTGCACTTACATCGTGCAGTTTTTGTTCTCCCGTCTATTGTTTCCGCTGTATCCCGCTCCCTGATCACAGGCTGTGTATGAAGAACAGAGCGGTCCAGCTCTGATCTCCATACTCGGCATAGAGTGCTCGGCTGTATAACAGCCAGGTGCTTCATGCAGAAAACAGCTGGAGACACCCCGCTTGTCTTCTGCATCCTCTGCTCAGAGCGCCCGGCTGTATAACAGCCGGGGTGTTTGGAGCGGGGAACAGCTGGATGCAGAAGACAAGCTAGATGCACTATGCCCCCGCTTCTCTTCTGCATCCTCCACTCACAGCGCAAGGTGATCGTTAATCTTGAGCAATCATCTTGTGTTGAAAATGACACAACAAATATAGCTCAAAAGTCCCTCAAAAGACATCTTTTGAGCGATAATCGCTGCGTCTAAATGGGGCTTAAAGGGGTTGTCCCGCGCCGAAACGGGTTTTTTTTTTTCAATAGCCCCCCCATTCGGCGCGAGACAAACCCGATGCAGGGGTTTAAAAAAAAAAACCGGATAGTACTTACCCGAATCCCCACGCTCCGGTGACTTCTTACTTACCTTGCGAAGATGGCCGCCGGGATCTTCACCCACGGTGGACCACAGGTCTTCTCCCATGGTGCACCGTGGGCTCTGTGCGTTCCATTGCCGATTCCAGCCTCCTGATTGGCTGGAATCGGCACACGTGACGGGGCGGAGCTACGAGGAGCCGCTCTCCGGCACGAGCGGCCCCATTCAGAAGGGAGAAGACCGGACTGCGCAAGCGCGTCTAATCGGGCGATTAGACGCTGAAATTAGACGGCACCATGGAGACGGGGACGCTAGCAACGGAGCAGGTAAGTGAATAACTTCTGTATGGCTCATAATTAATGCACAATGTACATTACAAAGTGCATTAATATGGCCATACAGAAGTGTATAACCCCACTTGCTTTCGCGGGACAACCCCTTTAAGTCTCCTTTTACTTACATTGCAGAAAAACCACAGAAGGGAAGTCATACTATCACATGGTTATTATCAGTAGTAAACACAATGATGAGGCATATGATCACGGTCCACCACCCCGCCGCCGCTGCTGCAGTGTTTTCACTCCTGTCTTGCCTGCTAGCTTTTGTTGACAAACTGCAACAATGATGTTCCATGTGCCCACATGACTGCTGCAGCCAATCACTGACCTTGGTGGTCTCGAGCAGTATATAGTGGAGGTTAGTGATACTAATGTAGCCAAATAGCCAGACCAGTGGTGAGGACAGGAACAGCAGTGCTGGACCGGTGGGGTGGTGGAGCAGAAAGTATGACTTACTATTTTAATTTTAACAATTATCTACCTTTTCTCCTAGTTTATAACTTTGAAAACCCCTTTAAACAGTGTAATAGGAAAACAGTAGGCTGTATAATACTATAAACAGAATGCATGTGATTTATAATTGTTCACTTACTGTATATAACTAGGTGATTCCATTAATCCTCATTCAGATCAGCGCGTTGTTACCCGTATGTAACTGTCCGCATTCTGGATGTAACAACCAGATCCTCCGCAGTCTTACTTGCAGCACTATACATCCCTATGGCACTGTCAGTTCAATAGGACATGAGGAGGAGGGGGGGGGGGGTGTTTGTAATTATGTTATATCTAACATGCAGACAGTTAAAGTCTACCTAACTTTTTAGAATAAGCTACAGTGTGTGTGCATGGGGAATGACACCAAGTCTAGCCACTATATGACTTATATCTTGCATTTTCCCCCATTTTCTCCTTTCCAAGCTGTATATCTGATTCTAAATTATCCAGGAACTGGTGGGAGGAGCTTCCTTTTATCCTGTTCATAGAGAATTGCAGATTCTACTCTCTGTCTGTAACACACACACACAGACATGTCATCATGTAGTAGAGTGTACAACAGCAATAAGCAGTGGAGATGTGAATAAATAGCATCACATAACTCACCATTAGCTCCAGCAGCACATCTGTGTGAGTCACTGCTTCACTCCTCTTTCTCCTTCCTCTATATACTTCAGTGAGCAGGAATAATCATACCCTCCTACACTTCCTGTTGTCTATCTTGCCAGCTCAAGTAACAGAAATGACATCACTTAACAGGCGGTGGACAGCAAGTTGGGAGAAAGGGCGACCCCTAGTATCACACATTCTGTCAACTTTGAATTGTTTACTCTGTAGGGGATGCTACCTCTTGCATTGGAACAATAAGGCCTGCTTCACACAGGTGACAAAGTCGCATGATTTTGTCGCATTGCGACAATGCTACAAATTGCATGTATGTGAAGCCCATGCTTTCCTATGGGTTCCTTCACACATGCGATGTTTTGTAGCATGTGACATCCCGATACAAAAACCTTGCGGGTCCGGCAATATGCCCGCAACTCATGAAGTTTTGTAGCCCATGTCTTCCTATGGAGCCTTCCTTTCTATTGCATCGCACGAAAACGCGATTTTTGTGCGGTGCGATGCAACTTTGACAGTAAGAAAGTCTACTGCCAAAGCCTAAACTAAGCCCTAGCTGCAGGAAAAAAAAGCACATACATCACCTTATAAGCGCTCTCTGACGCCGCAGCGCTTCCTCTCGGTCCCTGCCACTATTTCTCTTAATCTCTTCTGGTTGGGGATTGAAAAATCCCCGCCTCCTGAAGCTCTGGCTGTGATTGGCTGACGCTTAGCCAATCACAGCCAGCACTCGATGAACCAATGACAGCCATTCATTGAGCACTGGCTGTGATTGGCTAAGCATCATCCAATCACAGCCACCGCTTCCAGGAGGCAGGGATTTTTCAATCTCTGACAAAAAGAGATGAAGAAGACTGCCGCGGAGTAAGAGGAAGCTGCAGCGGAACCCAGGGCAGCGCTTCTAGGTGATGTATACTTTTTTTCTTCAGCTATGGCATATTTTCGAGCTAGGGCTTATATTTCCAACACCCCCCCCTCTTTCCCCGCGAAACTCCTCGCATGTAGTGCTACACATGCGACTTTGTACAAAATTACAGTGAAAGCGCAGCGATATCGCACTGACCAGCGATGCAATATCGCTGTGACTTTCTCGCTGTGATGCCGTGTCGTCCTTGTTAAGGAGCCTAAAACAGAAGAGCTTGGAAACATCACTCAAGTGTTCCTCATTGACTCTTCTTTGATGCTTCAATAAATAATTAGCCATACCTCATTAATAAGGCTATGACACCCCTTGAGTATGAGCCCTGTGTGGGGCAGTATTAAGGCAGCAGAAATGCAGTCCTTAGCTCTTGCTCACAATCTGAAGGTTGCAGGTTCAATCCCCGCATGGTTCAGATAGCCAGCGCTAGGTTGACTCAGCCTTCCATCCTTCCGAGGTCAGTAAAATTAGCAACCAGGGTTAAAGATAACTGTGGGGGAAATGGAAAACCACCTGCAAAAGCAGTCTGTGATGTCACCTTGGAGTCAGTCATGACTTAGTGCATGCACCACTTTTGCTGGTGCTTACCTTTACCTACCTTGAGTATCACCTAAATTCAGTGATTAATTTACCCATTTTATTGCAATCTGCAATTTAAAAAAACCCTACTCTATGTATGTACATAGCCTTACACCAGGAGTGTCAAACCTATTTTCATTATGGCCTTATGGCTGCCTTCAAAGAGCCAATTGTAATGCATAATGCGCAGTGAATAGAATCCATTGGTTTCAATGGGTTTGCTGACATGTGCATATGTTTTCAAGCAGTGTTTGGTCACGTGAAAAAAAACACAGCATGTCCTATGTTGGTGTACATTATACACCAAAATAAGACATTGAGGGCTCGTTCACATGGGTATGGCATTCACACAGCTATTAGCTGCGCAATAAAATCATAACTATAGCTGCTGAAAATCCTATGAACGGACAAATTTTCCGCGCTGAAGTCCCGAGCTTCAACCGCGATATTTTCATGATGAACAGGAAGGATTGAAAATATGCGCTGCTGGAGAGAGACAAAGGGAACTCCCGTGGAGATGAAGGGAAGCCCCCCCATGGGGATGAAGGGAGTTCCCCAGCTGTGAGGCTTCCCTTCATCCCTGCGGGGACACAGTGCTTTTGGTTTAGTGGCGCAGCAGAACTCACCCCCCCTCTTTTTTTCCAGCTCCCATAAAAGCCTATGGACACTCACGCATTTGGCGCACCAAAGAAAAGTCATATTTTTGTGCAGCAGGAAATTTTAGTTGCTGAATTTCAATCGCTGATGTACTATTCTTTTAGGTGCCTTTTTTTTTTTCCTTCATCGGAATGTTTCCATAGGAAACCATTGGTTCTAATAGTCACACTTTTTTTGCACAATTTCCATGTTTAGTCTCAAAATGCTGATGCATATCGTACTCCTTTACCATATTGCCTCATGACACACCAGACATACCGCTTATTCTCCTTGAAGAACAAACATGGATTCGCTTTCCCATCTTTCGGTAAGTTTTCCTCCTTCTGTCTTCTTGTTGGACATTTTCAATATACAAATAATCTCAATGTACCAACCCTGCCCGCCTCGTCATACATTTAGCACGTCTCGGCACTTTCATGTTCTTCCTCAGAAATCTATGCCAGCCATGACCTGCAGCACATTTCTGTTATAATGTATGCCAGTTTCTAGTGTAAATTATACATAAATTTGTTGGAGCCGGGCGTCCATGAATCCTGCTGACAACCCACACCCCTTTTTTCTAAAAAGCAGCCCAAGCTGGTGTAGATGGCAAAAAGTCACAAAACTTTACAACTCTTGTCAACTTTTCTAGCTTCATGGCCGTGAAAACGGATAACAAGAGGTCATGCAGGGATTTCTTTTTTTTACTTGAACCATCAGTCTGCGTGAAAAAAGGGCTCCGTGAAGAACCTGATAGGCATTATGGGCCCATGTGCACAGACAGCACGCAGACCAAAAATATGCCTTTCTGAATGGGCCCTTAGCTGCAGCTACATCTACGTGTGTGTCTGCTTTTGCCCCTCCTCGTTTGCATTCTCCTCTTCCATAGACTTCTATGGGCAGCGTAAGTCATCGCCAATCCTCCACTTCCTGTTATTGTTGTTTCTGTTACTAGGGAATAAGCATCACTTGACAGAATGCAGTGGGCAGAAAATTAGAAGGTAGAGCGACTCCCATATCAGCACTTTAGAGTGATTTTTCAGCAGGAAAACTTCAAGTAAATAAAATGATTTCCACTTTTGCTAGTTAGCGCACCGGCTATCACATAAGTACAAGTTGTTTGAAAAGTCAGTGACCATTTAACTATAAACTGCAGTAGGGCAAGGTAGACAGCAATACCCAATACAACAGTCAACCTTTATGTCAAAAATTGAAAAATGTTAATAAAAATGTATAAAAATCTCTTTCACACGCTGCAGGAAATTTCTGCATAAAATTTGCAGCCTTTTAAAAAAATGCTGTGGATTTCAAATCCACACATGTCTATTCATGCTGCAGAATTCAACCCTTCTTTACAAAAACCTGCAGCAAAAAACGCAGCATTCAGGTTTGGACGTGCCCACTGCGGTTTGCAGCGTAATTGCTGTTGGTTTTCCATTGTGAAAAGCCTGCAGCGATTACGCTGGGTAATATCTTACTGCATGAGGAGGAGGTCGTCTGTGTAATACATTGGTATATGAGGAGGAGGTCGTCTGTGTAATATATTGGTATATGAGGAGGAGGTCGTCTGTGTAATATCTTACTGCATGAGGAGGAGGTCGTCTGTGTAATACATTGGTATATGAGGAGGAGGTCGTCTGTGTAATATTAGTATTTGAGGAGGAGGAAGTTGTCTGTGTAAGATATTATCTGAGGAGCAGGAGGTCTGTGTAATATATTAGTATTTGAAGAGGAGGAGGTCATCTGTGTAATAGATTAGTGTATGATGAGGTGGAGGTTGTCTGTGTTAGATAAGACTGTGAAATAAAAACCATCTGCTCAAGTGCAATTTCGGCATCCCCCCCTCCCTCACCCCCAGGGGTAGTGGAGCTGTCTCATCCCCACCAAATTTGTCCCCATGGGAAGAGTTATATATGTACGAAGTTTAGTTGAAATTGCTCCGGCGAGGACTGATTTAACCCTTTCCAATCCACTGTCTGACGTCTAAAGACATTCTGATTGAAGGCTGTATAGTTTCCGATGTCGGAAGACGTCCAGCAGGGTATTCTTACTGTATATTACTGGCTGCTCTGTTGTTGGGGACCTCTCCAGCATGTCCAATACTGCAGTACTGGCTCTATCCAGCAGGTGGCATTGTTGTATAATGGCAGAAAAAGAAAGACCCCTAGGAAACCCTGAATCCAAAATTGGATTGCAAAGGGTTAAAATGGCAGCCATGCTCTGGTAGCAGTGATTCTGAGCTGCGTGATGTCATAATAGAATCGTGCTGGTGGGAGGCTGTGTGGTAGATAGTGGCTCAGTGCTGGTGGGAGCAAACACACACATTTCCCCCCTGACCCACAGGGGTAGTGGGGCTGTGTTAGCCCCACCAAATTTGTCCCCATGGGATGAGTTATATATGTACCAAGTTTAGTTTAAATTGCCCCAGGCGTTCCTGAGTTATGGTGGCACATACATATATCCTATTTTATATATATAGATTACAACTGACCAAATTATAACTGAACTCTGAAATACCGTGGGGGAGATTTATGAAAGCTTGTACGCCTGGATTTTGGTTTATAATACGACCTTTCTCAGTCTAAGTGAGGTGCCAGATTTCTGAAAGCTGTGGGACTATTTTTTATTATTTACATCTCACTTCATTTTATTTTTAGTCTAAATTTCTGGACACAGTTTAGTGGCGCGGTGGTTTAGACCTGCTTTATAATATGTGAGTCTTTTCAAAAATTTTGCGTAAAAAGTTGCACAGCTCCTCCAGTGCTGAGCGGGTATATTTCCAGCTTCCACACTGCAGAGCGAGAAGGTATTTGTGCCTAACTTTACATACAGCATGCAACTTTTTGATAAATCTGTCTCATAACAGATTGGTACTTAGACCAAAAGTCAGGCATGACTATGTGCTTCTGTCCAAACAGTTGAGCTATGTTACCATTATACTATCCCTGCCCGTGTGCTAATAATGATTTCTATCCAGGCAATCATCACGACAGTTCTTCAAAATAACTAGATTTACAGCAATTTCCATCCTATCTTTCTCCAAAAGTTTCCAAAAAAAGTTGACGACGTTTGTTCTTCCCGAAGACTAGACTCGGCTTTATCAACGTGCCCAAAAATGTCCTATTAATTCGCAGCCAATAAATGTTTTCTCGAATAATCAGGACACCATAAAGCAAACATAAACGTCTCCTGTTGGTGAAGCAATGTTCTTTCTCCACCAGCTGCTCTTCGGTTTATGCATCCCATAAGTTATTAGTGCTCGGAGGACACACGGTGTCATTACGGGAATATTTATTTTGCTGAAGCCAACATTTTATTGTACATATTTCCATTTTCATTATCGTCTTCAACATTTGCAATCATTACCTCTTCAGGTGTTGCTGACATTGTCATGGTCTTCAGCGTCCCAGCGTTGCTGGCGGAGCTAAAGCTCTTTAATAAGGAAGTGCATGGAACATGATTTATGTCTACTTGCATGCTTCACAAATTGAAATGGACGCCCCCCGTAGAACAGGGTGTCTTACTTATTTAACTTCATGCTACGGTGGGACAAGCTTTGATTACTCGCACACCTCCCATTCTCAAGCCATTTCCCTTGTCATATCATCTCGGGATCATTCTTTTAAGCTAAATTTATTTTACATTAAACTGCTTGTCACTTCAGTTTAATTGCCTTAGCAATAAATTAAGCACATCTATTTTGCTTTGCCTCACTTAGAACGTAAAGTAATAGGCCAATTTTGTTTTCCTACATCCAGCTTTTCAGTTGAAGTGATGAATACTTGAATTAATTCAGATGAGTGTTCTTTAAAATAAACAGCACGGCTTATTGCCAGCGAGCTCTGATTTATCTTCCCTGGCATAGCTGAAATGTAATCCACTGATGTGCAGTAAAAACAAAGTAGTATCAGGATTGAACACATTGAGAAAGGGGATTTCTTTTGAACCATGCTGTTTGTTCATTTGCCTGTCTATACGATATAGTGTGCCGTCCTGGCTTCCGATAAAAGCCTCAGTGTTAGCATGGAGAAGATTTAATAGACATCGAACTAGTTCAAGTTGCATAATCACCTAAAACTGAATTCCTTGCAAATCACATAGTAACTGAACAAGTACTTTGCATATGGAAATGCTCGGTAGCATTAAAGAAAACACTGATTGGCCATCAATCTTCATTCCCATGAGCGTATATCGGCCGCCGTTTTCACAGCCGGACAATATACGCTACCATCTGGGGCGTAAAAGCTTGTGAAAGGGCGCACAAATCTAATGTTTGTGTGCCTGTTCGCACAGCATGGGCCCCGGGGCATATACGCCGAGGCTGTCATGCTGTTGAGACTTCCCCTTCCCTCCGCCTCAACGGCTCACATCTTCTCTCCTCTCCTCTGGCTAATTGTAATTGGAGGGGCGGAGCTGATCTGTTCCCCGTCCCGCCTCCTCCCATTGCTGGTTGCAGACAAGGGGTGGGGGCTTAGCTCCGCCCCCGTTCCATCCACTCCCATTGGAATCAGGCGGGGGGGAGGAGAGAAGAGGAAGGGAGTTTAGCAGTCACGCTGCTAAATTCCCTCCCACCTCCCTTCTCCGGCTACTGTCACTGGCTCTTATAGGAGCCCATGCAGGGGCCGACGTATTCCGGCCCAAAAGATTCAGGACTATCTTTTGGGCCCGACATAAAAACACCTGTCGCTATATTGGCCGGCCGGGCGCTTTTACGTTATCGGAATACGACCATGTGATCTGATGTATTGGAATCCAATGCATCAGATCACAGCGTATATCAGCCGACCGTAAAAATGGCGGAACGATATCGCTCGTGGAAAAGAGGCCTTAGAATGATTTTTGGGAGTTTGCATTTGACGGAGGTAATCTTACTGACACAAGGCTATTGTATTTGAGAAATGATTTAGCTAAAATTAATGCGATTTCATTTTTGGGCCTGTAGTATTTATTTGGGTAAATACATAGGGGAATACACGCAACTTTTTATCAATGGGTATTTCGTGGGTATGAATTACTGCCAATCATAGTTAGTACACTCACCGTAGCAACACCCTCACCACTGTAATGCAGTTATGTTGTTGTTAGCTGTTTAGTCGTTCCTAACCCTCGGCGACCCTAAAGGCGAGCTCCCTCCATGTTTTTCATTTTTGCACTGCTTCTGTCAGTTGTGTGATATCCATGCCAGTATCAGCTCTGACAGTATCAACCATCGTGTTCTTTGGTGGCCCGGTCTTCTTTTGCCACTGATTTGTCCAAGCATTATAGATTTTTCTAGCGGCTCTCCTTCCTTTGCATGGCCAAAATATGTGAGTCTGAGTCTGGTTATCTTGCCCTCCAGTGATATAGCAGGTTTTGTATGATTCAGGCAGTTATAGTGCCTCGGTAACAGTGCCATATGACATAATAGTGCCAGTTTTACTACCTTCTGTACTCCAGATGCAGCAATGCACTTTGACTTAAAGGTTGTCCAGCTCTAAACTATTGATGACTAGAGTTGAGCGAACATACTCTGCCGAGCTTGATGCTCGTTCGAGTATTAGCGTACTCGATGGTGCTTGTTACTCTAACGAGCATCACGCCGTGTTCGACCCCGCCCCAGTTTTTGGCTCCTCCTTGCTGTGACATGCCTGTTTTGGCCCCTCCCCGATGCAGTGCGGGCGTTAATGGCAAATTTTTTGGGGGAGAGAGAAAAAAAAAAAAAAGCTCAGGACCCGGCGTCCCACATACAAAAATGCTAGTCTCCCATTGTAGTCAATGGGGTTCGTTACTCAAGTAGAGCTGTCGAATTTTACGAAAAGCTCGACTCGAATAACGCGGACCCGAGCATTTGGGTGCTCGCTCATCTCTATTGATGTCCTATCTGCAGAATAGGCCACTAATAGTAGAGCAGCAGGAATCAGCTGTTCATCGGCCAGTGTGCTCATGCCTTGGGCTGATTTCTATGTTAATGAATGTGTGTTGTCTGCTGCATGGTCACAGGTTAAAATTAATTTTTCCACTTTAGTTTTAGTTCATTCCAAACTTGCGTTGCGCTTATTTACTATATATAGCTTTGGGCATTTATTCAGAATTTTAAAAAAAATCATGCATATTTTACAATGCTGCAATCCACTTAAACTCCTCTGTATTTTTTTCCAGTCACACTTATTAAAAGATTAGGCTTTGCATATTATAAAGCATTAAATTGCTGCTTCTCCATAAATAAAACATTCAGACATGTTGGGCCGGGTCATTGAACTTGTTATAGAAAATATGCCTTTTGGTTACATTGTTGTTAGATTCTCTGCAGAATGCAGTGACCCTTCTGATTTGCCTCGTGTTTTGTTAGTACACTCCTTGTAAAAAAACAATTCCTCCCCTAGAAGGAGAAGGAGGAATTGAATGGAACTTTCTCTGTGTGATTGTAAGGTTCTTATCAGTAAGGCCTTAGTCAGACGGGCGTTTTTAGCCGCGATTTGCGCATGCGCATGCGTCCGGCGATTTTATAAATCCATTGCTTTGCAATGGTATCGGACACATGAGCGCTTTTTATGCGCTCGTCCGATAAATTATAGAACAAAAAATCGCAGATCGCACCTATCTGCGATTCCTGTTCTCTTCTGTATATGCGCTCAATGGGGCCGGCGGCAGCAGCGCCGACCCCATTGAGAACATATAGAAGACAAATCATTCTTCTCTGCCACAGCTGTAACAGCTGTGGCAGAGAAGAACGATGTTTGCCCATTGAATTCAATGGAGCGGCAATACAGCCGCTCCGTTGAAAGCAATGGGCTGCCGGCGTGCGCGGGGTGAATTGTCGGGAAGGGGTTAAATATATAAGCCCTTCCCTGCAATTCATCCTAAAATGTGTTAAAATAAAAAAAAATTGTATACTCACCTTTCCGCTGCAGCCAGAGTCCAGCCGCGGCCGCTGTCAGTTCTCCTGAACTGCTTCTCGGCACTATTCAGCCGGCGGGGCTTTAAAATCCCCGCCTGCTGAATGATCTGCCTCTGATTGGTCACAGCCCTGACCAATCAGAGGCCGGTTTCACTCACACACCCATTCATGAATTCATGAATGGGTGAGTGACTGCTGCCTCTCAGCGCTGAGCCAATCAGGGGCAGGTCTGAGTCACATCCATTCATGAATTCATGAATGGGTGCGAGTGAGGCATGCCTCTGATTGGCTCAGCGCTGAGCCAATCAGGGGGCAGGTCTGACTCACACCCCCTTCACACCCACTGCAGGACGGCCGCGCGGAGCTCCGGCTGCCGGGAGAAGGTGAGTATTCAATTTTTTTTTGATTTTAACACATTTTAGGATGAATTGCAGGGAAGGGCTTATATATTTAAGCCCTTACCGACAATTCATCCCGGGCTCGCCCGCAGCGCATTGCTCTATTGCCGTCTCCATTGAATGCAATGCGCTGGACAGCTCCGGCCCGTTTCTAATGAAATGCGGCTAGGAGCAGATTTTCGGGCAATTTGCGGGCGACTTGCGCACACCGGTCATGTGATTTGCGGATGCGCATCCGTAATGCGATCCGCAAATCGCGCAAAAACGCCCGTCTGACTAAGGCCTAAGGGATTGCATATCAGAGCAAAATTATACCTTATTGTGGAAAACTGAACACTCGAAGGGAGGCTCTAGTACCCTGTTGTACCGCCTCTAGCTTGGATACAGGATGTGATACGGATGGGCATGAAGGCTCTAGTACCTTGTTGTACCGCCTCTAGCTTGGATACAAGATTTAATACAGGTGGGCATGGAGGCTCTAGTACCCTGCTGTACTGCCTCCAGTGTAGGTACAAGATGTGATACAGGTAGACATGGAGGCTGTAGTACCCTGTTGTACCGCCTCTAGCTTGGATGCAAGATGTAATATTGGCGGGCATAGAGGCTCTAGTACCCTGTTGTACCGCCTCTAACTTGGATACAAGATGTAATACGGGTGGACATGGAGGCTCTAGTACCCTATTGTACCACCTCTAGCTTGGATACAGGATGTGATACGGATGGGCATGGAGGCTCTAGTATCCTGTTGAGCCCTCTCCAACTTGGATAAAAGATGTGATACGGGTGGGCATGGAAGCTCTAGTGCCCTGCTTAGCTGCCTCTAGCTTGGATGCAAGATGTGATATGGGCTGGCGAGCATGGAGGCTTACAGGTTCTATATGGTATTTTGTGGCATATTGGTCCACATTTGTTGTAACTGAGTCTCTAGATCATGCAGACTTACAGAGTGATGAAGTTGGCATCCCTGATGGTTCCATACATGTTATATTGGCGATAAATCTGGCAACTGGGCAGCCACGGAAGTGTGGCAATGTTGTGGAGGCATTTCTGTCACACAATTGCTGTCTGTGGCCAAAAATGCCTGTTGGAAGCCACCATAAGAGGAACACATGTGGCTGCAGGATATCCTGAACATCTCGCTGACCTGTCATTGTCCCTCATACCACTACTAGGAGTGACCAACTGTTGTGTGCAATGGACCCCCAGACCATCACACCAGCAGTTGGGCAGTGTGCCGTTCCACAGCAAAGGTAGGAGTGAGAAGCTCACCCCAAAGTCTCCAGACATGAACACAACCATTGTCAGTCCCCAAACTAAACCTGGATTTGTCACTGAAAAGAACCCGATTCCACTCCGTAACAGTACAGCTTAGTTGTTCACAACACCACTGCAAATGGAGGAGCTAGTGGGTGTCTCAGGCAGAACACATAATGGGCGCCATGAGACCAAATATTCTTCAGTCAAGAACCTGAAAATGGCTCATGCAAACAACAATCGTGCCACCTAAAAGGAGTTGTAGGCACATAACAGGCCTGGCATGGTTCCAGGTCACACTTGTCAGCACACGTGGATATACACTCAGTATTTATGGTCGCGAGGTTCCAGCCTTTCAGCAATACAGCCTGAAACTGACCGCAGCTTCTTCTGCTCCCATGGCCATAGAGGTAGCCCATGCGGGGCCCATTTCACATTGGTCTTACCCCTATCTAAATATGTAGTAAGAACCTGCACAAAGAAGCGGTCCCTATGCTTTAAATGCTACAATGTCTTATATTTACACAACTGATATATGGAATACATACAAAAAAACCCGAACCAAGTAGATCTACTGGTATATGAAAAGCTTCACCTGCCAAAAAATTAGATTTACTTGTAATTTATACCAAATTCAGTAATCATCTAAAGGGGCCGTCAATCAGAAGGGGATTCTACTCCTTGAGGAGAGAAGCTTTAGCATTTCCCATCTTCGGATTGCTATGTTATCTCTCACCTCACATGATTATCCCTCCTTCTTAGCTGTGCATATTTTAATTTTAAATATCACTCCCCAAGGCTGTCGCCAATACGGGCGCAGTCTCCGTAAATTCAGTTTCAAACATTTGATTAGAGCTTGTCACTCGCTGGCGATGCATCCATCCATGTGACTGCCACCGCTTGCCGAAAATGTCTTTAGAAGCAGACAATTGTCACTAATTATTTTAACAAATCACTTCTGAAAGCAAACTAGTAAAAGTAAGATAAAACAGAATCCCACAGACCATTATCACCAGTCAGCAAATTCGGCTGTGATGATGCTAAGCCCCTTCAGCAGTATCTGTTCATTATAACGGCATGACAGCCGGCTTGTGATCTGAATGCCTGTTGGAGTCAGATAGCGATGAATCCTTTTTGCCATCCTCACGTTTGTAACGATGGAAAGGAATGAGCGTCTTCAAAGTGCTTTTCCTTTAAAATGATGGATGTTTAAGAATAAGGAAAAAAGAAGAAGAAAACTTTGTTTTAACAGTACTTTTTATTTCCAGGCAGTTGATAACCTGCATTCTTTGTTCTTAAACTTTCTCCTAAAAACATTAAATTAGAATTTATACCATTTAGAGTTTCAGCAATTATTTTAGCCTGCAGTCTAGTGCTGTACGGATCCAGATCCTATACACACCGGGGCTCATTTAGCAGAACTGATCGGACAGACCGACTAGTCTTGCTAAAACTATTTATAGTGCGCTTTCATTTCTTAACCCAATCATGAAAAAATGCAAATGCCAGTGTTATAGGCTTTCTGCATGGCATTTTTATACAGGTATTTTTCCTTTTTTTCACATTTCCCATGTGCATTTTTGCTGGTATTTTTTAATCCTATAAAGAAGCCATTGGTAAAAATTCACTTAGAGGGGTTTTTGTCATTAAAAAAAAAGAATTCTCCTGCAGTCCCGTGAGGGGGGGCGGGGGGGGAGCAGGGGTGGTAAGAGGGGCCCCCTCACCTCACCTCCAGCTGGCTGATTCCTCTGCTTTCTGTGATATTACGTACATTCACAGGCAGTCTCCTTCTTGCCCGGCAATGTACACTACGTCACTAGTTCACAGTCTAGAAGGGAGTGCCAAGCTATTGCAGAGACTGCTCATGCCCGTTGTCTCTGCAAGATAGCAAGTGAAAGCTATGTCACAGGGATGTGACCTTCACTTACCTGCAGCAAGAAGAAGGCCAAGAATGCCGGCTTCATAACAAGCCGTCCAGCTTGCATGAGCTGACCCGGGGGACTGGACTAGATTAGCGAGGAGAAGATGCTATAAGGACTCTGCCTGTAGAGGAATGAGTAAATTTTTAGAATTTTTTTTTTTTTTTTTAATAACAGAACCCCTTTAACTAAAGAATGCTGCATTTTGAAGCTAACGTGACTGACCACACAAATCCCTAAAAAAGTGCCAAATTGCTGAGTATGTAGCGTTTACAATATTTTACTATAGACTTTAACCCATTAGTGACTAACAAGACGCCTTTTTTACAATGACCATTAACAGGCTTTCTTCCACTTCATGTGCCTTTTTAAGGCGCTGCATCAGAAGCTCTGTAGCAGGAGCTGAGCTATTAGAAGTGAGCTGGGCTTCTGTACTAACTTCTGGGATTGGCGCTAGCTCAGGTTTAACCCTTTAGATGTAACAGTCAGTCCGATTGTAGCACCTAAAGAGGCACCCATCGGACCCCTGCAATAGCACATGGAGATCAAACAATGGCCTCTAGGTCAGCAATTAACAGTGGCCTATTAGGTCCTGCCAGAGGCATGTTCTAATAGGCTTGTAAAATACATCGTATTTCTCAGCGATCAAAGCTTAGAAAATTCAAGTCGCATAATGGGACAAGAGGAAAAAGTGTGAAAAAGTTTAACAAAAAACATAAAAAAAATAATCGCCATGTTTTTAACAATTCCATAAAAAAATTAGCACATTATAAAATGCACACAGTGAATGCTGTAAAAAAATGCAAAAAGTGACCAAAATTGTTGACTTTGGAAAACCTGCCTCACAATATTGGAATAAAAAGCGATCAAATAGACCTATGAAGCTAAAAATGATGCCATTAAAACCTACTGCTTCTTCCTAAAAAAAACCTCATGCAGCTCTATTGGCAGATAAATTAAAATGTTATGGTTCTTTGAAGGCAAAGGTCCCAAAAATATATGCAGTATACTGTTTTTAAAAAGTGGTAAAGCATTAAAAAATATATAAATTTATGATATTAATGTTATGATATTTATAAATAGAGAGTGCTGTAAATCCTATACCCTAAAAAAAAAAAATATAGTTATGTACTACTTTTAGGCCTTAGTCAGACGGGCGTTTTTTTGCGCGATTTGCGCATGCGTCCGGTGATTTTTTAAAACCATTGCTTTGCAATGGTATCGACACATGAGCGCTTTTTATGCGCTCGTCCGATAAATTATAGAACAGAAATCGGTGCGATCTGCGATTCCTGTTCTCTTCTCTATATGCGCTCAATGGGGCCGGCGGCAGCAGCGCCGACCCCATTGAGAACATATAGAAGACAAATCATTCTTCTCTGCCACAGCTGTAACAGCTGTGGCAGAGAAGAACGATGTTTGCCCATTGAATTCAATGGAGCCAGCAATACAGCAGGTTCCACTGAAAGCAATGGGCTGCAGGCGTGCGCGGGATGAATTGTCGGGAAGGGCTTAAATATATAAGCCCTTCCCTGCAATTCATCCAGAAAAGTGTTAAAATAAACAATATATATATACTCACCTGCTCCCGGCAGCTGGAGTTCCGCGCGGCCGGCCTGCAGTGGGTGTGAAGGGGGTGTGAGTCAGACCTGCCCCCTGATTGGCTCAGCGCTGAGTCTGACTCACACCCCCTTCACACCCACTGCAGGCCGGCTGCGCGGAACTCCGGCTGCCGGGAGCAGGTGAGTATGTATATATTTTTTATTTTAACACTTTTCTGGATGAATTGCAGGGAAGGGCTTATATATTTAAGCCCTTCCCGACAATTCATCCCACACTCGCCCGCAGCGCATTGCTTTCAATGGAGTCGGCTGTATTGCCGGCTCCATTGAATGCAATGCGCTGGACAGCTCCAGCCCGTTTCTAATGAAACGCGGCTAGGAGCAGATTTTCAGGCGATTTTCGGGCACTGGTCACGCGATTTGCGGATGCGCATCCGTCATGCGATCCACAAATCGCGCGAAAAAACGCCCGTCTGACTAAGGCCTTATAAGTACCCAAAAATGATGTAATTGGTGAATATGACTTGTCCCACAAAAACAAGTCCTTATATGTCCATGCTGACACAAAAATAAAAAGAAAGTGATGGCTCTTGGATTGTGATGAAGAAATAACCTAATATAGATTGGTCATCAGGGCCTAAAATGGAGCGGTCATTAGGGGGTTGAAGGAACATCTGTCCGCAGTCTGCAGTGTTTTGGTGCCATTAACTAGATTTGGAAGCCAAGATGAAAATGAGGAATGAAACATTTCAGTAGGAAAAAGTGACAACTCTGCAAAATCCCCTCAGCAAAAGAAAGAAGTCTTCATTGTTTTACAAAAAGTGCAGAGAGATTTTCCTGAATGTGCTCCTTAATCTATTTGTTTTGCCGTAAAGGGAACATTTTCACTTATTAAGCAGTAGTACCTGAGGGTTTTGATTTTAAGCAGACAAGAATAATTTTCGCAACTGCACAGATTTTCAGCCGCGGGCCATAAAACAGGACGTTGCTTTTCTAGGTTCTCTTGAGAAACGTTAATATAGGTAAAATTCTAAAACTAGATTTATTGTGAGATATTCCAAAATTACTACATTTCTTAAGGCGACTGAATTTATTGCTACATATGCAAAATGATTATTTATGCAAATTCTACACAAAAAAATTAGGCCTGCACAGAGTACACTCAATTAAAAAATATGCAAAGATAAAATAAATATTTCATTACAATGTGGAGAAAATCCTACGGCAAGCTTCGAGTGTTAATACTGTGACTGACTTCAAAGCCAAGTACATGTAAGGGATATAAAGGAGCGGTGGTGGAAACCCTAGGACGGGCTAAATTTACCCAAATCAACCGTGTGTTCTATAGACCGCTCTATAGAATCCTTCATATATCGGGGCAATGTTTTATTGGCCATTTTATAATTCTGCTTTCATATTGCCCCATTATGTAGAGGCCCAGAAGGCACTATATGGGTATCATATATCATAAATATTGCAAGGATTGTTAGAGACTAGAGATGAGCGAGCATACTCATTAAGGACAAATCCTCGAGGGAGTATCGTCCTTTTTGAGTATCTGCCTGCTCGCAAAGATTCGGATGCCGGCAGGGTGAGCGGTGGGTTGCGGGAGTGAGCAAGGGTGAGCGGGGGGAGGGGGGGAGAGGGAGAGAGAGAGATCTTCCCCCCATTTCCTCCCCGCTCTTCCTCGCCGGCACCTGAATCTTTTCTGACGAGCAGGCAGATACTCGAAAAGGACAATACTCGCTCAAGTATTTGTCCTTAACGAGTATGCTCGCTCATCTCTATTAGAGACCTTTCACACAGGACAGAATTAGTCTGCGCGCACATTTTTGCGTCAGATTGCTATTCCTATGGAGCTTGAATTCTTCATCTGTTAAAATCTGTGTGTCTTTACGGGCCGGGCCGAAGAAAGAAGATCCGGCCGCGACGGAGAGAAGATCAGGCCAAGAAGAAGGGAAGATCCGGAGCGTGCGGAGAGGTGAGTGATTCTTATTTTCAGCCCTCATGTCCGCGGGGCAGGAGGGACCCGCTACGGATTCTCCATGGAGAATCCGTTGCGGGCCTGATTTTCCCCGTGGACATGAGGACGTAGACTTACGTTGATGCCCCCCCACCTTCCCCAGCCAGCCAGAATACTACAGTACACCGAAACAGCTGTATGTTTGGCTTACTCACCTATTCATGTTTCAAGGCTCGTTTAAAGGTTGGATATTGACTTATAGGATACCTACCATCCAATAGGTGGTGCTGTGGAAGATTATTCCATCACTCATTTGCATGATTTAGCCATGTAACCGATTTGGCCAAATAGTGCTGTAGCTGGAGATTTTCTGTTACAGAGCTCCTAATTGTCTGCTTCCCTGTCCTCCACATAGACATAAGGCCCATTTAGACTGGACGAATGTCGGTCAAACATTGGCTGACACTCGTCCCCGCACATACTTGCTCCCGTGCTGTTGCCTGACATTCATCCCATCTAAATGGACCTATAGACTGATGACTATCTAGTTAGAAAACCGATTTTCAAATACTTTACTAAGAACTTCTGAATTAACAGTGCAGTGTTCTCAGGCCCCTCATCTAATAGCCAAGAAGGCTGTAAATAACACCTCTCATTACACAGACAGCCTACTGATTTCAATGGGAACCGTGAAATAATTAATTTCCCCTAGTGGTTCTATAGGGGAATTGAATGCTTTCTACCCCACAAAATACAGCCAATCACTAGCAAGGGATAACCGGGCATCAATCTATCAGCAGGAGACCCTTTTAACCAAAAGGATTTGTCATAAGTCTATACTTAGAGAAGTACTTTGCCTACATATCTGTTTGAGTGTATTCATACAGTATAGACCACGTAGGGAACGAGGCGCCACAGGTACATTGTTTCTGTAATGCTGTACATTAAATCCAATGAACGCTTGATTTCAGCAGTTTGGGTAGTTTTGCAGATGATTGCTTATAGGTTTAAAGTGCATAATGCAATGCAATGTAAGGGCCTGTACTTTAGCTTAATACCTTGAACTGCTGAGTTTGTGCAATTTCGCAGGAACAGCTCCATCAGACGGAGTGCTACGGCACTAAAAGTGTACCGCGCTATGTAGAAAATTATTTCAAGACTTATCACTCTGTTGGATAGTGCAGCTTATGTGAATTTCTCCAGTCTTCATCATTAAGGAATATGCTGTGTAATCACTACCTCTCTTAGTTTGTCAGAAAGTCTTTTTCATTTATTTGTGGTGTCTTAAGGTCAGAGATGCTATCAAATAATACCTTGTATTTGTCAAACTAGCTTTCTCTAGCAATTTCTCAAGGATTTTTACTATTAACATGACAAGGATACCATCAAGAATAATGTTCCCCACTTCATTTCGTACTTTTAGAAATGGTGATAATAATAGACTGCGCTGTCAGCATATCGCTTTATATAGACGTATTCTGAAAGGTTCAACAACCCCCAAAGTAGACATTCTCAGACGTTTGTCTTGGAAATATATTATCCTGACACTCCACGGAAATTTCGCTAAAACTTAGGTATAATCTCCCATTGTATTGCAGATAATTAAGCATGCTAGAACTTTTTGGGTATTTTCACACATGGCAGATTTGATGCAGAAATTGCTGGGAATTAAAAGCTGTTTTATACAAATGAGGGCTTGTTTCTTTAGCATGCAGGAGGATTTCTGCAAGATGAATTGTAGAGATGCAGGAATTCCTGCAACAAATGTGCCGCGTGTGAACAAACCCTAACAATCCACCATGCTAATAGACTACCATAGATGGATATTTCACGTGAAAGTGCTTTAATATTTGATCATTGCACCATAGGAGGACTTCAGTAAGACCTACAAGAAAGATCAGTTCAACACCTAGTGGCCTCTATCACCCAGTGCCTGCAAATCCCTCCCAGTAACCAGAACAGGAAAAGTATTGTTTCTCCTTAAGGAGAGTACTTAGAATGTGAGTGAGGAGACTTATAAGGCCATTCACGCTCCTCTGGGAAATATGCAAATGCTAGATGGAACAATATCTCTACAGTGGCACCTACTGAAAGGCAGCATTCCTGCAAGTCAATTTTAGACTTTTTAAACAAGCCTTGTAACATTGACTGGGAATTGTAAGGAATGCTGCCTTCCAATAGGTGGTGCTGTGGAGATATTGTTCCATCTTCCTTATTTGCATATATTTACCAGAGGAGCATGGATGGCCTTATAAGTCTCCTCACTCATCTTCTAGGTGCTCTCCTTAAGGAGAAACAATACCCAACCCACATCTACATGTCTCTCATTAGCCGAGCCAGAAACCTACTGCACACTGATGAGGGGCAAAAACCCTGATTTACAATTCCCAGTCTAACCTTGACTAGCAGGAATACTGCCTTCCTATAGGTGGCACTGCAGAGGTATTGTTCCATCTTCCTTATGTACAGAATACCCACAGGAGTATGAATGGCCTTAGAAGTCTCCTCATTTACCTTCTAGGTGACTCCTTAGGGAGAAACAATACCCTTCCCGACCCACATCTATAGGTCTCTCCCTAGCCAACCCAGAAACCAACTGTTCACTGATGAGGGGCAAAAACCCAGAAACAGCTGTCTGTGTATGGATTTCTGGTTTTGGCTTACAATTCCCAGTCATTGTTACAAGACTTTAAAAAGTCAACGTTGACTTGCAGGAATGCTGCCTTACAATAAGTGGTGCTGCAGAGATATTATTCCATCTTGCCATTCCCAAGAACTGGGTGTGGGACTTGTGGGCGCTGTATTATATGTCATGCAGTACGCCTTTCCAGTTAGCAGCTGATAGTTTGTCAGCGGATGACATACAATGAAGAATCCTAGGAATGCAGATCTCCTCCTCTGCCAAAAATAGACACTTATGGTTCAGAGACTTTCTAGGGGGAACTATTTTAGTCAGCTGGAATTGAAGGTTAATGTGGAGAGGATACTACTAAATAGCAGATTTGGTTACAACTTTGTGTCCCATGCTCCCTGAAGCTAAACCATCACTAACTTGGTGATTGCAGACTGTTCTAGCCTAGCATTGCAATTTCCTGTAGAATGCGAGAAGTTCTAGATTAATGGGATCCAAATTTAAGGAATCCTTTGAACCTCATCACATCATTGCTCCATTAATGCATATCACATCTGTCTCCACAGAAGTTTTGCTAAGATTCTTGTTGCTGTCAATTTACACATCAATTTCTAATAAATTAACTTGCCACAGAAGTGTGAAATGCAGTAAAATGAACATATTTAGCCAAGCATAAATTCCCATTCATTTCATGGTTCATCTTTTCTTCCTCAGCTCAGTGAGACACAATATTAATTACCAGGTTATTTTCAGAGGATATATTTAGGATTTTTTTTTTGCTTTTGGCTCTAATTTTCTGCAACTTTCACTTTGTACTAATCTGCAAACATTAGGCTGAAATCACATATTGGAGGAGATTTACGAATAGTGTGAAATACGGGCGCTTCAGTGCTCAATAGCCGTTCCAGTGATAATCGGTCCTGTGCTTTCACATAGGAGTGATGATTGCTTGGGGAATGAAGGCAGATAGGGCCTCCATTCGCAGTAAATAGGCGGTCATTCAGATTGAATGACCGCCTCTATAAACAGGGCGATGACAGTTTGATTTCTATACCTGCAGAGAATGAATAGCAAACAAATGATCGTGCATTGTTCAGTCGCTGCCGGCACTTACACTGACAGATTATAATTGTTCAGATTTCCGCGATCCAGCGAGAATCTGATTAGCAATCATTTAAAAAGGACCCAGCCAGCTGTCCAGCCAATCACGTACAGGGGGTGTCACCCCCCTGTCAATCTTGGCTCCTCCAGTACTTCCTGGTGCCGTCATGATACAATAATACCCCTACACTGTTCTATCATGTTCATTTGCTCGCAGCAAAGAAGATGCACCGCTTGACATTATTTATTAATTCCAGGTGCGTTTTTTTACCAGCATAATTACGCAGCATATTACGCATCTTCTTGTGTATTGTGTGCACCCCCAATTGAATCCTATGGAGACCTTTGGTGCACAAATGCGCAGAAAAGTAGAGCATGTGTTTTTGTTTTTTTTTGCATGACCAAAATGCATTTGCAACATTTGTAAATGTGAACGAACCCATTGAAAATCAATGGGGTCTATTGTCTGCACATTGAGAGCGCAAATTCATCCTCGTGAAGGAGACCTAAAGATACCCTTGCAGAAGGATCACCCTTCACATCCACTTAAAAGTAAAAAAAAAAAAGTGAACAGAGCTTGGACTCTTGTGCACCAACTAACTGTTCCCCTTTTTCAGACAGGCATACGGCTGTTACAGTTTCATGTCTTTTTCACAGTATTAGGGCTCTTTCACATGAGCGTATATCGGCTGCCGTTTTCACGGCCGGCCGATATACGCTACAATCTGATCCAATGCAGTAGATCACATGGCTGTATTCCCGCGACATAAAAAAACGCTCGGCCGGGCCAATATAGTGGCGGGCGCTTTCACGCCGGGCTGAAAAGATAGTCCTGGAACTATCTTTCCAGCCAGAATACGTCAGCTACTGAACGGGCTCCTATGGGAGCCAATGATAGCCGGCGGATAGGGAAGGTGAGAGGGAGTTTAGCAGCGTGACTGCTAAACTCCCTCCTTCTTCTCTCTTCCCCTCCGGCTGTTTGCAATGGGAGTGGGCAGAGCTAAGCTCCACCTCACCCATAGCTGGTTGTGGACAAGGGCTGGGAAGGGCGTGGTTGCTTAGCTCTGCCCCCATCCCAAGCACTCCCATTGCAAACAGCTGAAGGAAAGGAGAAAGGTGGTGAGCCGGTAAGGGGGAGGGAAGGCAAGGCAACGGCATTGTGGTCTCGGCATATATGCGCCAGGGCCCGTGCCGTCTGAATGGGTGCACAAACGTTACATTTGTGCACCCGTTCGGACGCTTTTACGGCACCGGCAGGCACACGTAAAAATGCCTACGTCCCTATGAAAGGGCCTAAGATTGATAAAGGACACATACGTGATGTGAATACATATTACCTGATATTAGTTATTTCAGCTACTTTCTGTGGTTTTATTAATATTTATGGTTATTGTTATTATTTCCACATAAGACTGCAAACATATTGCGCTTCATTTTATTCACAGCAGTACTTTCTGCGAATCACTGGTTGTACAACCGCTTTGCAGATAAGACACAGCCCCCCTCGGTGTGAAATGGTAAACATATTTAGGAGTAGCATCCCCCATGCAAAATGGTTTCCCCATAATAGATACTTAATAGGAGCTAATAGTTCTTTTGCTAGGAATTTCAGCTAGACTGACAGCAGATGGTGGTAATGTGAGGAACACGCACTAATGGATTACGGAAATAATAATGGGTTTATTTACACGGAGTATCCTGCTGAAAAGACAAACCTAAATGCAGCATAATTAAAAACAAATACAGTTGCAATTATTACTCAGGCCTCCATCCATCAGCGCCGACAAACAGCTGTGCAGATTACAAAATACATTATTTTTATTTGTGCATATCTGCAATGCTGAAGTTAAATGAGCCGTTAACAAACAGAGGCGCACCGTGAGTATTTGTTAAAACCGTAATAATTATTATAACAAATTGATCACATTCTGATAGCATTGCCTTATTAATCACAACGAAGCGTAACAATGTATCCTCGTTAAACTCAACAGGTTTGAAAGTAGCTATTTTTAGTTCTTCTTCAGATCAGTGAACAAAAGTGAGAACGTCCCGACCGACGGCTGATACTAGAGTTAGAAAAGCAAACAGGTAAAGAGCATCAAAAGGACATCACCACCTTTAGGCCTCGTTAAAGCACAGTAAAGGCGCAGGAAAAGATCGCATGAACAGGTGAATTGCAGCTATTTGAAGAAGCCCGTTCACACGGGAGTGAGAGAGATCTCGCTCTCTCCCACCCCCGCCTCTCCCCTTCCCCGAGCCTGCTCGGACAAGACTGCAGACTGCAGTTACTCGAGAAGAGCGATGCTCGCTCGAGTAACTGCCTTATCCGAGCGTGCTCGCTCATCTCTAGTCAGGTCCTATCTGTTCTAGCAGCCTGGACCTTAGATGCGAGCTGCGGTCTCATGCCCTATCTTTGTTAGGTGCAAGGACTTAGCATGTCTAAATTTCATTCATTTTTCATTGTATATAATGTTGGAATTTGATATTTTTGTTGACCAGGGACACTATTTTGGGTCTTACAAAATCAGGTGCACAAGCCTTAAGACTTATGCCGCCCTTCCAAAAGAAATGATATTTTAGGGTTTTTTATATACATATTATATCAAAACCAATATGACTATAGGACAATTTTTTGATATTCTGCCTGTAAATAATACAGTTGCGGTAATACCACAATGCAAACAACAAATACTACCTCCATGCAAAGGCCAAGATTACCCAAAATTCACTATGCATGGGACAAGTATTAGCGTGACCACATACTACCACCACACAGTGATGAAATACCACCATATTGATACTGAATAAAAACTATACTAAGGACAATAGTACCACCATACAGTGACCATATAACGGTAGATTCCAGTACTTGACAGGTCTTCTGCAGAATATATTAATATTTACAGTACAGTTGCATCCAGGGATCACAGGTGACATCTTCTCTGACTGTTTTTTTTCACTTTCTCTCTTCTTCTCCATCTGGGCCCAGACCACCATGATGTCATTCAGCTGAGAGCTGCCCCTGATTGGTCCCTGCGCTGAGCCAATCAGAGGCAACACTCACTCACGAATTCATGAATGGGTGAGTGAGAGCTGCCTCTGGTGAGGGCTGTGACCAATCAGAGGCAGCTCATTCAGCAGGCGGGGATTTTAAATCTCCGGCTGCTGAATACTACTCATAGCAGTTCAGGAGAACTGCCGGCCGGCCGCGGCTCAACTCCGTCTGCCAGGACAAGGTGAGTATATTTTTTTAAACTTTTTACACATTTCTGGATGAATTTCAGGGAAGGGCTTATATTTTTAAGCCCTTCCCGAAAATTCATCGTGCGATCGCCGGCAGCCCATTGCTTTCTATGGAGCCGGCTGTATTGCCGGCTCCATTGAATTCAAAGGGCAAACATCATTCTTCTCTGCCACAGCTGTTACAGCTGTGGCAGAGGAGAATGATTTGTCTAGTATATGTTCTCAATGGGGTCGGCGCTGCTGCCGCCGGCCCCATTGAGCGCATATAGAGAAGAGAACAGGAATCGCAGATAGGTGCGATCTGCGATTTATGTTCTATAATTTATCGGACGAGAGCATAAAAAGCGCTCATGTGTCAGATACCATTGCAAAGCAATGGTTTTATAAAATCGCACATCACATGCGCATGCGCAGATCGCACGGAAAATCGCCCGTGTGACCGAGGCCTAAGGGTGACTACCCACAACAGTTTTTTTCCCTGTGAAATTCGCAGCATTTTTTTTCTGCAGGGGTCTATGGGACTTGTAATGTTAAAAATCGCAATTTACCGCAAAATTGCGATTTTGCGCGATTGCGATTTTAACATTACAAGTCCCATAGACCCCTGCAGAAAAGAAAATAGTGCGAATTTTGCAGGGAAAAAAAACTGTAGTGGGTAGTCACCCTTAAAGAGGTTATCTGAGGACACACCTTTTTCCTCAAACTGGCTAAGTCTGCTCTAGTAACATAAGAGAAGACTTACTCACCTTCCGCCACCACCCGGTCCCTGCTGCTCTCTACTTTAGGAAAGAGAGTGATGACAACACAACCCACATGTGACCACAACAGCTAGTTACTGCTGAAGGGAGCCAGTGATTGGCTGCAGATGTTACATGGCTTTGGTAGCATCATCCCTGGCTTCCTGCGCCCGGATGTGAAGAGCATCGGGGACTGGAAACCGCTGAAACAAGAGCTATAGGAAAGCAGGGAGTGTAAGTATATCTTCTGTTATGTTGCTACAGCAGGGCGAGTCAGTTTGGAGAAGAGAGTGTATCTTTCCAAAACCACTTTAACATTCGGAACTGAATTTTACAGACGCCCAACCCCAAACCACTCCACAGATTTGTCTTTTAATATAGTCACATTAGTAATCTCAAACATTTCACAACTTCTATTTAATAAATATAATTTATTGCAGTCACTATAAAAATACAAAGTTACGAACGGTTGTGCATAGTACGTAAAAAAATATCCATTAAGATGTCAATGATTCACATTCCACACCTTAGCCTCTGTTCACAGTGGCATTAACAGTTCTGCTTTTCATTGAGCCTTTTTAGTGGATCAAATTGGAGACCTTACAGAGTAATATGAAGGGGTTATCCGGGGAGACTTTGTTTTTCAAAAACTGGCTCAGTCTAAAGTAGTAACAAAAGAAGATATACTCAGATTCCCTGTTGCTTTCGTTCCTCAGGCACCCGGTCCCTGCTCCTCTTCACTTTCGGTTGCGGAAACGCAGGGATGAGGTCACCAACACCAGGGCCAAGTGATTGCTGCAGCCAATCAACGGCTCTCTTAAGTCGGTGACTAAGTGCAAAGGTCACATGGCTTGGTGTCAGGATTTCTTCACTCCACACCCAGAGGTGAAGACATGTGGGACGCAGACACACGTAGGACAAAAGTGAAGGGAGAATGAAGAAGGTGCAGACTGAGCCAGTTTTTGGGAAAAAAAAAAAAAAGTTTCTCCAGATAATCCCTTTTGAATGAGATCTGTCGGGTTTATTTCTTTTCTTTACTAGGTAGAATAGTTGAGCAAACTACTCTATTCTACTTGTCAAAAATCATTGAAACCTAATGGAACCGAGAGGAAGTACAGCCAATTTCTCAAACCATTGAGAACATGAATTGGAACATTTTTCCATGTTTCTTTAATGAAAAAGAAAAAACTGCGAGAAGACAGCAATGTGAACAGAGTCTAGGCAGACCATTTCCACATCATCCTTTTTTTTTCAGATGTAGCTGCTGCTGAGGAAGAAGGTCGTTCATGATTCAGAATGTTTTTCTTGGGTTATTGACTGAAAGCTTTCCAAAAATTCCTGAAAAGATTTTTCCTCAAATTCTTCACATTTTTTACAGCTACCAGTCTGCAGGAAGAAAAGTAAAGACAGTAAGTTTACAATTTCAAATAGTTAAGCATAATTCAAGAATAGTCAGAATGTATGCATACAAATATAATATGCAAATTTACACTTATTACATCTATATATGTAAAGACGAAAACCCTCACTGACTCGCTCACTGACTCGCCAAAAGTTCTCCAACTTCCCGATGTCGTAGAAAGATGAATTTTGGCACAAGCATTGAATATGTCATAAATAGGAAAAGTTAATGGGTCCCAGCTCGATTATTCAATTCTATGCGCAAAAGAATTAGCGTCCAAATTTTACGTACGGAATGTATTTTTCTCACTTTCCGGTGTCATCGAAACATGAAATTTGGCACAAGCATTGATTATGTCATAAATAGGAAAAGCTAATGGGTCTCAACTCGATTATTCAATTCTATGCGCAAAAGAATTAGCGTCCAAATTTTACGTACAAAATCTAATTCTCTCACTTCCCAATGTCATAGAAACTTAAAATTTGGCACGTGCATTGAATATGTCATAAATAGGAAACGTTAATGGGTCCCACCTCGATTGTTCAATTCTAGCGCAAAAGAATCAGCGTCCAAATTTTACGTACAAAATCTAATTCTCTCACTTCCCAATGTCATAGAAACTTAAAATTTGGCACGTGCATTGAATATGTCATAAATAGGAAAAGTTAATGGGTCCCACCTCGATTGTTCAATTCTAGCGCAAAAGAATCAGCGTCCAAATTTTACGTACAAAATCTAATTCTCTCACTTCCCAATGTCATAGAAACATGAAATTTAGCACGGGCATTGAATATGTCATAAATAGGAAAAGTTAATAAGGTCCCAACTCGATTATTCAATTCTATGCGCAAAAGAATTAGCGTCCAAATTTTACGTACGGAATGTATTTTTCTCACTTTCCGGTGTCATAGAAACGTGAAATTTGGCACGAGCATTGATTATGTCATAAATAGAAAAAGCTAATGGGTCCCAACTCGATTATTCAATTCTTTGCGCAAAAGAATTAGCGTTCAAATTTTACGTATGGAATGTAATTTTCTCACTTCCCGGTGTCATAGAAACGTGAAATTTGGCACGAGCATTGATTATGTCATAAATAGGAAAAGCTAATGGGTCCCAACTCGATTATTCAATTCTATGCGCAAAAAAAATAGCGTCCAAATTTTACGTACGGAATTTAATTTACTCACTCTCCGGTGTCATAGAAACGTGAAATTTGGCACGAGCATTGATTATGTCAGAAATAGGAAAAGTTAATATGTCCCAACTCGATTATTTAATTCTAGCGCAAAAGAATTAGCGTCCAAATTTTACGTACAAAATCTAATTCTCTCACTTCCCGATGTCATAGAAACATGAAATTTGGCACGGGCATTGAATATGTCATAAATAGGAAAAGTTAATGGGTCCCAACTCGATTATTCAATTCTAAGTGCAAAAGAATTAGCGTCAAAATTTTACGTATGGAATCTAATTCTCTCACTTCCTGATGTCATTTTATATAAAGGAAACGTCGCATGGTTACCCCCCCATGGTGTTTCCTGGGTAACGCAGAGAACTATGCAAAATGGTGAACATATGTTTTTCTGGTATCTCTAAAGTAACCACGACTTCATAAGATTTTCCGTGTGAACACCAGATAAACACCAGTACCAAATTAACTATAATAGGGTCCGTCCACTTTCTGCCCAGCTGCCCGGCTTTTGGATGGAAGAAAAAGCTTTTTCTTCCGGTATTTTCCGCCACATCTGTGATCGAACCTCTGACTGGAGGTACAGAGGAGAGCGCGGCCGCGGCGGAAAGAAAAGATAAATAAATAGACATGCTGCATATTCTGAAACCGCGGCTGCGGTTTCAGCCGGACTTACCGCAGCGGATTGGCCGTCCCGTGTGGACGAGATTTCTGAGAAATCTCGTTCACATGGCTGGCTAATCCCGAGATTGGTGGCCGCGGGCGGATTTGCCGCGGCGAAATTCTGCGCGGAATTTCCGCGGCAAATCCGCCCTGCGTGAACCCAGCCTTACTGTCAAATTTTTAATTATCTTTTTGTTTCTTCTGCTTTTCTGTATCAATCATATGAGATATATATATATATATATATATATATATGTATATGTAGATAGAGGTTTCATTAAATACTTTTTTTCAGGAGACATTTCACAAGGTGTTCTTAATATTCAGGGGTGCCAATAATGTTGACCACAATTGTAGATATATAAAAAAATAGCAAAATTGAAAGGGCAGTTTAACCTATTAATGCACTTTAACTATATTAACGCTTGTTTCTTTGTAGGAGGATTTTTTTGGAGCCTTTAATTATTTCCTAAACTATGTAAATTTTTTTTATAGCAATGACAATTATGCATAACATTCTCATCATATCCCGTACTTACTGTATCACTCGCTGATGGACTATAATTCTGCATATTTATAAGTGTATGTGTCATTCTCTTGGCTCGAGTTTCATCTCCGGACAGACTGATCTCTTCCAACACTACTTTAAATTCTTCACAATAGCAATCAAAAATGTGTTGTTTACATGTACCCTGAAAATAGTACAGAAGAGAACAATGTCTACATCAACATTAGAAAAACATATGTACACTGACATCATTAGTCTGACTGAGCTTCTTAAATATCAGCGTTTACAAGTTGTGCCCATTACATACAACAACTAAAAGAACAGTAGGGGACACAACCATATATTTTCTTTCTTAGATTAGTCTCATTTGCACAGGGAAATACTAGAAGCAACCTAAACAATCTGGGATGAAACTGAAAGGGAAGACTCACAGGTTAGAGATAAAAAAAAAAGTTCTGACAGTGAGGGTGATCAATGAGTGGAACAGGTTGCCACGGGAGGTGGTGAGTTCTCCTTCAATGAAAGTGCTCAAACAGAGGCTGGACAAATATCAGTCTGGGATGATTTAGTGATCCTGCACTGAGCAGGGGGTTGGACCCGATAATCCTGGAGGTCCCTTCCAACTCTACCATTCTAGGATTTTACTTCCATATACAGCATGGGACCCATCTACAGAAATGGTAAGTGTATGAGTAATGTGTGCCCATAATGTGAATGTATGTGTTCAGTATATCAGAGATTGCAATATTACCTCTGTCTGTGTGTGTATATGTATATATTTTTTTGTGTGCAATGATATAAAGCGAGAGCTTGATGGCTAGAAAATATTAAACCATCTGCACTATACATATACACACGCAGACTGAACTGCTGCAACATTTACATCAGAGGGTTATCACACGTAAATCACACAAATACTACGCCTGTATGTACTGTATGTTCCCAAAAATGCCAGCTATTCCATTATTACTCCCAGACCAAGGCTGGAGTGGACAAAAACAAGGATGGAAGTGCAATCAGTAGAGTATATATGATCTCTGGAAATGCTTGCTCACCTGGCACTAATAACAATCTCCAGAGATAAGTGCAGATGATAGTCACATTGTTACCATGCAGCGCGGCACGGGGTCCCGTGGTCGGCGCGCGTCGCTCCGGTAGCCTGGAGCCCTGTGTCGGGGTTATCCCAGCGGCTTGGGGCGGCCGGTGGGCGGCGGCGTGGGCGTGTCCGCCCGTAGGGTGCCGCCCGCACTCCTCCGTTCTTCTTATACAGCAGTGGGTGGAGTTGCCTCCTCCCACTCTCCGCCCCTGGGCGGAACCTGGTGGTTAAAAGACTGGCAGTGAATTGAGCTCACTGCCAGTTATTGGTTCTGCTTTCATCTAGTCAGTCTGTCTGCAGTTTTCCTCAGCCAGTCCCTAGTTGTCTGTCAGCTCCTTCTTGCTATCCTTTGCTCAGTCTCTTTCTGTCGGTTCTGTTAGCCTCTAGTCTGGTCTGTCTCAGTCAGCACTAGTTGCTATTCAGTGTCCTGTCAGTTTGCCTGTGAGCTCCATCTCCAGCCCTGCTTGTACTTGTAAGTTCTGTTGGTTTGTTCCACCTGCCTCTTCTGTCGGCACTCTGTCCCCCGTTAGTGAGTTTCCATCTAGGTAGTCGCCAGGTCCCTAGCCAGAGCAGGGACCGCCGCCCAGTTGTCCGCCTGGGGTTAGCCAGGGCCGAGGCAAGTAGGCAGGGACAGTGGGGTGCGGGAAGATCAGGGCACCCCACCTGGCGCTCGGGGGGGCAGAGTGCCGTAACATAATAACTGGCCCTTAAAATACTGTTTTTCTTTTCATGGCGGCGATCAGCGCCCTTGCAAACCAGCTGTAAGACCTGGTGCCGGTGATCAGGGATTTGTCAGCTCGCATGGTGGCCCAGGAGCAGTGGGCGTTGTTGCAGGGGCAGAACGCCTTTACCAGTCCCGAACCCAAGTGCCCTCTTCCCGCGGTGTTCTCTGGGGAGAGGAACAAGTTTTTAGTTTTTCAACAGGTGTGTCGCCTGTTTTTTCGGATGCGTCCGCGTTCTTCTGGCTCGGAGGCCCAGAGGGTCGGGCTTATAATGTCCCTGCTGCGGGGCTCTGCCCAGATTTGGGCCTTTTCCATTCCCGAGGGTTCCCCCTCCCTGCAGTCGCTGGACTCCTTTTTTCAGGAACTCGGGGGTATCTTCGATGAACCGGACCGAGTGGGGTTGGCGGTTTCATGGTTGCTGGCGCTGCATCAGGGGTCGCTTTGTGTGGAGGATTATTGCTCCAATTTCAGACGCTATGCAGGTGACACTGCATGGAACGATAGTGCCCTGAAGGACGTTTTTCTGCAAAGTCTCTCGGACGCGGTCAAAGAACTGTTGATCTCCCATCCCGTTCCCGGGTCCTTAAAAGAGGCTATGGAGTTAGCAGTGAAGGCAGATAGGAGGCTCAGGGCTGGGAAGCAGGACAGGCAGACCAGTAGAGTCAGGGAGGTCGTTTGTCCTGTTCCCTCCTCTTCCGTACCAGTCTCTGTTCCCGAACCTATGGAACTGGACCCGCTGGACCCCAAGGAGCGACGCCGAGTTCGGTTATTGCATCATCTCTGCCTCTACTGCGGGAAAGCTGGACATCGGGTGATAACCTGCCCCCTGAGGCCTCAGCGTCCACAGTCTGAATCGGCAGAAAGACTCCAAGTCCTAGGCGATTGCAGGGAGGATCGCCTAGGACCACAGGTACGTCCTAGACTTCTGGTATCCTGCCAGGTTAGATTCCAGAACTTCTCCCGCCCAGGGGAGGCGTTTATTGATTCCGGAGCAGCCGCTAACCTGATAAGCATGCGTCTCGTTGAGCCCCTGAGGGCTGAATTTGTGGCGCTGAAGACGCCAGTTCGTTTTGCTAGCATTGATGCTACCCCTCTTGCTTCGGGCTTGGTACGATGGAGGACCCCAGTGTTACAACTCACGGTGGGGGGGGGGGGGGTCGCCACTCGGAAGGTCTATCATTCCTGGTGATGGAGAAAATGTCGGTAGACATGGTACTAGGGATGCCATGGCTGGCGTTGCACAACCCCCAATTCGATTGGACCACTGGGGAGCTAACCCAGTGGGGGCCGTCCTGCCATAGCCATCGTGCTCCCCTTCCTCCCTGCTCGGTAGATACCGCACTCAGTCCCCGAGGTCTCGCTTCCCTTCACACCCCGTCCGCCTGTCCTGCGGCTGATGTCGCCACCGATGCACTGCAGGGGGGATGCAAGAAAGTGGTGGGGTCTCATATGCAGTTGCGTAGTGGGGAGAGTCTGTCGGTATCTGAGCCGTACAGGGTGGGACAGAAGGGGTACCGGTCCTCTGGAAATCGCAAAAGGAGGGGTCGCAGGGGGTTCCATAAGTCTTTGTTGAAACCTGCTGTCCCTTCGGTGATGCTCAGTCTGTTTCTGTTGGTTCTGTTAGCCTCTAGTCTGGTCTGTCTCAGTCAGCACTAGTTGCTATTCAGTGTCCTGTCAGTTTGCCTGTGAGCTCCATCTCCAGCCCTGCTTGTACTTGTAAGTTCTGTTGGTTTGTTCCACCTGCCTCTTCTGTCGGCACTCTGTCCCCCGTTAGTGAGTTTCCATCTAGGTAGTCGCCAGGTCCCTAGCCAGAGCAGGGACCGCCGCCCAGTTGTCCGCCTGGGGTTAGCCAGGGCCGAGGCAAGTAGGCAGGGACAGTGGGGTGCGGGAAGATCAGGGCACCCCACCTGGCGCTCGGGGGGGCAGAGTGCCGTAACACACATACCATAAGAAAGGACCGAGTAACAGTCAAACACAGGGTGGGAACAAGGCGGGCCCTGAGGAGAAGAGCACTTCTACCCCTTCATTTTAGCCATCAATGGGGGTCTTAGCAGGACCCCCACTAATCAAAACGTTTGACACATTGATTTGACATGTCAGACATTTCTTAAAGGTGCAGTTAATCTTTAATTGAATATGTAAATATCTTTAGACATATATCCGTGTCCATGAGGTGGGCTTATTTGCCTTTGCACTGGGCTGTCTAATGTGTTGAAGTTACCCTGGAAAAATCCATTTGAAAAGTTTCTTGTAGACATGCTGCGGATCTGAAAATCCACACTAAGCCCTAAACTTTGTGTAGATCTATCCTGCTGTGTCTGAATGTGGTTTTGAAAATCCACCCTGAAACTCTGTAACAAATCTGCCACTTCTCAATATAACCTGATATTTCAAACACCAAGCTTCACAGTTAGTAACAGGATCTGCTGGTGAAATGCAGTCTTTGTTTCCCCAAAACATGGCATCTTGTTCAGAGGCCAAATGACTGTCTTTGTCTCATTGTTCCTTTCCAGAAGTGTTCATGGGTGAACTTTAGTCTTCTTTGATTGTTCTTTCTGAAGAGGAAAGGTATCTTCTTGGCACATTCCTCATGTAGACTTAATTTGTGTAGGTATAGGTTAAACTCCCCTGGTGTAGGGCCCTGTGTGGCGCTGAGTGTTAAGACAGCAGAAATGCAGCCCTAAGCTCTCGCTCACGACCGCATGGTTCAGGCAGCCGGCTCAAGGTTGACTCAGCCTTCAATCCTTCCGAGGTCGGTAAAATGAGTACCCAGATTGCTGGGCGGTAAAAGATGACTGGGAAGACAATGTCAAACCACACCACAAAACAGTCTGCCAAGAAAACGTCACAATGTGACGTCACTCTAGGAGTCCATCATGACTCAGTGCTTGCACCAGGGGACTTTACCTAGTTGTTTTGAATTGTGGACTTGTGGAATTCCGTGATGAAATTCTGTTCTTAGAGATTTCTTTTAGTAGTTTGTGTTCTTCTTTCTTTTTACAAAATTGCTACAGATTTTTTTTCCAGCAACCTAATAATTCTAAATCCTAAGAGTCACGTAAATGACATACTTACCGTAAAATCGTCAGTCCTTGCAGTATACAGCCTTAAATCCTCTTGCTGCAGTAAAAATAGAACAATAAAGTAATTAGAAGAACAGCTCTGAAATACTGTATGATGAACAAATCTACATTTAAAGGAATATTTTTCATCAGATAGCATAAGGATCTGAGCAAATTTGACAAGGGGCAAATTGTGATGACTAGACGACTGAGTCAAAACATCTTCAAAACAGCAGGTCTTGCGGGCTGTTCACAGTAGTCAGTGGTAAGCACCTACCAAAATGGTCCAAAGAAAGATAACTGGTGAACCAGTGAAAGGCTAGCAAGTGACCAAAGCTCATTAAAGCTCAAAGGAAGCAGAGGCTAAAAAGTTAATGCTGACTAAGATACGTAAAGCACTTAGAGTGAGAATATGAGCGTCAGAACGGGCCATGGTGCGGTGGAAGGAGGTGACACTCTTGGCAATGTTCTGCTGGGAAATCTCAAGTCCTGGTATTTATATGGATATTACTTTGACATGTATATACACTGTGACAATGCAGTAGCAAGAGTGGCCTGTAGAGGGCCTCTGAGCACGGTCACTGTGTTTGGTTTAGTTAACTTGCACCTGCAAAGGTGTGGCTACACAGGTTAAATTTCCCCTCCCTCACAAACTCAGTGTCCTTGAAGCCTGTGGAGCTTAGGTCCATTGAGGTCTGTGGGGCCTGAGGTCTATGTAGACCTGGTGCTGGTCTGTGAGGGGCCTGGAAGTACAGAGCAGACACGGGGTAGTTGGTCCCTCACTCATCGCCTGTCGGGGCGAAGTCACCTTCCTGGAAGGTCCGCTGGAAGAAGCGGTGTGCGTTGCTGTGAGCAGTATGGTGGACAACAGTGTGCAGTTGCATTTTGCATATGATATGCTGGACTGTTTGTAACCTGAATACTTATGCTGAAATAAATGCTGGAGGAACCAGCATTTGGACTTTACCTTGTGTTTTCTGGACATGATTGCAGTGCTGCCACCCCTGGGCAGGGAAAAGTAAGCAAGAGTTCCCGGGCAAGTAACCCCAACTTGCCACAACACTTAAACATTATAGCAGACCAATTAAACCCCTTCATGCCAAGTATTGCCTAAGGGCAGTGGCCTCTTTCAACAGTATCAAGTGCCCTGCCACTATACAAACCTTTTTTAGGAATATTTAAAGGAAAATTACAAAGAGTTCAGGCTTTTGCCTTAGCTTCCAAATGACCCAGATTTCTATCAGATTGACCATCAGGGGGATAAGCTGGAAAAACCTGTCCAATCTATGGAGGCCTTACCTCACAACTCCCTGGTTGCAACTGAAACTAGTGCTATCATTTTTAAACATATAAGCAACCATTAGAAACCAATCATTGCCATGCTAGCTGATCAGTGGAGGTCCCCTGGAAATTCACATAGCCTGCTATAAATCAGGAAAATACCGGTTGTATTATTACAGAACAACACTATATTATATTATGTTCTTTCTTTTGTGGTAAAAATTAGTTGTACTAAAAAGAGGTAATTAAGAGAAGGTAAGCTAAAATAATAAGTGCTTTACAGGGAAACTGTAGTCTCAGCCCATGGCTTGGCTGCCTGTACACATAGTGGTTTGGGGCACTTTTTTTGAAATGCAGCTAAAAAAAAGGTGTAATTTATAGTAAAACGATGTAAGCTTGTCTCGTCACCCTTAAAGGGCATATTCCCACAAGATAGGTCATTAATGACTCACAGATGCAGATCCTACTTCTAGGACCTGCTGGTTTAACAGGGGTCACCTGATCCTGCATAGAGGAAGAGAATGACTAGAGAGATGGCCACTTACAGCTCGTTAAAATGTTTCTGTAGCTCCCATAGAAGTAAATGGAGAAAAATGTACATGTGCTGCCATCTCTCCAGTCAGTCTCCACCTGGATCCCTCAACAGGTGGGATGTTATGTCTCCTTTTTTTCTTTTACACTTTTTTTGTCCCATAAAAAGAATGAAGGGGTTTTCCAGGGCCAAAAATGTCCTCACTCCATTTTTACAAGTAATGCAAAAAAAATTGGTAGTCTCTCAGGTTCTGAGCAGCAATGCTTCTGTTTTGCTTAGGTTTAAAGGCCCAACAAGACCTCTGTGGATGACGGAGTACTCATTTAGATGGGAAAAAAATTCTATACAATACTTGGGAATACATCTCACTAAACACCCCTCCAAATTATACAGAACAAACATAGATCCTCACACAAAAAAACTGGAACTAACCCTGGGCTATTGGAGGAACTTTCCACTCTACTTTTCAGGTAGAGCTAATCTACTCAAGATGGTGGAGTTCCCTCATCTATTATACCTCCTCCATCCCTTACCCAAACTTTCAAAATCAAGAGATGAGAAAAGACGCAATTATTTACATAGAGATTTTCATATGGGGTGAAAAAAGGCCCTGGACAGCTCTCAGAGCATAAATCCAATTTCCCCCCTATATCAGAGTCTATAATTTAGAATCACAAGCCAGCTTCATTCACGACTGGTTATCTTCACTGTCACATTTCACAAATTTAGTTTTGGAACAAAAGATGTCCTTTCTGATATCACTGCCAAATATCTCTTACATAGAGCTGCCAGGAACTATTAGATAACCCTCTGAGGTTTACTGTATGGAAGGCATGGAATAGATGATGCCGTGATGGTGGTGCATTCCCCCACTTATCTCCTTCTCTGTCCTTTATTAAAAAAATCCAAACTTTCAAAACAATAACTCTTAGGCCCCTCACACACTGGCGCTTGGTAAAACGCCGCGATTTCCATTGCGGCGCTTTGCAGCGATTTTACTCTTCTTTTCAGTCACAGGAACCTGTGATGAGCTGCACTAAACGCTGAAAAATAGAGCAGACAGCACTCGAAAATCTCATGTCTGCGCATGTTCAAAATGCCACGGTAAAAGGCACACGTGTGAGAGCGGCCTTACTAGATCTTCTGCAATGCCTGTGTGCCTGTGCCAATTTTTTTCATCTACAGGTCAGACATCATATCCAACTACTCCTGCCAGAGTTCCGAGACTCTGACTGGGATCTGATAGGAAACACTTGGATCTCTAGACCAACAACTGTGTGAGGCTCGATGTCCAGGTTGTATAGGGCAATCCAAAAAAGGCAAGAATTAGGGGACACTGATCCTGGAATTAGAAAGTGATCCACAAATGCCCCAGAAATTATCCCCATACCGATTCTTAAACCCATGATATCGGCTCATAAATATTTACCCTCGGCTAGATATGAGATTGCAAATTAGTCACAAATCTTATTTAACTCCTATACAGGGATACTATGTAGGTATATATTATATATACATACATATACATACACACACAATTATATATATAACCCCAAACTGTTTGAAATGTAAAGCCCCACATGCAAATTTATGACATGTCCCACAATACAGGCAATTGGGTCACGAATCCATTCTTACACTACAACACATTTGATGACTTTCTGTACACAAGAACCCCTATAAGGCATTTTTGGATATTTAAATCCTGACACATATCTTTGCTCTCCGGGGGCACGTAAACTGCTACATATTAAAGCGCAGCAAGATTGCTAGGTGTGGCTGCAGCCAACAGAAACTCCTTTCAAACTGTTTGTGGATTAGGCCCCCTTTCAGGTAAAAGGGAACAAAACAATATCATGGTAAAAGATGGTCCAACTTTATTCATTCATCTTTTTTTCTTTCTTTCATTTCTTCTTTTAACCCCTTGAGTGGCACGCCCGGATATTTTCTGGGAGGAGCTCCACTGCCCATAGCGATATAGCCCGGAAGATTTCCGGGCTATGTATCGCTATGGGAGCTGCAGAGCACAATGCCACAAGCTGTGGCAGTGTGCTCTGCCTGCACAGACAGACACAGAGCAGTTCAGGATTTTGAAATCATAAGCAGAGAGATATTGCCGATCTGCCGGCAATCTCCCGCTTTTATTTTTAAACTCCTGCACTAGTTTGTATACAGGTTGCCATAGAGACCATCGGCTTGCTTGCCGATGGTCTCTATGGCAGGGAGAGCTGGTGCTTGGCTGTCAGAGGACAGCCAGGCACCAGCTCTTACAGCAGAGATCAGAGAAAACCGTCTGTGACTGCAGCATGTAAAGGGCTGTCACCATTGGACCCCCGGAATGTGATCAGGGGGTCCTGATAAGTCTCTGTGAAAGTCCCCTAAAGGGATAAAAAAAAAAAGTAAAAAAAATAAAAAAAATATAAATCCCTTTACTTTGTAAAAAATTAAAAATAAAATTACACATATGGTATCCCTGCGTCATAATGACACAGAGAAGGAAGTTAGTACATTATTTAACCTCTTAATGACACGGCCCCTTTATTTCTTTTCCCCCCCCTTTCTTTTTTTCCTCCCCCTGTTTAAAAAATCATAACTCCTTTATTTATCCACCAACGTCGCTGTATGAGGGCTTGTTTTTTGCAGGATAAGTTGTATTTTTCAATAGTGCTATTTAAAGTACCATATAATGTACTGAAAAACTTTTACAAAATTTTAAGTGGAGTAAAATGAAGAAAAAAAAATGACATTTCGCCATCTTTCAGTGCGTTTTGTTTCTACAGCGCACAAACTACAACAAAAATGATGACTTTATTCTATGGTCCATACAATTACTATGATACCAAACGTGTATAGTTTTTTTTGCTGTAGTACTTGTATTTTTTTTCAAAGACATTTTATTTTTTTTGTAATTATTTTCTGCTGCATCTTCTGCGCGAAATTACTTTTTTATTTTTCCATCGACGTACTTGAGCAAGTGCTCATTTTTTGTGGGATGTCCTGTGGTTTATGCTAGTGCTAATTTAGAATACATATGACTTTTTGATAGCTTTTTATAGCATTTTTTCTGGGAGACAGGGTGACTGAAAAAGTGCATTTGTGGTGTTTATTTTTTTTTTCGGACTACGTTCACCGTGCGGGGTAAATAATGCACTACATTTATAGATCGGACATTTACGGACGCGGCGATACCAAATATGTATTTTTCTTTTATGATTTAGATTTTTTTATTACAGATATGGCAAAAGGAGGTGATTTAAACTTTTATTACTTTTTATTTTTAAGTGTGAAAAAGTCGTGAAAAAGAAAAAAAAACTATTACAATTTGGTATTGGCATTAACGTACCGGCCTGTAGAATTACTTTAATACATTATTTATACTGCTAAGAGAATGCAGTGAAAAATAAAAACAAAAAACATGCCAGAATTACAGATTTTGTTAATCTTGCCTCTAGAACAAAATGGAATAAAAAGCGATCAAAATTTTACATGTTCCAAAAAAATTAGACAAATGAAAACTAGAGTTCATCGCACAAAGAACACGGCCTTCTAGAGCTCTGGCAATGGAAAAATAAAATTATATGGCTCTTGGAATGTGGCAGCACAAAAGCAAACCTTTAAGAAAAAAAAATGTTTTAAAATGTACAAAAATAGCAAAACATAAAAAAACCTGTATAAACTTGGTATCGCCGGAATCGTGTGACTCAGAGAATAATGTTATCACATTCATCATTCTGCACGCTGAACGCTGTAAAAATGAAATCGAAAAAACAAATGGCAGAATTTCTTTTTTTCCCCCCAATCTCCCTACAAATTTTTTTACAAAAGTTATGCAATACATTATATATACCCAAAAATGATGCCATAAAAAAGTACAACTTGTCCCGCAAAAAACAAGCCCTCATATGGCCATGTCAATGGAAAAAGGAAAAAGTTATCCCTCTTGGAACACGACTTCAAAATTAGTTGAAATTAAATGATTAGACCATTTAAAAAACCTGCCCTGGTGGGTCTGACAGGGTGGTAGGAAACCCGCCACTCAAGGGATTAAGTGTGTTTTATGGTTTCGTTTCACTTTGAAACATGTTCATATTATTGAAACGACTGCATATATATATATAAAAACGCTGGTGTTTAATTATTCATGCCATGTTTCAATAATAAAATGTCTAAAAAAATGCTGAGAATCTATGCAAGAATAGGCAAATTGACCCCACATGGTTAGGGCAACCACGTGAACTCTAATGACACTAAATCTAAGGCCGGGCTCACCCAACCAGGTCGTATTCTGCAAGCGTATATCCACACCGTATGACCTGCATATGACCGCGGAAGAAAATTTAGTATGTTTGTGAATGCATACGGTTTTCCATACGAGTGAACAACATATGGACAGTGTATCGTACATGCAGAAGAACAAACGCAAACAGGGAAGGACATCAGAAAGTTGCCCAACTACCTAAAAACACCCTTCTATTGCTTAGGTGACTGCTCAGGCGACATTTTCTTGGCATAACATTTTCTGTTAGCTTTGCTCTGAGAACCATGACTGAGTGTCACCAAAATGAGTTACTGCTCTCTTGGCATAAACCACTTAAAAAAAACCAAAAAAACAAAACCCTTTCTTGTGGAGGAAGAGCCAAGAAGAATAAGCGTATTCGCTGTGTTTCAAACGCATTGATAAAAATCAATGGCGCTCATATGAGCGAATCCACGGTAAAATAGAGTAAGTGTGAGTGAAACTGCGCAAGTCAATGCATCTGATTGCCCGTGTATCATACGCTTAAAACGGCGATCACAGAATCCGCAATTCAACTCCGGTTGTGTGAGCCCGGCCTACATTTAGATTTTCCACAGTTTTACAGCATTCTTCAAGACGGACTACTCGATCACAGCGTCAGCGTGTTAAATCATTTTTAAGATAAATACAAGTACATAAGTATTGTGAACCCGATTTACTTACATATTTACTTGTCCAATATTTACTGGCTTTAGATTCCTAGAAAACAAAAAGAAAATATTTGTGGGGTTATCATTTTTTAAATATTTAAATATTTTATATGACGCATACCACACAATGCACAAGATGTGCTAATGTTATATAAATTAGTGTATATACTGTCTGTGTAACCCATTAGTTCTCATAAGGGCAATCAAGACAATGACTAAAATCTCATTTAAACTTGTCAATAGCAATTAGAGATGAGCGAATATACTCGTTTCGAGTAATTACTCGATCGAGCACCGCGATTTTTGAGTACTTCCGTACTCGGGTAAAAAGATTCGGGGGGCGCCAGGGGGCAGCGTGGCTGAGCGGGGGTAGCAGCGGGGAACAGAGGGGAGCCCTCTCTCTCTCGCCCTCTCCCCCCCACTCCCCGCTGCAACCCCCCACTCACCCACGGCGCCCCCCGAATCTTTTCACCCGAGTACGGAAGTACTCGAAAATCGAGTACTTGGGCGAAAAAGGGGCGTGTCCGAGTAGGTTCGCTCATCTCTAATAGCAATGTAAATAAAATTGCAGTTACTGGTTTTTTTTTCCCCCAGGTAAGCGTGGTTTCACATCTGCGCTCGGGGTTCCACTTTCCTCCTCCTTTCGGCGAGCAGTAAAAAGGGGAATTCCAGTGGCCAAACGCTCTGTCTCTGGGCGGAAATGAACAGCGCCATATGGACCCCACTGACTATAATGGGGTCCATCTGCTTTCCGCCCAGCTGGCTATATTTTGAACCGGATCTTTGATGTTGGAGCTTCCAACGCAGATATGAAACCGGCCTAAGAGCTTTTGCTTTTGCAAAGACTTATAGGAAACTGGTAGATGGTTGATAAGATTGAAAAAACACAGGTCCCTCAGGTCCAAACTATAATTTAACTGTACTCCTCTAAAAGAAGGCAAGAACCTTCATCAGATGGATGCCAACTATGCCGCGTTATTCCAGAACCCTTAAATCTGGTCCATGGAATTATAAGTCTCACTGGACTTGTCAAAATGAACAAACCTGAGTATTTAGTGATGAATAATAATTAAAGCTGTACAGGAAACTGATACATAGAAAACCCATATGATGATAAAAATGTGATCATCTGGGCAACTAGAAGTCACAAAGTCACATTTGCCATAATGCCCACACCACCTGCTGCACTTTCTAGCCAGATAACACACAGGAAACAGCATGAAGAAATGATAAGACAGGGGGTGGGGCGGGGTCTGTGCCCCAGACTACTTCACATTCAGCACTGAAGCTAAACTATATCCGAGCTCTGTCCTAATAGACCTGAGCTAAAAAACACACAAGTAGCATGATCTGAAGAAATATAGATGGCAGGTAATTATCTCCCATAGTTACTCACTTAAGGTCCATTTATACACAAAGACAATCTTTCTAATGATTGAAAGATCAACAGTTTTGCAATTGTTTTGCATAAAGTGTTAATGAACACTAATGTTTATTAACACTTTATCAGTTTCATTTGCGCGTAAAAGGGCCTCTCTGGGAGCTGTTTGCAGAGCAGAGCATGTGGTTTAAGCTTTGCACACAGCTCTATTGTTCTCGTACGGGCTGTCAGCAAAATACAATGTAATCTCTGACTCCCGTGCAGAACACAGCGTGCGGTCCCCGTAATCTCTCTCTGGCTGAACAATAGATTTTAAGCTCACCTTAAAATCACTGTTTAGCCGAAGAGTGAATGATGGTAGCATTTACACGTAATGATTACTGCTCATATGCCATCGTTTAAACGAATTTTGAGCGATAATCGTTCACAAGTTGAACAAGGTTTTGTAAGAACCGAAACGCGTTCTCCATGTTTGTAAAGTGCACGTTTCTTAAATAAAGCAGGAAAATCTATTATGCAAGCGGTCTCCCGACAGTGAGTCTAAAGTGGGCATTCAGTGTATGTATACAACATAGTACAGTACAGGTTTTTTTCACAGGCCTTCTTCAGATGGGTGTGATTTTGTCCCGTGAAAATCATGGTAACATAACGGGATGAAACAAAACCATTGATTTTAATGGGTTCGTTATCACTAGCGGGATTCTCAGGAAATTATACTATGCCTGAGAAAATATAAAACTTGCTTTAAGATAGTGCAGGACCAATCTTCCCGCTTTTTTTAAATAAAAACTCACACGCACTAGCACAGCACAGTTTGAATAGTCTGAAAGAAAAAAACAAAAATGGTTTGTGCGCTAATATGCTCTGTAGCGGCGAGTGTATTAGCGCATGCCCCATATGCTTTTGCCCTCGCAGGAATGTATTTACGTTTCAGCCATTTAAATGTACTTTTCAGATGAAGTCTATAGATATGGTGAGCAATGAGCCCAATATGTATCCCCCTCCATTTGAATGTACTAGATAGCCAGCAATAATGAGTGTAGCATTGTAATTGGCGCATAAAGATGATGAGGCTGAATTATAATCTGACTTTTACTAAGTATAATTATGTGAATGCAGATAACTTTGTTAGAATTCTCTTTGAAAAGCAAATTGCTGGGATCAACAATTATCTAATGTGCATGGCTGGCTTTTGATTCCTGGAAGTCTCTTCCTCATTCTATTCAACTTTACCTTATCTTCAAAGGGGGTTGTCCGTGTTTTGATACTAGACTTGTCACTTTAAAGGTTCACTAAGCCTAGAAATAAAAAGTAAAGTGGAAATACATTTGCCAACACTATTGGCCAGTCTGGAGGATTTTCTGCATGTTCCTGAAAGAAACCGTATGGCCGAAATCCTGCAGAGAATACAGGGGTTAATTTCTTGCTGATTGTTCCATTTTCAGCTGGTGAAAAGCTGTGGGCGCAGGGCTTAAAGGCTATGTATACGTTTAGGGAGCAATTGTTTTCAGAAGTTTTCTGGCAGAAAAGAATTTTGCAAATCGCGCTTAATTAAAAACGTTTGTCATTTGCCTTCTGCGACTTCTACATATGACTGTAGATAGACACTGCAGTCTAAAGGCCTGTTTACATGCAAAGACAATCTTTCAAACGATTGAAAAATTGACAGTTTTAGCGATCATTTCGCATAAAATGTTAATGAACACTAATGTCCATTAACCCTTTACCATCTTCATTTGCGTGTAAAGGGGCCTTCTGGAGCTGTTTGCAGAGCTCAGCAGGTGGTCTGAGCTCTGCACACAGCTCCTTTGCTCTCACACGAGTTGTCGGCGGAATACAATGTAATCTCCCGCTCCCGTGCAGAATACAGTGCGTGGTCCCTGTTGTTATCTTCTCTCCGGCTGAATGATGGATTTTAAGCTCACCTTAAAATCATCGTTCAGCCAAAGAGTGACAGATGGCTGCGTTTACACACAACAATGATCGCTCATCTGCAGAATTTTGAGCGATCATCGTTGCGTGTAAACGAGCCTTTAGCCTCAACAGAAGTTCCGTCAGTGAGCCAAAATGTTGCTTGGTTTTCAGTCCTTTTCTCTTCACTCCTGTACGCTGGTATCAGTTTATTTATGACCACAGAAAAGTTTATCTTTGCTGTGGTCACAAATTAGTTGATAAAAGGCACAGAATAGAAGAGATAAAGGCTGTTAGTAGAGATGAGTGAGTATACTCGTTTCGAGTAATTACTCGATCGAGGACCGTACTCGGGTAAAAAGATTCGGGGGGCGCCGGGGGGAGGCGTGGCGGAGCGGGGGGTAGCAGCGGGGAACAGGGGGGAGCCCTCTCTCTCTCCCTCTCCCCCCCACTTCCCGCTGCAACCCCCCATTCACCCACAGTGCCCCCCCAAATCTTTTTTTACCCGCGTACGGAAGTACTCGAAAATCGCGGCGCTTGGGCGAAAAAGGGGTGTGGCCGAGTAGGCTCGCTCATCTCTAGCTGTCAGTCTAGCTTCACTGAAGGATCTCCTATTGAGACTATGGGGGTTGAATTCTGCACCTGTTAAAAATCTGCGTGCCTATTTTAAAACCACAAGATTATATTCTGCAGTGGAAAAGCTTTCTGCTGTGGAATTAAGAACATTTTGTGGAATTGTTATTGCAGATATTCTAACATACAGGAAATGTAATTCTGCAATTAAAGTTTGTGTAAAAAAAATCCTACAAATCTGCAGATCTTCCACAGGACGCATTTTGCAGTTAAAAACATAACAAAATCTGTATTAATTGACAAAATCCGCATTTGCACTGCGTCTGGTGGACAGTTCCATCTTGTGTGTGAAGTCCCTTTAGGTCCTTTTACATGGACCAGTTATCAGGACCCGGAGAATGCTGGTTCACCCAACAACAGGGCCGTGTAAAAGAACGGACGATCGGCTGACAAAGAGCAAATGCTCGTTAATCGTGTCATTTAGGGGAGCACCAAAGCGCTCGCTGGTCAGCTGCACATCTTCCTGTGTAAAAAACTTTGTTAACGTAAAAACATTTAAATGATACTTGCTTCTGTAAGTTCATCCAGATCCTTCTGTATTAGTTTCCATTTCGTTCTTTCATCTGGGGTGTAAGTATCTGCAATCCTGAAAAGTACAAAACAAAGATGTATTTTTTTTACATAGATCTCTAATGATTTTGTGCTAAATTTCTACAAGCTCCCATCTGTTGTTCACATTTACAGACAGTAGATTCTGACTCTGAAATAGGAGAGGAAAATGGAATTTTAATTACCCGTATGAGTAGACCATATTGTAAATTTTGCAAATGTATACGCCCTGGTGACTTCTAATGACGTACACTGAATAAAGTATCTCTTCATATAACAATAACACATTCCACAGCACTTTATAAATCAGGGGGTACATCAGCAATCACAGTCAGACATTACACACAGTATCAGACTGATAAACTCTGAACAGTAGGAGTGAGGATCCTGCTCACAAGAGCTTACAATCTAGGAGGAAATAGGGATGACACAAAAGGTAAAAGCTCTCGTTCTGTACAATGGTCCAGCTAGCTTTGACTAACTAGGGTAGCATACGTAAAGCTGCATGATCCGGTCACCAGCCGGTATCTGTATAACTATGAAGAGCCTTGGAGTGCATGGTGTGAGGGGGATACGGTTAGATGAACGTATCAGGATCTGAGGAAGAAAGTAGAAGAGGGGTAGAGGGAGATGAGTTAGATTAGGGAATGTGATATACTTCACTAACGAGATGTGGTTTTTAGGGCACACGTAAAACTATATATAGTATATTGGTGATCAGCCCGATTGTGTAGAGAGTGCAGACTGGCAAAAATCTTGGAAATGGGAGTGTGATGTTTCGATTATGGAGGATTTAAGGTCCTTTTTGACAGGTCGATTACATGCAGGTTGATTAGCACTCATTTACACGAGCTAAGAACTGCTGATATGAGGACATGCAGTCTTTAGTATGATCGTTCGTTCCCATAGGCCATCTGTACGGTTGACTAGCGAGCATTTTTATGTTTCTTTTCAATAATTTTTATTGGGTTTTATAATAAACAAACAAAAAATAACAAAGCTGACATATTTGTTGCGTTAGGATACAATTACCGTGACATAGATATTTTAAACATGCAATGCGTTGCTGAATAGTATTGAAACTAATGTTCATTCTTTCAAAATATAAGAAAGTAGTTGCCAGGTTGATGTAGTTCGTCATTTGAGTACTAGATATCAACTGTAAACCAAAAACGTACGTGTACCACTTGAAGGCTTTTACTTTATGGTAAAAGGGTCTATTAGGGAAAGGAGGGGGGAGGTGTTAAGACACTTTTGCATTTTATGTTTTAAACAATGCTCCACTCCGATACATCCTAATAAAATCCTCCTTTATTGGTGCAGCATAAATATAGTTCCAAAGGCTTATGCTTTTCAAACCAAAATGGTTCTTGGTTGCAGCATAAAGATCACAGCCTGTCCATAGGAATTTAAAAGTACAGGATAAATTAGCTCATTTAAAAGTGATCTGCATCCATTAAATACTTGGAAACAGCCACTGAAACACAACGCAGTCCACATTCATATGATTCTACTTCTCATTTTCTTATCTGGTTCACTAAAATACAAGAAATCGCTCTTACGACTTATACCTTTCGGATACCTGGTCCCAAAACTGCAAATCAGGGCTGTGCAATTGGTGAGCCAAACTTCTGACTCAGACTCCTCAATTTCCCAGAATCCAAATACCCACTCTTATATAGGTGACTCGTCTATTAACCCCTTTCGAGGAACGCCCGGAAAATCTCCGGGGCTTGCTGCACTGACATGCAGTTAAACCCCGGAGGATTTCCGTGGGCAGCTCTAGTGCTGAAATGTGCAGAGCACTGAGCTGTCATCTGAAATCTTCCGGGGGTTTTTAGTGCATACTCAGCGCAGCAAGTCCCGGAGATTTCCCTGCCATAATACCAACTGTCAAAGTAGTACAGGAGACTCCCCACGGTGATGATTTTTGGGAGAGGTGGTGGTGATGCTGGTGGTGGGGTGCTTGAAATACAAGCGTTTTCCCAAAAATCATCCCAAACGTGTGTGAAAAATAATAAAATATATATACTCACCTCTTCACCGCTGTCGGGGTCTGACAGGTCTTGCAACTTGGCATCTTGGCTTTGTACTGAAGATCTTTCAGCCGGTGGAGATTTAAAATCCCCGGCTGCTGAAAGCGCTGTTTCTGATTGGCAGAGTGCTCAGCCAATCACAGGCAGCGCTTAGCCATTCATTGAATGACATGAATTTTAAATCCCCGCCGGCTGAAAGATCTTCAGAGCAGTGCAGGGAGACAAGCATCAAGACCCACCGGACCCCGACAGCGGCGGAGAGGTGAGTGTATAGAATATATAATTTTTTTTTTTTTTTTTTACACAAGCTAGGGAGGATTTTTAGGGTGCCACTTGGAGAGGTGAGTATATATATATATTTATATTAATTCTTTTACAGCAGCTAGTCAGCTAGTGACGATTTTCAGGGATGGGCTTATATTTTAAGCCCTTTCCCAAAAATCATTGCTGGGGTTGCCTGCATCCCATTGCTTTCAGTGGGGTCGGTGGCTGTAGCATCATACCGTTTCTCCTAAACTATACTAAATATTTTTAAAAACATTACACTCCCAAGTTCAGAAAAAAATCATACATTTCAAATTGCTAATAAAAAAATGAGATTTATTAGCCAGTAAATAACTAAGAAATGTGTCACTTGAGTGGTTAAAGTGCATTGTTGACTCATTTAAAAAACCTGTCCTGTGAGGCATGACATGGTAATAATAAACATGAAGGGGTTAAAGGGGTTTTCCAGGGAGAATACGATCGATGTCCTATACTCAGGATAGCTACCAGGTATATGCAGTCGATCCCCAGCAGCACTTTTCCTCGCCACTCCGTGGCCAGACCAAATATGCAACAGCCATCAGGAACCTGAGCCCGTTCCCAGATAGAGTCCAAATGAAGAAATGATACGGCAGCATCCAGGTTGCAAAAAGTAACGTAGCAAACTTTATTCTCCTATGATATGAAAACAGCGACGTTTCGACCGGATGGTCTTTTTCAAGCTGCCATACAGATACAAATACCGCCTTTAAATAGCCCCCCTCAGACCTGAATCCCACTGAAAATCTGTGGGTTGACCTGAAGAGGGCGCTACACAGAATATGCCCTTTTTACATCTACTGTAAATACAGGTGATTATTATTAACTGCTATGTTTTGGGGGAATGTAGGGATACATTTCTGACAGATCTGAAAGATATCCATCAGTCAGAAAAGACATTTGATCCACTGACTATAGCCATGTACGATTGTTTTTAAACTAGTTGAAAACAAAGAACTATACAATGCATACAAAATGTAGCAAGCATTTAATCACAGCAGCTGCAGTGTACAGTCCCTTCCTGCGGGAGGCTCTGCAACACTGACAGATCGCCCCCCAAAAAAGCAAACAAATGAAGGCTGTTAGGAAAATTGATGTTCCAAAAGGATTTGGGTGCTTAGAAGTAATAAGTGTTATTATAAAGTGAAAAACAAGCATCGCTTTTGCAGCACAGCACAGGCTGTTATAATGAAGTGATGCTTTATAAGGAGTTAAGGCTACAAACATGACGATGAGTACAGTAAAAGACCTAATATGCAATGATTAATAAGGAAGAAGAACTGAAGGGGCCATCAAGAGAACAGTGTTCAATATGGTAGTAATAAGCAAAAAAGCTCCCCATGCTTGTAAATATACTGCAAAAGGCAATGAAGAGTACATTGGATAAAGTGGTGTATGATATAGCAAACAGTAGGGATGATTTGTTTGCTAGTATGAAGGGTATTAAAGGGGTATCTCAATCCACAAGTCTTACAGATGTGGGTCCCACTTATCTCTGGTGCTTGTGCCCCCAGCACAGATGAAGGCATTGGTTAAGGGCGGCTTCGCTACACTGTTTCCATAATTCTCAGAGGTTACACAAAATGCCTAGCACAATGAGCTACGCTCTTTCCATAATTCAGAATGCTGCACTGCATGGTTTCTGTAACTCCCATTGACTTCTTTTGACCTTAGTTTGAATGTACTAGATAGCCAGCAATAATGAGTGTAGCATTGTAATTGGCGCATAAGCAAGATCAGGCTGAATAATAATCTGACTTTTACAAAGTATAATTATGTGAATGGAAATAACTTTGTTAGAATTCTCTTTGAAAAGCAAATTGCTGGGATCAACCAACAATTATCTAATGTGCATGGCTGGCTTTTGATTCCTGGAAGTCTCTTCCTCATTCTATTCAACTTTCCCTTATCTTCAAAGGGGGTTGTCCGTGGTTTGATACTACACTAAGCCTAGAAATAATAAAAGTAAAGTGAGAATACATTTGCCAACACTATTGGCCAGTATGGAAGGTTTTCTGCACGCTCCTGAAAGAAACAGTATGGCCGGAATCCTGCAGAGAATACAGGGGTTCATTTCTTGCTGATATGTTCCCTTTTTGGCTGGTGAAAAGCTGTGGGCGCAGGGCTTAAAGGCTATGTATACAGTTAGGGAGCAAATGTATTCACAGGTTTTTGGGCTGAAAATAATTTTTCAATAGGGTTTCATTAAAAAACTTTTGTCATTTGCCTTCTGCAGCTTCTACATATTACTGTATATATAGACACTGCAGTCTAAAAGACCTTTTACATGCAAGATCTTTCAAACAATTGGAAGATTTTGAGTTTTAGCAATCATTTTGCATAAAGTGTTAATGGATACTAATGGCCATTAACACTTTATTAGCTTAATTTGCATGTAAATGGGCCTCCTGGAGCTGCTTGCAGAGCTCAGCAGGTGGTCTTTGCTCTCACATGGGCTCTCAGCAGAATACAATGTAATCTCCAACTCCCGTGCAGAATACAGTGTGTGGTCCCTGTTATTTTCCCTCCGGCTGATTAATGGATTTTAAACTTACCTTAAAATTATTGTTCAGCTGAAGAGTGAACGATGGCAGCATTTACACGCAACAATGATAGTTTGATCGAATTTTGACATCTAACAGATGCGGGTCACACTTATCTCTGGTACTTGTGCCCCCACCACAGCTGAATGCATTGGTTACGGGTGGTCTAGGCTTATGGAAACAGCTAAGTTGGCTTCGCTATGCTGTTTTCATAATTCTCATAGAGTTTACACAAACAGTGTAGCACAATGAGCTACACTGTTTCCATAATTCAGAACCTGCAGAAACAGCATAGGTCGCTGCCCTGCGCAGTTTCTGTAACTCCCATTGACTTTCATGGGAGTTAAAGGGGTATTCTGGCGCTGACTTACATTTTAAAATCTAATATATGTAATCACAATAAGTCATTAAATAATAGACTCACTGTATCTGGTCTAGCTACTTTCTTCATTTTCTCCCTATATCATGTGAACCACCGCATGAAAAATATTTCCACTGACATCTTATCTGCATTTACTACTTCTCCTGTCCATAGCCTTCAACATCCTGTGAGCAGTGCATGATGGGAGGACAGACAAATGCGGAAACACTACGCTGTATTGCACATGTACAGTTCAGAGGGGCGGAAGCTCCTGTCTGCTGGCTTCAGCGGGATTTCATTGGTAATCTTGGTGAGGGAAGCTGGCACTGGTAAGTTGCAGGACCTGTAAGCTGTGGGTGGAGCTATAGTGCTGACAGGTAAACAAGCTCTATGCAACTGGGAGTTGTAGGTAACAATTTGTTTACTGCGGAAGTAATGCAAACACAATGGAAGATCAGCGGCTGCATGGGATGAAGAAGAGCGCCCAGAGTGGCAGATAAAAGGTACAAGTTGCCGCTTTTAGAGATGATAAAAAAGGGCCTTGAAAAAGAGCAGGTATTATAAGGAATGGTAATTCACTCATATTAAACAACAGTGTTGAGGTTCAGAATGACAAAAAGAATATCAGAAAAGGTATAAATAAATGTTAAAAAAATAGACACATAATTCATAAAACAGTATACATACATCTTAAAAACCCAAAAATTAAAGGAGGTATTCTGAGATCAAAAGTCAAATTCCAAAATATTCATAAATCATCTCATGGTGTTACAGCAAATTCATCTATTGCCTTTCCTCTGCTTTCTCGGCTCTCCTCTTCATTCTGCAGTATCCACTGTGTTTTGCTAACATCAGCACTTCCTGTTCACAGTCTTCCTGTGCTTCTCTACTACATCTCCCATAATCCTCTGGGCTGCATCTCTGCCTGTTCACTCTGTATCCTTCTCTCACACACAGCTCATGATTACTGATTCCCACCCACTAAACCAATAATTCACTGGAGAAACCCCTAAAACGTAACCTTTATTAGATAAATATATTAAAAAATGGGCCAGTAAGATAAACTAAACAAAAATACACATAGACAAAAAAGAACATTCAATATACTCATAATAGGCAAATCAATACCCAGCAGATTAGATAGAATGATATGCCCAGGGATAATCACACTGAATATAGTAAAATATCCCTGCTATGTCCCGTAGAGAGTTGGTAGGTAAAAATTATGTGTTGAACCTTCCCCAATAGAGCAGAAAAGACAGTGGATCTAAAGGGACAAGATAATCCTATTCAGTCAAAACCTAGTGACTAAAAGCACTGAACAGCCCTGCAGCTATAAATCCCTTTGAGATGGATATACAGCCAATGTAATAGCTAACTGTAATACACCGTCTTCTCTGCTATAGACAGCTAAAATAATGATACTCAATTAAATCACCAACTCCTCATTTGGTTAGTTGCTGAACTAATGCTATAAATACTTTTGCTCTGCTGAGATATTTTTGCTCTTCCCAACGCATTTCTCTAGTAAATAATGCTAGATCATCAGGAGCCTATAAAGCTACTATCAAGAAGCAATGATGCAAACAGCCCTTTAAAAACTAGCTGCTCGCTATTGTCGAGAGACTTCCTGAGGAAAACATTAAAACATAAAAAAAAAAAAAAAAAAACACCCGCCAGCCCTCATGGTGGACTGGTGGCCATGGAAGGGAGCAGCCAGTATGTCCACTTGGACATCAGGTTTTATAGCCCACAGAGACACCACCTATCCTGGGGGCTCGGCACCTCCATCATAATGATCCGCCCAACACGTAGTACAGAGCGCTAGGCGCAGACAGCACGTATGCACCTGTGAAAACACCCACACCGCTGACCTGCAGCGCAACGCCGACAGGAAAAACAATATAAGCGGTGGCAGAACACTGGATGAATGAAGGAAACACCGATATGCCCGTAGAGGCGTGGTAATTGTATTTGTATCTCAGTGTATATTGATCACAAATAACACTTGAAATCACCAATGTAAGTATTGAAGAAATGAAGTGAATACTACAATAGGTATCCAGGCGGAACACAAATAACCACTAAACTAACAAAAAGGTCAGATTCCTTCACCCCCTTATCAAACTAGCAGCTTTCCTCCTCAATCTAAGCAAATGCTTGCTGCTCCTGCGTGCTCCACACTCGCTGCTCTCATACAAGATGCTAAAAAGGTTTACTGTGTCCCCTTTTGTCCCCAGGACAGGTCATCAGCAGATTGTGATTGAGGTCCGCCACATGGTATCTCCACCAAACAGCAGATTCCCGATGCCGTTGTCACTACGGCCAGCACAGAAAGCAGATTGCGCTGAACATAGCGCAGCAGCCCAGGCTGGTACTGCAAGTACAGCTCTTACTGAATTCAATGGGAGTTGGGCCTACAAAGCCAACCACGCGCGATGGTCAACATGCTCTGCTTCCTGTGCTGGTCATAGCGACAATGGCATCGGGAATCTGCCGATTGGTGGACCTCTGCCGAACATCTAATGACACATGCAATATGTACGGATGTACAGTACCTAAGTCTAAATATAAAGCCCCGAAAGTGCAGGTATAAAGGAGGCATATATCAGAGTTTCGTCAAAAGTACCTAAAACAGCATATGAAGGGACCACGGAACCATTCACTATCACAAGTCAAAATGACACACGTGTATAGAGCTTCGTACAATTGTCAAGCCGTTTTTTATTAAACAAGGTAGTACCCAGAGCCACATGAGCCAGTCACCCAACCAGTATCTGTGTATGACTGGATATGAAGTGCATGGAGATCTAGAACATCATCCTTTGCAGCAGGCATTACATTACATGGATGCCCAATGATCATGAGTGATGCTTCATTTCCCCAGGGCAATACCAACTTTTGCATGGATGCCGAACATCATGATTTAGAGGTCCGCTGAATAACACAACTTATCTGCACACCAAATTACACTATTTAACTAAACACCGAATGGTACACTGTATCCACTGTATGCATTCTGTACTCATCTGGGACCTGTAGGCACTTCCATCATCTACTGACCTCCTCTTCAGGGGAATGCAGAAGAGCGCTTGCTGAATGCTAATCAATGTATCTATTTTGCACCTCCACAGCGTTCTGTACAGCAACTCCAATATTGTGTATTCACTTCATATTCATGCAGTCCCATTGACGTTAATGGGCAATAAGGATCTCGTAAATAGGACGCACTAAGATTTTTTTTTTCATGTGCGAGAAACGCATGTCTGAATACCCCACTGCAAAATAATTGGGGATTAAGCTGTCTGTGTTACGCACGTAATATTTAGCGCAAATACGCTTGTGTGAATAAGCCCCTATAAACGGCTCTTTAAAGGCAACCATAATGCTGATGTGGTCCTCGATGAAAATTAATCTTACACCCCTGTACTATATATCATGCACAGAACATGCAGTAAACTTATACATGGTAGATTAGGTCTATTTTTAAATCGTCCTTTTGCATTTTGGTCATGAAACCTAAGACTGGCTGTGAGGTGTGTGCGAGTGCGGAGGGGGAGGATAAAGTTTCATCCCATTGGGTCCAGTCATTAAAATGTATATCCCTCATTAGACGTTATATAGACTTCTACAAGTATGCCGAGAAAAATAGAATTGACTTACCTTTGCATGAAGGTGATACTAAATATGAACACAGTCCAGAGAGTCATTTATCGATGGAAATGCAGACTAGAAGTAGGTGACTATCTGTGAAGGTTATCATAAGGCAGAATACACTGTACGAATGCCTCCAAAACCTCATCTAGAACAGACTCTCTTCCTGCAGAGAAGATAAAACATGTCTGTTAATACATAAATAAGAATATGTGCAGTCAGCTGTTCATGCTCAGAAATACTGGAAACGGACATTGTAATAGTAAATCCAAGCGAAGAATGGAGAATGTCAATAACAAAAGGGAAAGTTTAGAAAGGAAAGCAAACATCTTCCTCTGCAGAAGTCTGTTCCACTTTACTGAACAAGTGCGAGTCCATGCCAGAAGGTTGTCTCAGGGAAATGTGAAATACCATAACCGGGACACAACAGGGGGGTTTTATCAATGGAATTCTACTGACACATATGGCATATTTATTAAGTGCTACCCCTCCCCCCCCACCCCAACTTCCCCCTAGTAACTCTCTCTCCACTATTTTCATGGCACTCCCCCCCCCCCCCATTTTCCGTTTTTCGTACCCCTTTAAAAAAAACAAAAAAAAACAAATCACAACTCTTTTATTTACCCATCGTGGTCTGAGGGCTTGTTTTTTCCAGACGAGTTGTACTTTTTAATGGCACTATTTAATGTACCATATAATGCACTGAAAAACTTTTAAAAGATTGGAGTGGAGTGAAATGAAAAAAAAAAAATGAAATTCCACCACCTTTGAGTGCGTCTTGTTTCTACAGCATACACACTGCAACAAAAACGACCTGATAGCTATATTCTATGGGTCAGTGCGATTACTACAATACCAAACATATATAGTTGTTTTTTTTTTGCTGTACTACTTTTATTTTTTTTCAAAAGATATTTAAATGTTTTAAAACTATTTCCTGCCGCCATCTTCTGAGCGGAATAACTTTTTATTTTTCCGTCAACATAGTTGTGCGAGGGCTCATTTTGTGCGGTACGTCCTGTAGTTTCCGTGGGTACAATTCTGGAGTACATATGACTTTTTGATCGCTTTTTATTACATTTTTTTTCTTGGAGACAAGGTGGCCAAAAGAAGCAAAAAACTCTGGCATATTTTATTTTTTTTCTAACGACGTTTATCACGCAGGGTAAAAATGCATTACTTTCATAGATTGCTTTTTTATGGACATAGTGATACCAAAGATGTAATTTTGTTTTATTGTTTAGATATTATAAATATGGCAAAGGTTTTTTAAAAAACTTTTATTACTTTTTATTTTTTTTAATAATTAGTAAAACTTTTGAAAACTTATTTTTACTTTTTATTTTAGTCCCCAGAGGGAACAAGAACATGTGATGCTTTGATCGCTGCTGCAGTATAACATAATGCAATAGATTTGCAGTATAGAGCGGTCTGGCAGGTATTCTATCATGCCATGCCATAGACATGGCTTGATATGCAGTCTGCTAATACAGCCCTGTGGCCTTTCAGAAGGCCCCGGCTGCCATGACACCCGCATGGCAACCCGTGATCTCATCGTGGGGTAGGGGCCTGTACGGGACCCCCAAACATCAGAATTGATGAGGCAGTTAAAGAGTTAACAGGTCCGATCAGCTGTGATGTTTTGTAGCTTGAAAGAACTCATGGGAAACCATGGGCTTCACATACATGCGTTTTGTAGCAATGTTGCATCGTGCGATTTTGTAGCCCGTGTGAAACAGGCCTTAAAATGGTCCATTTAGGGCTCTTATCCACTTGCGGTTTTTTAACGCTGCTCTTTTTTAGCGCAATTGTCAATAGGACTTTCTAATGTTAAAAACACATCGCACAAAAATTGCAAAGCACCAACTTGCGACGCATTTTTAAAATTAGAAAGTCCCACTGACAATTGTGTTAAAAAAAGACGCAGCAATATTGCAGCGTTAAAAAAAAAAAAAAAGCAAGTAGGTAGGAGCCCTTGGGGTGCTTTCACACATGCAGGAAAATTCCAGAATACGCAACAGAAATCTGCACTAAAATCCGGATTGAGCGGATTTTGACACAAATTTGGGGCAGAATTTAACACTTTGTGAATCCACATCAAAATGCATGTCAGTATTTCTGCACAGCGGAATAAGCTGCCACATATGAAAGCACCCTTTAACCTTTCTATGAGGTTAATTCTGCCATTTGTATCTGGAATGAGTGGCAGCCGAATACAGCATTCAGCTATCTCCTATTGAAATAAGTGCAGTGCTGGGGGTGCATGTGCAACTGCAAAACACTCCAGACCCCATTCTTGTGATCAAAGGAGGTCCCGTAGATAAGGGATAATTTGAACCACCCCTTTAACCCGTTCATGACATGGCCTATTTTGGGCTTAAGGATGCAACAATTTTTGGCGGATTTTCTTCTCCGTTTATCAAAAGTCATAACTTTTTTATTTTTCCGTCGACGCGGCCGTATGAGGGCTTGTTTTTTGCGCTGCGAACTGTAGTTTTTATCGGTGCCACTTTTGCGTACATAGACTATATTGTAAAACTTTTTCTTTTTATGATAGCAGGGAGAGAAAACGCATCAATTCTGCCATAGATTTTTTTTTTTTGCAGCGTTAATCATGCAGCATAAATGACACAATCCATTTTTTCTGCGGACCGGTACGGTTACAACGATACCAAAATTCTTACATTTTTTTTAGGTTTTCCCACTTTTCTGCAATAAAACCCCTTTTTTTTGGGAAATCTTTTTTCTATTCTAAATCGCTGCATTCATAGTCCTGTAACTTTTTTATTGTTTGATGTACGGCGCTCTGTGAGGGCTTATTTTTTGCAAGACAAGCTGTAGTTTTTACTGGTACCATTTTGGGGTACATACGGCTTTTTTGATCACTTTTATTGCGTTTTTAGTGAGGCAAAATGCTAAATGCTGAAGATTAGCATTTTGCCTCAGTTTTTTAGCGTTTTTTAAAGCGGTTTTTTCCGTGCACAGTCAAAAGCATGTGCAACTTATTTTACGCGTCGTTACGGACGCGACAATACCAAATATGTGGTTTTTTTTTTTTACCTTTTTTTATGCTAATCTGAGAAAAAGCATTAAAAAATTTTTTTTTTTACTTTTTTTACATTTTTTTAATTCATTTTTTTAATCTTTGTTTTTTTTTATACTGTTTGTGTCCCTCTGAGGGACTTTAACCACTGCCCTGATGATAGCTGTCATAAGGCATGGCAGAGCTACTGCTCTGCCATGCCTTATCGCTTATACAGCGATCATAGGCATAGGCAATACAGGACGCCAGTGTCTGGCGTCCTGTTACCATGGTGACAGGCCGGGCTCTCGCGATGTTATCGCGAGAGCCGGCCGGAGACACAGAGGGAGTCTGCTTCCTCTGTGAACTCTTTCCCTGCCGCGATCTAAGTAGATCGCGGCAGGGAAGGGGTTAACGGGGGGGGGGGGGGCACATCTCCGATGCCCCCCGCTGTTGCAGTGGGACGCCGGCTGTGACTGACAGCCGGCTCCCGCTGCGGGATAGCGAGGGATCACATATGAACCGCGCTATCTCCAGGACGTAAGTTTAGGTCCTGTTGCGGGAAGTACCAGGCTGCCAGGACGTAAACTTACACCCTGCAGCGGGAACGGGTTAAATATGGTAGCATTCCCATTTTATACATCAACCCTTTATGCGGTACAGTATCAAAAGCTTTGGAAAAATCAAGATATGTGACTCTCCCTGGTCTTCTGTAAAACTTACCTCCTCCTAGAAGCTGATCAGGTTGGTTTGACAGGAGCAACACCTCACAAACCCATGCTAATATGGAATTATACAGCTATTTTCCTTGAGGTACTCCAGGATAGCATCTCTTAGAAACCCTTCAGACATTTTACCCATAATGGAAGTTAGACTTACTAGCCAGGTTCACTTTTTGACCCCTTCTTGAATATTGTCACCATATTTGTTATGTGCCAATCCATTGGAACAGATCCTGTCACTAAAGAGTTCTTAAATATAAGAAACAAACACTCTGTCTACAACATTACCTAATTCCTCTAGAACCTTTAATATTTTCAAGACGGCTCTGCACTTCTTCCTGGGGAACACTGGTGATTAGAGATGAGCGAGCGTACTCGCTAAGGCAAACTACTCGAGCGAGTAGTGCCTTATGAGAGTACCTGCCTGCTCGTCTCTAAAGATTCGGGTGCTGGCGGGGGGCGGGAGCGGCGGGGAAGAGAGGGGAGGAACGGGGGAGGGGGAGTTTTCTGTCTCTCACTCTCTTCCCCCCGCTCCTCCCTGCTCACTCCTGCAACTCACCGCTCTCCCCCGCCGTCACCCGAATCTTTAGAGACGAGCGGGCAGGTACTCGCATAAGACACTACTCGCTCGAGTAGTTTGCCTTAGTGAGTACGCTCACTCATCTCTACTGGTGATATTTGATAGAGAGTTTACTTTATCACTCTGCATTTCATCTGACATTTCATTTTCCTGAGTGAATACACCGGCAAAAAAACCTATTTAACAAATTTGCTTTCTCCTCATCACCCTCCATTTTCACCTCATTGCTTTTAAAGGGGCCAGCACTTCCCTTTTTAATCTTTTTACTGCTTAAATAGCTGACAAACAGTTTAGGGTTAGTTTTACTCTCTTTGGCAATGAGTCTCTGCCTCCACATTTGCTGCTTTTTGCATCATTTTCTTTTCCTTATAGCTTTTTAATGTTTTTTTCAGTGCCTTCTTGTTCTAGTAGTTTAAACGCTTTATTTTTGTAGCTTATTGCCCCCTTTACATCTTTATTGAGCCACATTGTTTTTTTCCTACTCCTAACCCTTTGATTGCTGTAATGCATGAACAGTCAGTATTTAAGATGCTTTTAAAAATTTCCCATTTATTGTCTGTACTTTTGTATTTGAGGACATTGTCCCAGTCAGTAAGGTTAAGGTTTCTGTAAACTGATTGAACTTTGCCTTCCTAAAGTTTAGTATTTTTGTAGCTCCCAAATAAGACTCCCTACTGAAAGACAAGTTGAAACATTAGTCACCATACATTTTAGAAAGTTTTAAAAGTGTAGGCACGATTACATTATCAAGCCAATCTATATCAAGACAGGAATGATGCAAACAGACACTATAGAATGTGGTGAGACAGGAAACTAAGAACCCCCTTGCAGCCACCAATCAGCAAAAGAGCAGGACGGGCGTGACTATAGGGGATACAGGGGATACGGTTGCATCCGAGCCCAGGAGCCTTAGGGGCCCATAGAGCCCCTCTTCTCCATGTCGGGAGCCCAGGACTATGAATAAAGTACTATAGTTGGGGGCCCTGTTACAGATTTTGCATTGGGGCCCAGAAGCTTCAAGTTACGCCTCTAGAGCAGGAACAAGGTTCAACCAACATCTGTTCCTACAATCTTTATGATCTTTCATAGTGAGAGTCCACATGTCACAGTTAATTCAAATCTTTTGATAAAAACATGATTTGACTATGATGGGTGAACTCTTCCTTAAAAACTAGTTTTGCAATTCCAGGCACATATACCTTTAGATGGTGCATAAAACAAAGCTTACAGCTAGACAATCAAAATAGCAAGGTCATAGGAAGCTACCTTTCCATCATGTCAGTTCATCCAATTTCTTCCGTAATAGAGTTGCTCTGCTCAAATGCATTGTGTCTATTATTGTGGAAACATCTAAGAGCAACAGCTCAACAATAACCAAGAGGCCACAAAAGGTTACAAGACAGAACTGTCAAGTGAGTAAAAATTGTCTGTTCTTAGATTTAACACTCTGCTGAAATGTGAACTGCCTCTGGAAGCAACATCAGCACAAGAGCCATTTATCAGAGGCTTTCAATAGCTGTACGCAAGCCTAAGGTCACAGTGACCAGTGGCTGGGGATGAAAGGTCATCATAGCAGAAGCTCACTCCGTGTGTTCAATCCACTTTTATTTTATGCCATGAATTTTGTGCTTCTTCAGGCAGATGAGATTTTTACAACTACAGTCTGGGATAGAATTAGCAATGTACTTACAACAGATATCTGGCATAAATAGATAATGATGGTGTCAATGCTTGTGCTGGAATAATGGGATTCGGAATCACACTAGATACAACTCATCAGGCTTTTCTGACACATTTAGAAAATTGGCATAAAACAGTGCCAAGTCTAATATGATGTATTTTCCTCCTGCAACAGAATATTGAGCCACGCTGATACAGCCATGCCATGCTCCATAGGGGAAAGCAGACGGTGCACTAGTATTGGTAAATGTGTGAAGTCAATCTTAAGGGGGTTGGCTACTCCAGAAATATTTCTTAAATATCCTCAAAACGTCTGCTGTGGCACAATAAATTGTAAAGAATGTAGAGTTGCAGCCCCATGTCCTTAGCAATGAAGATGGTGGTGGTCAAGTTATTTACCAACATGACCACTTGGTTGGCTGCCCTCAACTGCCTCCTCTTCTGTGTAGTACTGGACATATTCAGCTACTGTTCATAGAACTATTGAAGATTAACAACATGGTCCATATAGTCTATTTATTTTTTAGTCCTCTCTTAGGATAGTTCTATTGTAGTGGCCCGGTAGAACGGGGCCCCTCCATAACTGTATGCATGCATTTGTCTATGTATTGCCAGTGTCTTCTGTGTTGCATGAATAATGTGTTGCATAGCTGCAGCACTGAGAGGGTTAAGTGTTTGGTATGTGAGCTAAATGTCTTGAAAATGTATCTGTTTGTTTGTCACGTGACCTTGTGTGATATATATGTATTTTGCAAGGTGTGTGTGTAGGATTGGGTCTCTTCTGAGCTTGCAAGAAGACCTCACAGGCACCTTCAGCCTGTGCGGCCCAGAATGGAAGAGACCGAAAGGAGTCTACCACTTGCCTGTGCTAGGAGTGAGAAAGAGAGAATGAGGAACCGCCGGTAGAGTGTTGGAGAAAAGAGAGCGTGTTGCCAGGATCAGGACCTATAGATAACGAGACTGTGGTTTCTCCTGTTCACCCATGAGTCCTACCTGTTACACCACTTTGATGTGTTTGCACGGTTTTCCTGCTGGCGTGTGTTTTAGAGTTGTCAACAAGTTATTACAAGTAAAGTGACCAGTCGCCCCTCCGTTTCCGGAGGCGGTGTCTTAAGAGAACCCCATGTGTGTGTGTATTTACTCCGGCAACTAGGAATTCCCCCACAGAGGCAGCGTGAGAGTGTGTTTACTCTACCATCCAGGAATTACCCCGCAGCAAAAGAAATGGTGGTGTCAGAGACTAAGGTAATCCAATATTGGGTTTCCTTTTTATTAGCCTGCCCTTGGACATGTCACCGGTTACCCTCCGGGTGGGAGACGGTAGAACCACCCTGACAAGGCCCAAACTCTACCCTGCTGTCTCCTAGGCCGTGGCCCGCTCCTCGGACGTTGCACTATGTGTATCTCAGACATGATTGGATTTATTTGCTGCAGAGTTTCCAATAACGTCTGCTGACAATGTTTCAGAACTCCTCCCCCCAACTAATCTCAGATTGTGCCCCCCCCTGTTCTTGTTTTTTCTGATAATTAAAAGCAACTTTATTTTATCTATTTTTACTCTTTTCTTTAGTCCCCAGAGGGTACTTGAACTTGCATTCATTGGATGGCTCATACAGTATAATGCAATACTATTATACTATCAATCTATTAAGACCTGCCACAGGCACATTTTAATGGGCAATCATTCATGGTTATTCCGAACATCACAATACCAATCGCTATATTTAAATGAGGCTTTGAGAATTTACAGTATATAGTAAAAAGATCAGGTTTGCTCACCTATTCCTTTCCCCACGATACTTAGATTCAGCACGGCATGATTTATGAGGCAGACGGCTTCGCTGCTCAGTCTCCGCAGCCTTGTAAGCACAGAAGAAGTGAAGAATCCACAAAGGATCTGTGTGGAATGTTTGCTTTTAATTTACTACATGTATGTAAAAGGAAGTGGAAACTGACAGCCTAACAAGGTGATCAAGACTCCGCGCAAGGAGTAGAAACGCGCCCTTCTTATATTTTACTCATTTGTATGGCACTTTAAAATAAAGGCTTTGGATTTTATGGCATGACCAGTGGTATCCTTGTGGATTCTTTACTTCTTTTGAGAATTTACAGCAGCATTTAGAGAGCTAACAGCTGCAAATGGTGTTATGTCCAGTCTCGACTGTTGTGGGTGGATGTTCGCTGACACCCAACATTTACAATTAAACTGCTTTAACATGTGCTCAATCACAAGGACAGGTTGTCAGGGTGCTGCTGGTCAGACAGAGGGATCCTCTTTCTCACTTTTAAGCACTTTAATGTCATAGTCACTATTGAACATGGCATCCAAGAGGATAAAGGGCCGGGATTGGAGTGATCTCTGATCCTAGTAGTTGTGGCAGGGGCATGGCTATGCATTAGAGCTGTGCTCCCACCTCAGACTCTCAGGTACTCTGGTTGGACCCTACTTATACTGATATGCCATCATTTTATAAGATTGGAATAACTTTTAGGGATGTGTTTGAGAAACAACGAACTAAGCGAATAGGCAGGTCCGCTTTATCAGGCAAAGTGTACATCTGTATCAGGCCCCCTGGAACCAGCACCACTTTCGGAAGTATCCACATTTTCTTGACATGTATACAGTTGAATTGTATCCTGTAGCTTAAAAAATAATAAACCAACATATACTCATCTCACTGTGCTGGTCCCCCGTTTCTGCTTCCTTTCAGGGACCAATCACTGGCCTCAATGTCATTTAGAGTGATGATTGGCTGCAGCAGTCACATGCTTAGCCAGGCTCGTGATTGCTGAACCCAGAATGGCGGGGTGAATATAAATTGGTTTTATTATCTTTTGAGCTACAGAACACTATTCATCTGTATCCGCATCCTAAACATGTGGATACAGTTGAAAGCGGTGCTGTTGCCAGGGGGCCCTAGATCAGCTGCACCGTTTGCCCTATAGTTAAAGCAGCAATGCCATATAGGGAAGTGCCAAAACAGTTTGGGAACAGAGGGGATCAGAGCGATAGTATGGAGGGGGCCTTCATGATGATAATAATAATCATCTTTATTTGTATAGAGCGAACTTATTCCGCAGCGCTTTTTAAGCATGGGAGAAATGCAAACAGTACAACAACTACAAAGTGAGATACAATCAGTTTGAAACAAATGGGGTAGGGGTGGTACAGGAGGTGCAAGGGGGGTGGAGAGGAGTGAGGCATGGGGATTTCATGTAGAAATCAGTTATTAGAAGGCAAACTGGGTGGGGCGGTAAAGAGGTGCAGGGGTAGAGGTCGTACGTGATAGGCAGGGTGGAAGGTATGGGGAGCCATAGGGAGGGGCGAGGGACTAGGTCAGGGGATTTGGTATGCCTCCCTGAAGAGATGCGTTTTTAAGGCGCGTCTGAAATTTCATGCATCAGGAATTGTCCGGATGCCTTGCGGTAGAGCGTTCCAGAGGATGGGTGCTGCTCTGGTGAAGTCCTATAGGCAAACATGTGAGATTCGTATTAGAGGGGTGTTTAGTCTGAGAGTGTAAGCGGATCGGAGTGTGCAGGCTGGGTGGCGTACGGACAGGAGGGAAGCAATGTACGTTGGCGCAGCACCATGCAGAGCTTTGTAGGTGAGGAGTTTAAATTTAGTTCTACAGTGGATGGGCAGCCAGTGCAGCGACTGGCATAGCGCAGAGGCATCTAAGTAACGGCTGGATAGAAAAATGAGCCTAGCTGCCAAATTTAGTATGGATTGGAGTGGAGAGAGTCTGGTGCGGGAGAGGCTGATGAATAGCGAGTTGCAGTAGTCGAGTTGGGAGGGCAACCACGAGTGTTTTTAGCGTGTCCGTGGTGGGGAACAGACGTATTTTAGCAATATTTCTGAGGTGCATGTGGCATGTTTGGGACGGAGATTGGATGTGGGGGGGGGGGTAAAGAACAGGTCAGAGTCCTGCGTGACCCCAAGGCAGTGGGCATGCTGTCTGGGGGCTACGATGGTGCCAGACACTGGAATGGAGATGTTGAGGGGAGGTCGGTTGGAAGGCGGAAAGATGAGAAGGTCAGTTTTAGAGAGGTTAAGTTTGAGAAAAAGGGAGGCCATAGTGTTAGAGACAGCGTACAGACAGTCAGTGATATTTTGGAGGAATGGTTCAGAGATCTCACGGGAAAAGGTGTATAGTTGGGTGTTGTCAGCGTAGAGATGGTATTGGAGGCTGAATTTGTGGATGGTTTGTCCAATTGGGACTGTATAGATAGAGAAGAGAGGGGACCAAGGACAGAGCCCTGGGGTACCCCAACAGCAAGAGGAAGTAGAGAGAAGATAGAGCCATCAAAAGAACTGAAGGAGCGGTCAGAGAGGTAGGAGGAGAACCAGGAGAGAGCAGTGTCCTTTAGACCAACAGAGCGGATCATAGTGAGAAGGAGCTCATGGTCGACAGTGTCAAATGCAGCAGAAAGGTAAAGGAGGATTAGCAGGGAGTAGTCACCTCTCAACTTTGCCGTCATCAGGTCATTTGATACTTTTGTGAGGACAGTTTTGGCCGAGTGTAGAGAGAGGAAACCAGACTGGAGGGATTTGCCAGAGAGAAAGCGTGTGAGGTAGGAGCAGACCAGGCATTCTAGTAATTCGGAGATGAAAGGGAGGTTTGAGACGGTTCGGTAGTTGACGGCATCGGTCAGGTCAAGGGTTGGATTTTTAAGCAGAGGGGATATGGTGGAGTATTTAAATGAGGAGGGGAAAGTGCCAGAGGTTAGGGAGAGGTTGCAGATTGTGGTGAGGTGAATAATGAGAGCTGGGGAAAGGGACCGTAGGAGGTGAGAGGGTCGCTAGCGCAGGTGGTGATGCGGGCAGCAGGAAGCAACCTGGAGACTTCACTCTGTGGTTGGTTCTGACATAGAAAGTGAGTAGTTGCTGGATGCTGTGCTAAGGAAACTAGGATCAGGGCTAGCAGTGCAGTAAATGAAGATTTCTTTGCGGATGTTATCGATTTTTTTCTTTGAAATAGGCAGCTAGTTCTCCAGCAGTCAGATCCGTCACAGGGGCCTGTTCTTTGGGGCTGAGGAGGGAGTGGAAGGTATCAAAGAGTTGTTTGGGGTTGTGGGATAGCGAGGAGAAATAAACTTGTTTGGCATGGTGAAGGGCTAGGTTATAAGTTTTAAGTATGAATTTGAAGTGGAGGAAGTCTGTGGGCAGCTTTGATTCTCTCCACAGCCGCTAGGTGCAACTAGAGCACTGCCGGATGTAGCACGTTTGGGACGTGAGCCAAAGTTGCCGTGGTCTGCGGTTGACGGCTCAGGTCATGGGCTGTATCGCTTCATCCTGGGCACGGCTGAGGGTGGTGTGGCAGTGTTCGGCTGTCAGGTTAGGGCAGGGGAGGAGAGAGATAGGGGACAGGGAGGACTGAATGGTCTCGGCGAACTGTTGGGTGTGGACAGACTGGAGGTTCCTAGAGGTGCAATAGATAGATTATACTCCTGTACTTTGCCTAATACGGTTTTAAATTGGCCCTGCCATCAAGGTATTCCTAAATAGCACACAGGAGAACATCAGAAAACCAAAGTAAAAGAGAAGGAAATTAGAATAAGAATCAATTCAAGTAAGTAATCCAGGACAACTATACCCATTGAAAGTTTTGTTGGTTATCACTGTAAATACACTGTGTAAGGTTATTTTCAAACAGCGTTTTTCTAAACCCACTGCATGTTCCGTCCTGGATTCCATCTTTTACTGCATTGGGACAAAAACTAGGACAGAAGCTTAAGCTTCATTGGATGAGACTATGTCCTCTCAGATCTTCGTTTCACATGGTTTCCGTCAGTCAACTCTTTAGCGTGATATAAAAGCTCTGAGGTCAGCACTACTTTATCCAGCTGTAAAGATACAGCAGAAAGTATGTACCACATCTGGACTTATCCTTAAAGAGTGTTACCGTCTTGACCAAACATGGCCGCGATGGTGGACATAGCAGAGTTCAGATAAGCTATGCTGTTCCCGTAGCTTCCCTAGAAGTCAATGGGAGATATACAAACAGCATAGTAAAGCAAGCTACACAGTTCCTGCAGCTACTGGAACAGCGTAGCTGCTCTAGCGATACATTCCAAGTGGTCAGGGACGGTGAGCGCCCTAACTTGAGTAGAGTGCAGTTTCCACCTTCTGTGGATATGCCATAAAAGTCTGAGATGAGAATACCCCTTTAAGGACTCATGCAGAGAGGTGTATAATGGACTGGGCCCATATTTTGCTTTTTCTTGGATTCAGTTTCATAAAGAGGCATACAACATTCTCACTTAGGGCTCCAACCCACTAGCGATAGGTTTTCTTGCGATGAGAGTGAGTGAAAACACATGATTATGAAACCAATTATTTTCAATGGTTTCATACTCATTTGCGTTATGTGCACTCAAGCCTTGCAGTGCTAAGAAAAACCTGTCATTGAATGACAGCTGAGCGCTGCCTGTGATTGGTAACAGTGCTCATCCAATCACAGGCAGTGCTCAGCCATTCATTGAATTCAATCCTTGGCCTCCAGAAGACGGCTGCCGGGGCCGGAGAGAAGAGCTGGACGGTTCTTCTAGGTGAGTTAATTTTTTTTTAACTCTTTCTTTACAGCTAGGGCTGATTTTCAGGGAAGGGCTTATATATTTCAAGCCCGTCCGTGAAAATCATCACCGCGGTGGTGGCCTTGATTCCATTGCTTTCAATGGGGCTGCAGCAGCGCTGACCCCATTGAAAGCAATGGGATAGCATTGCGGATCTCTGCCACAGCTGTGACAGGGCATTCCTTCATCCCCGCGGGGATGAAGCAATCCCCTGCCATAATTGTCACAGCTGTGTCAGAGGAGCGCAATGTACTCCCTATGTTTTCAATGGGGCTAGCGCAGCTGCTGCCGTCTCCATTGAAAACAATGGGCGATAGCGCAGATTTTTCTTAGCGCAGCAAGGCTTGGGTGAAGACATCGCAAAGGTGAATGAAACCACTGAAAATCATTGGTCTCATTATCATGCGTTTTTACTCATTCTTGCATCACAAGGATATTGTATCGCCAGTGGGTTTAAGTGCAAAGGCTGGGTTCACATCACCCTTTATGAAGTATGCCAAGAAGGCTCTAAAAGTACATGCTAAAAATGTGCATAAGGTTATATTAACCAGGTGGATGCGAAAAGAGCAGCATTTTGGCCTCCATATGGCTGAGTTGATTCTCTTCGCTATGTGTGTCTGCTCAAGTATGTCGCTCTATGCAGTGAGCAACAGTTTTGAGGGCGCACAACAAGGACACGGCGGTTAGGTAAATATAGGAATGGTACTTTCAATTCGTTTATGGGCCTCAATCTGGGCTGGCTGAATGTCTTTAATTAAAACCACAGCACATTAATAATGAATATATTGTGTTATTATAGGACTCTTCTGGGAAATATGGTACAGTGTCATCATACTAGTGTTACACACAGGCATGTACAGATGACTTTACCAACAGAGCCCAATCCTACTGGAGCTCCGGCTGATATGATCACCTTTTTTCTTATTAACAAACTGTTCTGTGGCCGCCTGCATGTTAGGGTCTCGGAGGGCTACCGGGGTCCTCAATCACATTCTGGGCTGGCATTTTTTTTTGCCTTCTATTGTGTATACAGGCCTTATTATAAATGATCTTCCCGATTTAACACCCCCATAACTCACGTTTAATGACACTCAGATACAGAAATTTGATATCAATGGAAACAAATTTAAAAATGTTTATTTAGCAATACTGTCTTACAGTTAGACCTCCTTGTTGTCTATAGCAACCAATCACAGCACAGTGTTCATTTCTCAAGCTGCTTAGGTAAAATAATAGCTGCATTGTGATTGGTTGCTTTGGACAACAAGAAGGTCTTACTGTGAGACAGTTTTGTAAAATAAGGCCTAAAAAAATGTATTTAGCTGTAGTTGTTCCTAGGGTAATATGAGAAAAAATGGCTGCCAACAAAGACAGTAAAACATTTTGTGTCCTTGATTTGCTGTGGATCCACCCAGTGGGCACACAGTTCGTCCACGAGTAAGGCTGGCTTCACACGGGCAAGAAAATTGGGCGAATGGGGTCATACACATGAGCGATGTTTTCCTGCATGGCACCGTGATGCTATGCGGGAAACACATCGCAGCATGTTCTATCTTTCTGTATGCTCTCGCATCTCAGCACCTATTGTGTTTAATGGGACCTGTGGCAGCAGCGCCATTGAAAGCAATGGGAGAAGCTTTGCGATCCTCCTGACATGTTTAATGACACTCAGATACATAAATTTTATATCAAATTTATGTATCTGAGTGTCATTCAACATGAGTTATGAGGATTTCACATAGGGAAGATGATTTCTAATAACCCTGTAGGTCACACTGAATGATTTCTGGTACTTAAATAAATCTCAGTAATCACATAACAAAGTTGCTGCATTTATTTAAAGAATAAAAGAAACTCATATCCCACTGTAAATTTAAGGGGCTACCCAGTACTGTATCAAAAATGCAGAAATGTCTAGACAAAGTTTCTAATATGGTTAAAATCCTTGCAGTTACCATGATACGAACTTGACAAGGGTTAAAAATGACTCCAGTCCATCAAGTACAACCTATAATCCCACCATGTTGAAAGATAGGACGGCAAAAAAACTCCCATGAGGTGGACACCAATTGCCTCATATTAGGGAAAAATTCCTTCCCGGCTTCAAATATGGCAATCAGCATAAATTCATGGATCAATGTCCTATCTCCAGAAGTCTAATGCCCTTAAGGGGAACCTGTCACCAAACCTCGGCATCGTAAAATGTCATACAGTTGCATAACCCAGTTAGAAATGCAACTCCTACAAGGAATGGTACAACAGAATCCAAATACCAAACTTTCATGTTTCATACTACATATTAATTTACAGAAGTGAGAGAAAAAAAATGTACAAAGACATAACTCACAGAAAAAGAAGCCAAGTATGCATCACCTGATACTGCAGGGCAGGCTCAATTACCATATCCTCTAGTATTATGCAGAAAGCCAGATTGCATTATGAGGGAGCTAAATGTTCACATGTGCAGACTATGTTTGCAGCCATCCCTCCCCTAATCTTGGGTTGAGGGGAGTGGCTGCACATTAGTCTGCACTGAACATTTAGCTCCCTCATATTGCATTCTGGCTTTCTGCATGCCACTAGGGGGTGTGGTGATTGGGCCAGCCTTGCAGTATCAGGTGATACATATTTGGCTTCTTTTTCTATGAGCCATACTACATATTACAATCAAAATAAGCAGCTGGAAAACAAGTCACTGAGCGGAGGACATACACTGGCTACTTTAACCCCTAAGTGACCACCAATACACCTTTTTACGGTGGTCACTAATGGGCTTTAAACCTGCACATACAACTTCTAAAGGCGGTGGTTTAAGTGACTACTGATAGAGCAGAGCCTGGCTATCAGCCAGGCAGGGAGAAATCTCAGATCTTGGTAATTTAGCCTCCTACAGCCAGAATCAATAGCAACTGCAGCTTGTAAGCAGATAATAGGGGAATGGGGCTTTTTCTGTCACCCATCAGCGACTCGCAGTACAATCACAGAGTACCAATGGGTTCCCATGGCATCTGGAAGTCTGACAAAGGCCTCCATATCTGCCATGTCTCTCAGCCTATTACGTCCTGTCTCCTACAGAGTCTTCTAGGCTGTTGTCATAGGCATAGTAGAATGAACTACAAAGGTAATGCAGTGTACTATACTAGCAATTGAACGATGGCATCTTCCAGTGTAGTGGCCCAGAGACAGAGTGTTTCTCTGTGATGTTTGTCTTTTTTTCCTGGTGTATTGTGGTTGTGTCTTCATATGCGTATGTCAGTGTCTTGTGTCACTTCAGCCTATGTTTAGGGTGTGTTCTGTCTCTCTATCCTGCTGAGTGTGTGTGATGTGTGCCTTGTGAGGAACTTTGGGGGAGGAGCTGGAAGAGGGTGGTAGTCGGAGAGAGAGAAAGGAGGTGTGAAGTAGGAGAGCAGCAGTGAAGGTTGCTCAAGTCGGAGAGTGGAGATGTGATCGCGAGGAGGAGACAGGAGATCTGAAGCCTACCCGAGCCAAGTCCCCGGCTTATTTCCGTGGCTATGGGATGTTTTTCATCAGGAATGTGTGAGGAGCAGATACGGTTTCCTTGGAGTCGGCGGTGGCGAGTGCATGGTCCCTCAGTTCATGTACCACAGTAGTAAGCACAAATGAGAACTGAGTACCCCGATGTTTGAGCATGACTGTAACAGAGAAATGGAAGAACATGTCGTGTGTGATCATCAAGTAATGGAAGCATTCCCAGTAATTGTCAGATAACCGAGATTGCGGATGTTCAGAGGTTGAAAATGGGAAGAGTGGTTTCTGGATACAAACTTGTTGAGGGAAGAATAAGGAACAAAAGTGTTTGCAACAGTTATGCCTAAGACTGTTTAATGACATGTATTGGAAAAATCTAATCTGACTGTACAAGTAAAAGAAAATCGGGTGCTTCAGGTTTAAAACTATTTCCTTGACTGTGTTATTCACTTCGTTCACTGAAAAGGGGCACTGGCGTCACGAGGACAAACAGGTAATAAAGATATTCAACACGGTTACTTGTACTGGGTCCTGCGTGTGGCTGGGCAGACTACATCTTGGATCTTTAAGGAGAAGATGGTAGAGCCATCCATGTTCTTATTAGACTTTACCCCACCGTCTTCCTGACCCAAAGAACTGACCCTGTCCGCTACATTAGTTCCCTAGAGGGACTGAAAAAAATAAGGTGAAAAAAGTTCAATGTAATTCAAAGAAAAAAAAATCCAGTTAAAATGAAAATAGATATTTTTCCACATAAAAAGACAGTTTTAAATGGATTAAACAACAAAAATAAATAAAACATAATAAGTATCACCACTAGAGATGAGCGAGCACCAAAATGCTCGAATGCTCGTTACTCGAGTCGAACTTCCCGCGATGCTCGAGGGTTCGTTTCGAGTAACGAACCCCATTAAAGTCAATGGGCGACTCGAGCATTTTTGTATATCGCCGATGCTCGCTAAGGTTTTCATTTGTGAAAATCTGGGAAATTCACGAAAGTGATGGGAACGACACAGCAACAGGTAGGGCAGGCGAGGGGCTGCATCTCAAGTTCCCAGGTCCCACTATTAAGCCACAATAGCGGCAAGAGTGGCCCCCCCCCCCTCCGCACTGTCAGCAAAAAGATCGTTCTCCTCTGCCACAGCTGTAACAGCTGTGGCAGAGAAGAACGATGTTAGCCCATTGAATTCAATGGAGCTGGCAATACAGCTGGCTCCATTGAAAGCAATGGGCTGCCGGCGAGCGCGGGATGAATTTTCGGGAAGGGCTTAAAAATATAAGCCCTCACCTGAAAATCATCCTAAAATGTGTAAAAAAAAAAAAAAAATGTATACTCACCTTTCCGCTGAAGCCGGAGTTCAGCCGCGTCTGGACGGCAGTTCTCCTGAACTGCTCTGAGTAGTATTCAGCAGCCGGGGATTTAAAATCCCCGCCTGCTAGAATGAGCTGCCTCTGATTGGTCACAGCCTCACCTTATATTTTTAAGCCCCTCCCGAAAATTCATCCCGCGCTCGCCGGCAGCCCATTGCTTTCAATAGAGCCGCCTGTATTGCCGGCTCCATTGAATTCAATGGGCTAACATCATTCTTCTCTGCCACAGCTGTTACAGATATGGCAGAGGAGAACGATCTTTATGTTGACATTTTTTTTATTTTCTTTATTTTCAGGTAAGGGCTTATATTTTTAAGCCCTTCCCGAAAATTTATCCTGAGATCGCCGGCAGCGCATTGCTTTCAATGGAACCAGCTGTATTGCCGGCTCCATTGAATTCAATGGTCAGTGCTCGTTTAATCGAGACGAGTACCGCGTGGTGCTCGTCTCGAGTAACGAGCATCTCGAGCACCCTAATACTCGAACGAGCATCAAGCTCGGACGAGTATGCTCGCTCATCTCTAATCACCACCTTCGTAATGAAAATATTTTGTTATTTATCTCACATGGTGAATGCCGTGACAGTAATTTTAAAAAGTAATACCAGAAGTGCAATTTTCCTTTTGTTCACTTGCCCCAAAAAATGTAATAAAAAGCAATCCAAAAGTTATCTGTACCTCAAAATGGTACCAATAAAAACTATAACTCTGCCCACAAAAAAAAAAAAAAAAAAGAAAAAAACGCCTTCACAGAGATCTGCTGCTGGAAAAATAAAAATGTTCTGGGTCTTACAATGCAGTGATGCAGATTCAATTATTTTTCTTCAAAAACAGATTTTTATTGGGTTAAAGTAGTAAAAAAAAAACAAAAAAAACCTATATAAACTTGGTATCACAGTGATCGTGCTGATACAGATAAGAAAGTTATGTTATTTTTACTGAATAGTGAATGCTGTAAAAGCAATACCCAAAAACAAAGGGGGAGATTCTGGACATTTTTCCCATCTGCTTCCCCAAAAATGTAATAAAACTTATGCAATACATTATATATATCCCAGCAAAGTTATTCCCGTGTCTTTGTTACCTTTCCCTCTTCTAGGTTATTCTTTTCCCCATCTGCTCTTTTTCTATTTGGTGTTATTCTCCCCATTTCTATTTTTTGGGTCTCTAGTCCAAGGAATTTCGATGAAGACATATACAGGAGAGTCTCATAAAAAACACTTCATAAATTGATGATTTCCACTCCAAATTAGACAGACGGATTTGTGTTAAAGGGGTTGTCCCGCGCCGAAACGGGTTTTTTTTTTCAACCCCCCCCCCCCCCGTTCGGCGCGAGACAACCCCGATGCAGGGACCTAAAAAAAAAACCGCTCAGCGCTTACCTTAATCCCCGCGCTCCGGTGACTTCTATACTTACCGGTGAAGATGGCCGCCGGGATCCTCTTCCTCCGTGGACCGCAGCTCTTCTGTGCGGTCCATTGCCGATTCCAGCCTCCTGATTGGCTGGAATCGGCACGTGACGGGGCGGAGCTACACGGAGCCGGCATTCTGCACGAGCGGCTCCATTGAAGAGAGCAGAAGACCCGGACTGCGCAAGCGCGGCTAATTTGGCCATCGGAGGGCGAAAATTAGTCGGCTCCATGGGAACGAGGACGCTAGCAACGGAGCAGGTAAGTAAAAAACTTTTTATACCTTCTGTATGGCTCATAATTAATGCACAATGTACATTACAAAGTGCATTATTATGGCCATACAGAAGTGTATAGACCCACTTGCTGCCGCGGGACAACCCCTTTAAGGATATCTTTTTAGTGCAATTTTAAGGTCCCTTTGTAAACACTGACATAATGCAGTTTGAATAAAATACTTTTGAACCATATGCATCCCAGCACCCCAGACAGGTGCTATTAAAATATACTCCCCCTCCCACACACACACAAGATGAGATGTAGTTTCCATTGGTACCATTTTGGAGTACATGGGACTTTCTGATCGTTTTTTACTGTGTTTTTTGGTAAGCAGAAGAATAAAAAATAGCAATTCTGGTAAATTTTTTCTGGCAATTCACCGTGCCAGAAAATAAACATAATTTTACACTTCACAATGTTTTTTTTTTTTAATTTAATTGTTTTGTATGTAAAAAATTTTTTATTTTATATTTCTTACTTTAAACTTCATATAATTTTTTTATGACATATTTTGAGGACTCAAGGGGATTTCAAGATCCGTTCGTTTGATTGTGAGTATATTGCACTGCACAACTTATGTAGTGCAATGTAGTACACATGACAACTTTCCGATGGCAGGATCTAATAGGCTAGCTTGCATGACAGACTAGAGGCCTGCTATAGCAACCTATGGGCAAACTGCAAATGCACTGTGGGGTTCCGGGGAAGCCCACTTCCCCTGTCAGTGTTTACATGGTGTGATCACTATTGATCACGGCATGTAACGGGTTAAACAGCTGGTATCTTAAGTTGCTCCACATCCAGCCATTAAAGCAGGCATCCAGCTGTCAATAGTGAAAATTCTTCAATTCTTCTCTCATGTGATCTCATTTTGACCACCTGAGAACTACTTGGCTTTATATTTTTTGAAGAAGTCTCTTCTTTAGTCACCATTACATCCTGTATGAAAAAATTGCATAGATTGTACCACATAGGCTCTTCCCATGGAAGACAGAAACTCCTATTACAGTTACTTATGAGGATTAGAGGCTCCTGTCACACAGTTATAATGAAGGAGATGATAGCTCATCCTCATTACTGTATAATTATGGTCTTTAAGTTATTCAGGCTACATACATATCTTTAAATTATGTGAAAAATTAAGGTTAATGCATGTGCAACAACACTTGAATGTTATTGAGCCGTTGCGTGATATTACGTGAATTATACAAGCTTGTGCAATGATTGTTGCATGCATGCCATCTGCGTAGTCACATAAACAATGAAGGCCCAGGCATACACAATAGTACGAGAATAGTTAACTGAGTGCCTCTCTGTTATCGCGGGGGTAACATCATCTCGCGCATGCGCACTTAGAGATAGAGGACGCTGTATGATGTTGGTGCATGCTAGCCTGTCAGCAGCTTGGGACGTGGACCCTTTTGACTAATCCTCAATCTGAGAAGCTTGTATTGCTTTTGGCATCTGGTATGTTTTTTTGTTTTTCTGGATGCGGGTGGATACTGTGTGGTGACTGGTGTATAATTAGGTGTCTGTTATTATTTAATGTCATCTCATACATGTCATTTTAAGATTGATAAAGCCAAGAGAGGTCGAAATGTAGCTCATTCTTAAAAACATGGAGGAATACAGGTTTTGCGATCTGATTTTCACAGTTTATGCTGCCACATCTCTTATGCTTTCTATGTATCATTATGGTCTTTAGTTTATTCAGGTGAGTATAGAACTAATGGCGCTGTCCTCCCAGCAGGCGGAGATGAACTAAAGCGAGTGCAGCGCTCCAAGGATAATAAAGTATTAAAAATAAGGAAGATGTTAAGTCAAAGAAGGCTGTGGTGAGCAGCCACTCAGGGACCTTCAGGGGCAGAGGTCACACCTACCATCCGGGTTTGCTGCGAGCATTCTATTTATATTGTACAATTAGTTGAGTGAAGTGATTAAAGGGGGAGTGTTGTACACAGAGTCCACGCTTACAACTTCTGGACCTTGAACTTCATTTTATTAGATACATAAAAGGAAAAAGCAGATGCAACACGTTTTGAAGGTAATGTCCTTCTTTATCATGCATAATCCCTGCATTGAAAGCATTCCATTTATATTGTACAATTAGTTCAGTGAAGTGATTAAAGGGGGTGTGCTTGAATTAAAAAAAAAAAAAGAGGGTTGTCTCGCCAATTAATGAGTGTTTTGCCGACATTTATGTCCCTAGAGCACACGTTTTTTGCGCTTCAGCGAGCGTTTACATAGCTGGAGCACACTCTTTTTGTGCTCCAGCAGGCAGAAGTGTGGGTTGCCGCGTTCACTGTTCGGCCAAACTACAGTTTTCAGTTCTACTTGAAAACCGTTGTTCGGCAGAACAGCCGATAAGCAGGATCGCACGCTGTGCTCTGCCTACGGAGAGCTGATTACAGCTGAAAACATTGTTACAGCTGTTCTCAGTTCTCAGCCGCACCAACAGAATGAAGCTAATAAAGTACTAACAGCTCCTATTAGTACTTTATGCAAAATGATCGCTGATCTTTCAATCTTTTGAAAGATATCTGTGTGTTTAAACGGGCCTTAACTCCAATATCCATAAGCATAGATCTTAGTCTGTTGAATTAAACAGAAAGTCCAATTACTTCCAGTTGCTGGAGCGGAAGGATATTCCACCCGTCAACCCACACTTCCACCCACTGGAGCGCTAAAAAACATGCACTCCAGCTATGAAGGTGCTCCCTGGAGCGCCAAAAATACACACTCTAGGGATGTAAAGTACAGGAAAGCACTCGTTAATGGTGGGAAAACATCCCTTTTTTTTGGCAGGCAAATTAGAGCACTCCCCTTTTATCACTTCACTGAATTCATTGTACAATATAAATTGAATGCTTTCATTGCTGAGATTATGCATGATAAAGAAGGACATTACCTTCGAAACACATTGCACCTACTTTTTCCTTTCATGTATCAAATAAAATGATGTTCAAGGTCCAGAGGTTGTATGCGTGGACTCTGTCTTCAACACCTGTGATAACTTTTGAACCCCCAACGCCCCCACCCGAAACATAAGTGACAGTCGCATTCTTTTGACACTCTTCTATATAAATTGATTGTCTTATACTGTACCCCTGGAGTGCGAAAACTTTTCTTCTTCTGATCGACTTATCTCTCAGCAGGCAGAGATGGTACTGGCTCTAGCCGGTAATGATGTGCTGATGCATCATGGGATTGCTAGCACAGCGCAGAGAAAAAGAAAGCAGGAAGGAAGCAGGGTAAGAGATACATAGGAGACATCCAGAGTTTGACAGGCAATCAGGTGATGGCAAATGTGTTTTTGCTGGGGTGGCCTTCAGAAGATGAAATCCTGTTCTGCCCTAGTCCTGCACGATTAGCAGACTGGCTTGACACAATGCAATGGCAGCAGTCACATCCAGTGCCTGATGCCTGAGTGGGGCCAGAGCTTTCCTTGCCACATATGAAAACATTACAAATTGTGCCGTGGAGCCCCGGAGTCTCACGCTAGGTTATGCCACACAATGGAATTCAACACAGAATTTCCTGCCCAGATTCCACCTCTAAAACTGCCGCTAAGCCGCATAACTCCGCAAATGGGTACAATCCGCATGAAAAATTTCTGGTGCGTTAGGGTAAATACCTACTTATGTTTTTCTTGCGCATTTTCTTCACGCGATATCGCTGCGTTTTTTTATGCAATTCTCAATGGGATTCTCTAATGTTAAAAATGCATCACGCAAAAATAGCACAGTACCAACTTGCAATGCATTTTTAACATTAGAAAGTCCCACTGACAATCGCGTGAAAAAAACCCACAAGAAAAACGCAAGTGTGCAGGAGCCCTTAAGAAGTGACGTGTTATTTCATGGTTTTTCCTTAACTCGGATTTCAAATATGTGGTGGAAAAAAATCCAGATACCCATGGCATATGGATTTGCTGCAGAATCCACGCCAAAACCCGCCGTGTGAACATACCTTTTACGCTTTTAAGCGTGATACAATGTATCGGTCCAGGTAGGTGACATGATTTATTATAAAACCACTGAGACAGATCAACATTAGATTCAGCTGTATGGCTATAGTCACACCTGCCTCCAGCCCACTGAGTTCAATCCAGCAATAACATTGATTGTAACATTTCAGTACGGTTGTCAGCACAACATTCCCACTACAACAATATGTCCTGAACTCCTGATCAAAGGAAGAATCTTCTAATATCGGGGACTCAATCAAACCCATTGTGAAAGCCATCTGCAAAATGAGATTTCAAACTGTAGTAAATTCCTCCAGGACTGGCCCATCTATCCAGAATTACTCCAAGGTTACAACTATAAAACTAATCTAGTCGTAAACCGTCTCACAACCCAGCTATGAAGAGTTGGCATGGCTCTACAATAGAGATGCGGAACATGGGATTCATGGAGGAGAGGCAAAGTGGAAATGGTTAACCAAGAATTATATTTAACACTAGTGTCACATGTAGAAGAATAGACCAGGATGAAGAGTCGAAGATTCTAGAGTTGTAGTCTATGATGGGTGAGCGCTGCTTGATTACAACACGTGCCCTGATGTGCGATATAACGTAAGGATAGTCCATATGTTATTGGGAACCTATAAGCACCATAAACTAAGATTATGGGTTTATAGGACATGGGCCAAGGAGTCCAAAGGTGTGCTTTTTATACTTACTAGGCTCCCCATTTCCTTGCGTCAGCCCTGGACTAATCTCTGCAGTCAGTGCGACCACACCCATAGAGGGCAGTATGTGTGCATGCACTGAGTGCAGCGAAGGGTACGACTCACGGACCGACCACTGACTTCCAGTGCTGACAGTGATAGAACGGAGAGTCAGTGTGCTTGGAATGACAGGTTTCTCCCTATACTACCCACTAAACTGAGTTGAACAAGGCAAAACTGAAGACCCCCAAGCAGTCTCTTTTTAAAACTATGTCTACTCTGACATACTGTGACTCTCGTCATGATAAAGGAGCCTGTCGGTGTTTCACGCCGCCCGTGGTTAGGACAGTAGGATGTTGTTGACAGGTTTCCTTTAAGATAAACTATATGCTACCTATACACCATATGCTACAATACTCATCTCGCCCGACACCCCCTTACACATGCACACATGGCTCAGCCAAGCATGAATGTGCCTTCAATGCAGATAGGAGAAAGGCTGCTCCAAGAGCAAATGAGTGAAGCAATTGAAATATAACTGTCCAATGCTTATCTGCTATCAGGAGGCCACCATATGCATAAGATGATCGCCCAGAGCTGCCATATGTTACACGAGCGGGAATGAAATTTGTCAAAATCCTATAGACATCTTGTATTGAAAATAATAATTCTATTTGCTTTCATAACCCTTTCCAGCCCCACATACTGTAAATGTACGTCATGGGAGAGAAGCAGTTCCGGTAAAATGACATACGTTTACCGCATATGAATGGTGCGGGCTCTGCCATGCAATCGCAGAGAGCCAATGGGTTGCCAAGGCAACCGAACGCCAGTCAATGGCCTCCAAGTCTGTCATGGCTTTCAATGTAAATGAATAGCGATAACTGCAGTGTACTAGGGCTAATGCCCACGGCCATATTTCTGCCGCATTTAACGCGGCGGAAGTCCATGGCGTTGTCCCACAGCTATTAGGTTCTATTGAACTTATTAGCTCAATGTTCACGTTGTGGAATCCACCGCGGAATTCCGCAGCATGAAAGAAAACGCAGCATGCTCTATTTGCCGCGGGAATATGCGCGGCCGGCTTCCATTGCAGTCAATGGAAGCCGGCCGTCATGTTATACTTCCGCTGTGCTACAGCGGAAGTATCACGTGAATATGCGTCCCCGCCCACTGCCGGCGAATTTATGCGCTGTACTGCGGATCCGGAGCAGCGAATATGGGAGTTTTGGGGGGACACCATGGCTAACTCCGCCGCGATATTCCGCTGGCGGAGTCCGTCACGGCATGAGGCCTTAAGGAAGTAATCATAATATCACAGGTTCATAAAAAAAAATTAAAGAAAAAAAATGTAAAAAAGCTTTTTGAGCTCTTCTTTTTTTATTTAAAAAAAATGAATTTAAAAAAGCCCACGTTTGATATCGGCACATCTGTAACCAATACTATAAATTGAACACACTATTACAAAAAAAAATCATTTTTTTTTTTTTGTTCACATTGCCTTCCAAAAGAAAAAAGCGATAAAATGTGATTTAAGAAGTCCTCAAAATGGTGACAATAAAAGCCACAGCTTATTGTGCAAAACACAAACCCTTACCCAGTTCCATCCATGGAAAATAAAAAAAGTCCTGGAATTTTTGAAAACAGCAATGCAAAAAAACCCAACTATTTTCCAAAGAAAAGGTTTATTGTAAAAATGGGAAAACCTAAAAAAATATATATAGTTTTGGTGTCATCATAACCGTACCGATCCACAGAAAAGTCATCATGCCATTTACACCACACAGTGAATGCTGTAGGAAAAAAACAATGGCAGAATTATTTGTCCTTTTTCACTCTGTTCCCCACAAAAAAATAAAAATTAGGGCTCTTTCACACAGGTGTAACATTTCTCGGTCGGCCGTGTCACGGCCACAACGCGACCGAAAATCGCATGAACGGGCACCCAAATCTGCCGTTTGTTCACCCGTTCAGACATACGCTGAGCCCACAATGCCGTCGGGTGGGGGAAGACAGTTTAGCTCTGCTAAACTGCCTCCCCCTTTCCGCCCCCTCGACGGCTGTTTGCAATGGGAGGGATCAGGACGGGTGGGAGCTGGTGTGCTTAGCACTAACTCCTGTCCGGTCCCACCTGCTCCCATTGCAAACAGCTGACAAGAGGCGGAGAGGAGGAGGGAAGGGGGGTGGGAGTTTAGCAGACATGCTGCAAAACTCCCTCCCACCTCCCTTCTCCGGCAGCTACCATAGGCTCCGATAGTTCAGGAATAGAGATGAGCGAATATACTCGTTTCGAGTAATTACTCGATCGAGCACCGCGATTTTCGAGTACTTCCGTACTCGGGTGAAAAGATTCGGGGGGCGCCAGGGGGAGGAGTGGCGGAGCGGGCGATAGCAGCGGGGAACAGGGGGGAGCCCTCTCTCTCTCCCTCTCCCCCCCCCACTCCCCGCTGCAACCCCCCCACTCACCCCCGGCGCCCCCCGAATCTTTTTACCCGAGTACAGAAGTACTCAAAAATCGCGGTGCTTGGGCGAAAAAAGGGCGTGGCCGAGTAGGTTCGCTCATCTCTATTCAGGAACTATCTTTCCCGGGTGGTGCAAAAGCGCCCCGGCTGAAATGTGCTCCGTATGCGCTTTTATGCAGCAGGAATAAGCCCATCTGAACTGATGCATTGTAAACCAATGCTTAAGCTAGGAAGCATATATCGGCCGGGCGTGAAAGCGCGTCCGATATACGCTCATGTGAATGAAGCCTTATACAGTATATTATATGTACCCCAAAACGGTACCAATAAAAACAACAGCCCGCCACACAATGGCCATGTGGGCGGAAAAATAATAATGCTGTGGATTTTGAAAGGTGGATGTGAAAATCACCAAAATTCGTTACATCCCTAAGTACAAGGCAGCATACTTGGACCCCCTTCACACTGGCATTAAGCGCTGCGGAATTTCCACTGGTAGAGTCAATGCAGAAATTCCGCAGCGCTTACAGTACAAACCATGTGCAGGGGATTTTCAAAAATCTTCACATGGTGCAGAAATTTTCTGCAATGAATCTGCAGCATTTCTGAAAATGTCCATTTATGCTGCAATGCACAGGTTAAGCTGCTCCACAGTGTAAAACACTGCTAAATGCACAACACTGAGGTGTGGATTTGGCCACCATGGATTTCCAGTGGAATTGCTGTGGGTAATCTGTTGCAGAGTGCCCACAGCGATATTGCTCCTACCTGGGCATTAAAAAAAAAAAAAAAAAGCTACAGCATGCCCGATATTGTACCAGTTTGCGCTGGTTTTTCTCTATTTACTTGCATTGCTATTCGTACATGCAGTAATGTGGAGACAGCACAGGGTGTACTAACATGTTTGTCTAAAGTCATCTACAGGAAGCAGCCTGGGCATACTGGGTGCCAACGAAAGGCTACAAAGGTCTATTATGTAATCTTACAATTTACTTTCTATATCAGTCCCTTAAGGCTTTCAAAGCATCTGCTTGCTGACATTCTATAGGAGCCTTAATTAATGGCTTCCAGTGGATACAATCTGTCCAGATGGACACACAGATAGTCCAGACACAGATCTGACACTTGTACCTGCGAGGAGCCGAGCCCAGGTGAGATCATGTGAGCACCAAGTGACAGATTACACTGCAAGGCTCTGATACACATGCGGAATCTGTCCTGGCTCTCTTACATACTGTCTTCTGTCCTCCTAGAAGGACAACAGGTCCAATGGAGGCCCAAGAGTTCTCCGCGTGATACGTTACAGTCAATGCTTCCATCCAAGCTTTCATCTGAATGCCATTTTTGGTAAATTCAAACCCAAGACAGAAACTGAAGAAATAGGCTCCTCTAATGTAGTGTTGTCCACTATCATGTGACCAGAACAGATTTATATACACCGAAAGAATAACAATCAGGCTGGCTTCACACAAGTGGGATTTCCACTCCCGGAATCGCCGCGCAGCATTTATAGTACAAGCCAAGTGGATGAGATGTCACACGTGTCCCTCGCACGGAGCGCAATATTTGTGATATGGATACATAAGACATTTAAAAAACACTGCGGGTTACAAATCAGCAGAATGGCTACTTATGTTGCAGAAACTGTGAAGAAATGTAGCAGATTTCTGCCCTAGAGAACATAAACAAACACTGCACCTGCATGTGTGAGGGCTGCCAGGCTGGGGTCACACAGGGCGGATTTGCTGCAGTCCGGAATTTTGCCGCGCAAATCCGCCTGCTGCCGCTAATCCATGGTTTAGCCAGCCATGTGAGCCAGCCATTTCTGAGAAACCTCATCCACACGGGATGGCGAATCCATTGCGGCAAAGCTGGTGCTGTAGCGCGGATTTGCCGGCCACAGCATGTCCATTTTTTTTCCCAGTTGCGTCCGTGCACTTCCCTATGAGAGCGCCGGCCGCAACGGAAAAGCGTGCGGCAAAGCCGCTTCAAAAAAAGTGCGGTGGGTTTTAAAGCAGCACTTTACCAGCTGAAATCTCACGTTTTTTCGCTGCAGCCAAACCGCGAGATTTCCGCCGGGAATACGTTGTGTGTGAACCCAGCCTTAGGCCGGCTGTCCACGGGCGGTGCGATATACCACCGCAGATTTCCGACGCGGGAGCATTAGGTCACCTTGATTTTCTGAGCGACTTTCTGCAATGGACCTATCAATATGATCGGGTCATCGCAGAAAATCATGGCATGCCGCGATTTTTATATGCGAAGGTAAAAATCGCTGCAATTTCCCGCTCATGTACATCGGGCTGCGCTTTCCATAGTTATCTTATGGGAAGCCTTCATTGTGTTACCTGTGTGCAGATTATCGCTGCGGGTAACGCAGTGAAATATCGCCCATGGACAGGGGGCCTTAGGCTCAAGGGATTCCCCGAAGTGATGCGCGGCTGTTTTCACGTGGTGGAAAGTGCGATATCTTTGGCGCTGCTTGGAGCCTCCAGTGCAGATCCAGCATGCAAAGTCGGTAGGCATGGCAGAAACGGAACCGACCCCCTGGTACGGGAAATGGCGTCCGTTCAGCGCCGTTTGGTTCGGTGATAAAAAGGAGCTGTCGGGCCGCGCCGGGGGTGTGTAATAGAGCAGAACAGTGAAGTTGTGAACACAGCTGAAGCCCACGGGAGGGGTGAGGGGGTGAGACAACAACACCCGCCACCGGGGGCGTGAAATTAAAGGTGCAAAAAATAATAATTGTGCACTAAAAATTTCATTTTTTTAAAGATAAAAATGGCAGAAGTGGTGCTTTATACCCCAAATATACATATATTTTCACACACATTATATATATATATATATGTATGCATATAAGGCAATAGTAAATAGCAGGCGGACAGAGGAGACGGACAGGCAGTGGGAGCCCCCGGCCGCCGTCACTGACTGCCGGGCTTCTCATGCCGCCGGTAGTTCCCGCTCAGCCCCGCGGCACTCCGTGAGGTAACTTACGGTTACATGTCTCGGCAGCTGGGAGGACAGGATCTCTGCTTGCTGTCAGCAGCTGCACATATGGAGTCCCGGCCGGTCCTATCTGTCATTGTCAGCAGGTAGCCGCGTCCTGCATGTGTGGAGCCATGAAGCGTGTGCGGAGTCCTCCCGCCCTCACACGGCGGGGTGCCGTGCCCATATGTACACACCGCCCGTCACAGGACTGCTGGCACCAGTCTTTCCTGTTGGCACCAGCTCCCAGGACTCCCCGCATGCCGTCCATCAGGGTGTCGGAGAAGGAGGTTTCTGTAGGTTTTTCCCTATATTTCTGCTCTGTCTGCTTTAGGGTTGTGGCAACAAGAGGACAGATTGTGGTTGGAAGAGGAGCTGGATAATTTGGGGCAGAAAAGTGACAAATGAGATTTAACACGTAAATGTAAAGTTATGCGCATGGACAGAGGAAATACATGTTAGCATTACACGCTACATGGGAAACCACATGGGAAAGGAATTAAGAATTTTAGTTAACTGTAAGCTGGAGCAACTAGTGTCAGGCAGCTGCTGCCAAAGCAAGTAGGATAATGGGGTGCATCAGGGACATAACTGAAGGCTCAGGGGCCCGAGTGCAAAAGTTCAGCTTGGACCCCCCTATCTCCACCACCTGTACCGGTACCCATACCTAAACCTGCATGGAGCTGCAAAATGAATTTACATACGTGATCTAGCCCCTTGGCATGAGCTTTCCAAACATGACTCATTTCCTAGACTACGTGAGAATGTGTTTGTAGCCCCTTAGGCGGCTGCTCACAGCTGGATTTGGATTGCAGAATCTGCCATCATCCCCCTAGCGGACGGTCCACAGCATTCCGCAAGAATAGAGCATTTGCATGTTTGCTCACACGAGCGGACAAAATTGCAATTTGTATGTTCTATTTTTGCGCAGATTCCGCATGGAAGCCTTCTGACCCGCGGGCCTAAAGAGCAGGGAATTAAAAAAAAATCGGTACTGAGCATGTTTGTTGGCGAGCCATCCGGAACATCCGCATACAGATTAAGTACAGGTACGCACGGACGCTGGCTTGGCACAGGGTCGGAATCAGCTGTGGGCATCCCGCATGTGGAATCCGACCTGTACATGTGCATGCGGGCGAAGGCTAGGTTCAATCAGAGCCATCGCTTCCTGGAGGTTTACGAAATCCATTACCACCAAGCAATGTTCTGTTGGCTGCTGAGGATTGAAGCAAGAGCTTCGGAGACCGATGGGAGGGACCCAGACCGCACCTGCTAGGTAATTATTGCTTTTTTTTAATTGTTGTGCAGCTAAGGCTTATTTTTGGGATATGGCTTATATTTCAAGCCCTCCCCGAACCTTCCCAAAAATCAGGATCGGGTTTATTTTCAGGGTAGGTCCTATACCAGCCAGGTTATACCAGCATGGTTGATATCACTATATACAGGATGTATAGCTTATACCAGCTGTACATATGTAATTATATACAGTATATGCCTGGGGTATATCAGCATGGTACATGTCACTATGTACAGGAGATGTATAACTTATACCAGCTGTACATATACGTAATTATATATAGATAGACCCCAGGTTATACCAGCACGGTCCATATCACTATATACAGGTGTGCTGGATTATGGTTTCTCCAGCAGGCTTCGGGGTATTTCTGTAGCTTCCAAATTGTATCGTGTGCACACATCGTCGAGCAAATTAGACATAAGCGATCAGCCTCATATCCAAAATGGCTCTCTGCCCAGAAACAGCCAGACAGGGCCTTTTATTGTAAAGACACACAATGGGCGTGCAACAGGTTACATCAGTAACATATAGGATTCTCATTTGTCGGATCATATAGAATCTCCCACCTCTCTGTCCACCCTCCTCCAAGTGTTGATGTGGCACGGACTTTGTCCTCTATGCAGGCAACCTTAAGCAGTTTCTGTGTATGTGGCAACCCATTGTTTATCTAGCTTCAGGATGGGAGGGGTGGAGAGGTCTCTGTGTTATTTAGTAACTTTCTGTGTGGAGGCAGGGCTGGGGATTCATCCAAGATGGGCACAAGCAATATATATATATATATATATATATATATATATATACACTATGATTTAACTCTTTCCTTATGCAGCAGAGTTCCACATTAGGCTGAAGTCATTACAACAGCATAATACATTTGGTTTATACAAATCAATAGACATTTTATACTAATTAATTATCATGTCTACTACAATCCCCCCTTAAAATGTCTATCCTTTAACTCTCTATCTAATTTTCACAGTTCTCTGCGCGTGAGCCTATAACTGGAGCGCGCTGAAGGTTCGTTTTAGGGTCTTCAAGGGGGTGTAGGACTTGTCCACTCCTTCTGGGGATGCATCCAGCAAGCTCATGGTGGGAGCGGCTTTTCCAGCATCAGTTTCACAGGTCTCTCTGACACAGAGGATAACACAGCAGACTAGAACAGAAAAGGTAACCATCAGTTCACATACAACAGCAACGCCCGTCTGTGCCAGGATCCTTTACCACCCGCTCATCCATGGCGAGTACTGGTCCCAAAAGTTAGCTCTTTTTAGTTAGCGCGGTCAGCTTCTTAATGGCAACTGCGTCTTTACCCACGGGTCACGTGTCGTCTAGGATGTAGGTACAACAAGTCTCCCCTATCATCTTACAGACACTCCCCTTTTTAGCTAAAGTCATATCTAAGGCCATTCTATTTTAAAAAGTCATAGTCGAGGTAGGTCCTATTGGTCGACTAGTCCCTATAAGGCGTCTCTAGTATAATTTATAAACCACTGTTAATTATAATAAAACATAATTAATCCAGTCAACGTTTATTTACCATAATGACCAGGAAAATGGACTCGAATCTAGTTTTAACTTGGTCTCTAATTTTTTTAAAACTCGTCAGGTACCCCCCTTGGCTATCTTATGACGTCAATGTACACGTGTAGATCAAAACTACCACCAGGGGTCTCTCTTCTCGCTCTAGTATAATGTTACAATACTAGTAGCGTGCACAGGTACGCACGGCGTGGGACTCCCTAATCTTCACCCACACCAGTGTCCCTCCTGGAGATAGTCCTAATGGTGAACACGTCCAGGTCGCCTCACCCTGACCCTACACTAACTAGTGACAAGATTGGAAGGAACCGCCGTACCTATGCGGAAAACAAGGATAGACCAACATGACAGGATAACCACAAAACACAGACTGAGATGGATCGAGATAAAGTAACTATTGGGGGTAACCTCATTATCCTCAATGCTGTCTGACAGGATGTGGAGGAGCATAAGGGCTTTACTAAGGCACACTCCCCTGTCCAATTACCCTCCAGGCGGGTCCTCTACCTCATGTCTCCACAAAGCCAGTAAACGTCTCCTAAGGATTGGACCTGATTCTGTGTCCATTCCCCTCCTATCGTACCGTAGGAGGAGCAATACCCGTTGGTGAGTTCCCCAAAAATCTCCCTCCACCCTGCCTATTTGCCCGGCAGGTGTAGTTTCCAGGGTAGTCAGTAATACTCTCTCCGGTGCAAAACACTTAAAGGGGTTGTCCCGCGGCAGCAAGTGGGTCTATACACTTCTGTATGGCCATAATAATGCACTTTGTAATATACATTGTGCATTAATTATGAGCCATACAGAAGTTATAAAAAGTTTTTTACTTACCTGCTCCGTTGCTAGCGTCCTCGTTCCCATGGAGCCAACTAATTTTCGCCCTCCGATGGCCAAATTAGCCGCGCTTGCGCAGTTCGGGTCTTCTGCAGTCTTCTATGGAGCCGCTCGTGCAGAATGCAGGCTCCGTGTAGCTCCGCCCCGTCGCGTGCCGATTCCAGCCAATCAGGAGGCTGGAATCGGCAATGGACCGCACAGAAGAGCTGCGGTCCACGGAGACAGAGGATCCCGGCGGCCATCTTCAGCGGTAAGTATTGAAGTCACCGGAGCGCGGGGATTAAGGTAAGCGCTCCGGTAAGCTTTCTTTACCTCCCTGCATCGGGGTTGTCTCGCGCCGACCGGGGGGGGGGTTGAAAAAAAAAAAAACCCGTTTCGGCGCGGGACAACCCCTTTAAGTAGTTATAGAGTATTCCTTCTTCCACTTCTCACAGACAGTGTAATTAGCGGAAATGTTCGTGAAGAGACTAATAAACCACTCTTCAGCATCTACAGGGAGATTTAGGGGGACCATCCCCGAGTGTAGTCGGGCACTACCGCACACGCAACAGTTAGACTTGTTGCTCCTGTTAGCATTGTACCTCATCAACTCCAACCAGAGATCCTGGTCAGAGTAGCCAGTCGCTACTGTCAAGGTGTCCTCAAAGGTAGGGTTGACTATGATCATCATGTTCGTCAAGGTCTTTATCTTACGGCAGAGGGGGTTAATTATGGACACGGGACTAAGTGAAGGCTTCCATTCGGGTGCATCTACCATATCCCTTATTTTAAACTTCCCTAAGGGATCTGTCCTCCCGTACCGGTATGTCCCCAGACTATAAGTCCCTCCGTCCCCCGGGCTTGGATCTCCCATGGTTAATGTAACAACCGCATTAAAACCAAGCAACATACTAAGTTCAGCCTTCCAATACCTGCTGTCCTTATTATTCTCAAGGAGGGTTATACGACTAATTAGGGATTTCCCGCTCTTATCTTTCTTATTTAAGGCACTTCGCGGTTTATAGGACCAGTCTATTCCTGTGTTACATCCCACTAATCCCCAATAACTGCAGTCTTCTCCCCAGACGTTATCAGTGGCGCAAACATATTGTATTCCCCGGGTATATAAGTCATATAACCAGCTGGACTGAGCTAAATCTGGCCTGCGGTGGGATCTTGCACCTAGACACGGGACCACAGTACAATAGTCGAAGGAATATGCGGCTACTTGAGCATTGAACGAGTTATACTAGAAGGTAACCATACCCTCATATTCTTCCGACTAAGGATTCCAGTTGCCACCCTCCCCTCTCACTAGCCCTAACCAGAGTAATGTCTTTGGCACAACTAAGACTGGTCTCCCGGATCTGAAGCTTTCTTACAGTATGAAGCATGGATCCATGTAAGTCTTTCGGCTAGTTTCACAGCTGTGGCAGTAGTCAGAAGCACCTGGTAGGGGCCATCAAATCGGGGCTCAAGAGGGTGCTTCCTGAGGAACTTCTTGACGCACACCCAATCCCCAGGCTGCAAGATATGTGTCCCAGTGTCTGCCTCTGAGTCTGGAAGAGAACACCTGTGCATAGGCTTTGGTTAGTTCTTTAAAAACGGAAATCACATACTCAGTCAACACATCAGATTGTAATTGTAACTACTGAGGATAGCAACGACCTAGCCTTGGGGCTAGCCCAAACAATCTCGTAGGGAGATAATGTATAATCCCCCCTGAATTCATATCTAACACTGTATAAGGCTATTGGATGACAGTCTTTCCAAAGTGGCATCATTTTTAAGTATCTTACTTTTTAGCGTGCCACTACATCTCTCCACCTTTCCACTACACTAAAGGTGGTACAGTATGTAAAAGGCCTGGGATACACCCAGAGCAGACATGATATGTTACATTCACCTGCGAAGTTTATAGCTCTGTCTGACTCTGAATCACTTCTGGTACCCCATATTCACAGTTTACCTCGTTCATGAGCTTCTTTGCGGTTACCTACTTGTTTGCCTTGGTAACAGGGTCGGCCTCCAACCTGCAAAGACATCAACAACAACAAGCACGTATTCATACTTCCCAACAAGTGGGAGCTGAACGTAGTCAATTTGCAATCCCTGAAATGGGTAGAGTGGTCCCGGCAAGTGTGATGTGGCAAATTTACTTCTGCCCTGACTCACCTATGGCATAGATCATGCTAAACTGGACAAATGATGCAGCAGCTACAGAGAACCCAGAAGTCGCCCATCGTCTTTCAAGCGTCGTCGTCATTGCTGGTTTACTAGGTGGGTCTTTCCGTCCATCAGCTGGGCCATCATGGGATACAGGAACTGTGGTGGGCAAGTGCTGTTGACTGTTCACCACACGCTGTCCTGTTTCTGCTGCTCCCATATTAGTCCATTTATCCTTTCCTTCCTTGCTGGCTTGTAACTGTAAAAGTCTTTAGCATATCAAAGTCCAAATTTTTGTCAATGTCCAAAGTTTTTTACCACTGACTCATGCTGTCAGTGTCTCTCTTCTTTCTTCCACAGCTTGAGGGCCGCTGCCTTTGCTATGCTGTCAGCGAGGGTGTCGTCTCTCGCCTCTCCAGTGTAGGAATCGGTGCGAACTCTCAACTTTGTCAGGTAGAAGTAGGGCCTCCATGCGACTCTGTACCGCTGCACCATTCTCAATTGGTTGTCCTGCTAAGGTAAAAACTGTCTGGCCTTCCATATTGGGCCGTAATCATGAGCTATGCCAAATGCATACCAGGAGTCAGTGTAAAGGGTTGCTGTCTTACCTCTCGCCACTCTACTCGCCTCAGTGAGGGCCTTCAATTCCGCTTCTTGTGCTGAGACATGCGGATGCAGAGTTTCTGCTTCTAAGACATCTTGTTGTGTGACCACTGCATATCCGATGTGGAGTCATCAGTCCTCACCCTGGTACCATCTGCAAAAAGCTCAACATATGCATTATCAACAGAGGTTCTGGTAACTGTTTGCATACCTGCAGTTTCTTACTGAATTAGTACTAAATAATCATGCTGATGTTCTATTTCACATGGCTCGGAATCTTGTTATCTTATTCCATTTTTTTTTATTTTTAAAAACCCAACAGCTGATCTACAACACCTAGATCATCTATGCCTCCCCCCTTTTGAACCGGAATACTCAATGGAAAAAGAGTAATTGCGTTCAAACTAGTAAACCAAGAGGCACAAAAACAAGCACTTTGTAGGTCAAGGTGACATTGTATGCAGCGAAGTCTGAGTGAAAATATCCTTTAGATTTTTTTTTTCTCTTCAGGTCGCAGTTAGCATTTTTTAACACAAGGGGGCGCCACACAATTACGTCACCCAGTGTAATAGTATTTCAGGGAATGGCCAGCGTTTAGCTTTTACTCTCCTGTCGGAATATAATTATAGCTTCAGTGTAGACTGACACTAGAATATACAAAAGACTTAAGGAAAAACTAAAGAATACGGATGAATTAACATCCTACTTTGGGCAATTCAGTCCCTCTTTCTTCACATAAAAAGTAAAATTACTTCACCAAATTGCGTGAAAAAGTTTGCTGGGTGACTATAGGGAAATTATTCCATCTGTAGGAGCCTTCCATAACATCATCTGTCTGAGCATCCATTGGAGAAGCGGGCAGTGGAAAACAGAGCCCCTGGGAACATGAGAGAGCGTCCCCTGTCATGTATTCCCGGCCTCTGCCCCCCATGCATCAACTCCAATCTTCCATGCACTATAAACCAGCTTAGTCATCTACTATGTCCCAAGCTGCATCTTCACAAAGGTTTGTTTCCCTGAACTTATCACACATCCAAAGTGGCCACATCTTGGAGCGTAACAAAGTCCGGTCAAACAAAACCTTACTTCAGACAATCATGATGTTAGCACTGGATACAGTGGCATTGGGGAATGTAGGCCTCCCAAGTGCAGCAAAATGGCCACCAGAGGCAGAAAGGGGCGGAGCTACAAATCTCCCAGGTGAGGCAAGATGGCTGTCGGAGGAAGGGGCGGGGCCAGGTCCTGTCCCGGATGGGGAGGGACCAGAAGTAACATCACACACCCTGAAAGTGAGCACATGGGGGGAAGTGCTGCAGAGTCACACTATGTGGAGTTGTAAACATTGCAAGCGCGGCCGCCATTACAGGGAGGGGCTGTAGTCAACACAAAGGCATTACATTGTTCATAAGCAATACACATACCCCCCTACATGCTTTCCCCTCTTGAATCTCTTAACTACGTTATACCAAAAAACTAGCTAAAAACACCTTTCTTTCTGCTAGGCTTCCTGCTCATCTTCTGAAAACTTTCTAGAGTCTATCTTACCATATTCATTTCTGCTTATCTGTCCATAACCTGACATTTCTTTCTGCAACTTTTCCTGGTCCTTTCCCATTGTTCAGTAAACTCTGCTCCCTTCCCTTCAGCAACCAGATCACAAGCTCTATGACCTTTGTCCTTGCTCACTCTATGCTACCTGCTTATTCTATCCTATTCAAAGTTTCTGGACACAGTAGTGTTCCTGTTGTAAAATCTGCTTTCTTCAAATCCTTCCAATATAACCTCTCTTTCCCACTCAGATTACAATGCACATTAATTCTACAAAATACAAGACAAAGGGAACGGAAGGGTTAATTGAGAAATGCTTTCAGTCTTATCAGCAACCCTCCCCCCAATAATAAACACTGCACATTCTTTCTATAATACCAAACAGACGGGATTACTGGAGAATACCCACAACGGCTCAAGGTATATATCTCATCTACCTTTATAACAGCCCACCGTCTACTAGTAATCCCCAAGTGCACTCCTTGTACACGATCTAGACAGGACATTTAGCTATACACAGAGACTGACGATTATTTTCAATGACCAAAACCTCAACAATATTCTGGAGACATCAGCCGTCACACCACGGCTATATTCCCGCGTATATACCTTTTCACATATGAGAACATAACACGCTCAATCATAAAAGGTAAATATGCGTATCATAAATCTTCCTAACCTCACACTAGTTACCTAGGAGCAAGTGTCTGGCGCGCTCCCTCAGACTTAAACAGCCGAGTCCGCCCTTCTGACACATTAACCCTCACAGAATTTGTCTCTTGGTCTTGTATACACAATGTTTAACCGTCTCAGACACAACAGCCACAGCATACAAAATACCCCTTAAGCAGGTTAAAACGGTGGTCTTTTTTCCGAGTAAGAAAGAACTATATTACCTGCCTTTCATTGATTTATCGCTCTGGATCAGAAATAGGCAGAAAAGCAGTCAGAACCCAGCTCACATCGGTAGCTTTACATAAAGCAATCTTACCGTGTTCTGTAGATTTTCGGGCCCCTGAGTTCTGCGTGCCATCCGCCGATCTCTGTATTTTTCCAGAATGAAAGAAATCAAAATCTCTTAACTCGGCCCACCCAGGGACGCCAATTGTGCTGGATTATGGTTTCTCCAGCAGGCTTCGGGGTATTTCTGTAGCTTCCAAATTGTATCGTGTGCACACATCGTCGAGCAAATTAGACATAAGCGATCAGCCTCATATCCAAAATGGCTCTCTGCCCAGAAACAGCCAGACAGGGCCTTTTATTGTAAAGACACACAATGGGCGTGCAACAGGTTACATCAGTAACATATAGGATTCTCATTTGTCGGATCATATAGAATCTCCCACCTCTCTGCCCACCCTCCTCCAAGTGTTGATGTGGCACGGACTTTGTCCTCTATGCAGGCAACCTTAAGCAGTTTCTGTGTATGTGGCAACCCATTGTTTATCTAGCTTCAGGATGGGAGGGGTGGAGAGGTCTCTGTGTTATTTAGTAACTTTCTGTGTGGAGGCAGGGCTGGGGATTCATCCAAGATGGGCACAAGCAATATATATATATATATATATATATATAACACTATGATTTAACTCTTTCCTTATGCAGCAGAGTTCCACATTAGGCTGAAGTCATTACAACAGCATAATACATTTGGTTTATACAAATCAATAGACATTTTATACTAATTAATTATCATGTCTACTACACAGGAAGATGAACAGTCCACTGTATATGGTGTTATGGAGCATGCTGGTATGAACTGGATATCTCCTGTATATAATTATATATGTACAGCTGGTATTAATTGTATCAGCTATCTTTTCTCCTTAGGGAGAGCACCTAGACCTAGCACCGTTCTGTTATATCAGCTATACATATATGATTATATACAGTACATACTGTCAGCATGGTCCGCTGACTCTGCTCTCCTCCTCTGCTCCCCGATACTGTCAGTGCACCGCCAGCCAGACTAATCACAACTGCAGTCTCTCAGCGGAAGGGAGGACTGTGCGTCAGAGGAGTATGCCTGTAATTGGCTGCCGGCTCCCTGGGTAACACGCCTCCCCTCCCTGAATGCCACCCACAGCCGGCCCGCGGCAGTGAGACAGTATATGGTGGGGACCGACGGCCTCCCTCCCCATTCGCTACACATCTGGGTCGCAATTGCAACCCCTATCCGTATGCTGGTGGAGTGCATCAAAAGAGGTCTACGGGCACATGACAAGAACATTGTTCTTCCTCTTTACAAGTCACTGGTCAGACCACACATGGAATATTGTGGACAGTTTTGGGCAGCGGTACTCAAGAAGGACATATCAGAGCTTGAGCTGGTATAAAGGCAGGCAACTAAAGTAATAAACAGAATGGGCGGACTACAATACCCTGAGAGGTTAGCAAAATTGGAATTATGTAGTTTGGATAAAAGACTTTCTCAAAGCAGATAGGACCCATCCATGAAGCTCGGAGTCCAGAGGCAGTCAGATGGTGACGCCAGTGTCTGCTCTATGAAGTTACAATGTCATCTGCCGCTATCATATAGCACAGGCACAGTAGAAGCAGGGCGGAACTTAGAATGAAGTCTTCAGGGAGGGTGCACATGCCCATCTAATATAAATAAGCCTACATGCTTTATCTTGCACCACACTTTCACTCTTTTGCTGTAACTTTGGTGTATGGTGTGGTGTCATTAGATGACACACATGCTCACCAGTGCCGTAATAAATCATCAAATGTGAGTTTAATACATTCAGGGACCTGTCAGGCGGGTTGAAAGTTACAATGTTAAGTCTATGAACGGCGCTGCTGTGCTTCAGGCATACACTGGAATGAGTGAAGCGTTGCTAAGCAACATAGCATACATTGCTAAGCTGTCCTATATACAGCCCAGCCAAGAGTGATAGAGAGACAGAGAGAGAGACAGCGATAAAGGTAGAGCAATAGAGAGACAGAGTAGAGGGCGATAGAGAGAGACAGTGAGAGAAAGAGCAATAGATACAACGATAAAGAGACAGACACAGAGAAAGCAATAGAGAGACAGAGTGAGAGAGCGATAGAGACAGAGAGAGCAGTAGAGAGATAGTGAGAGGAAAAGTGATAGAAACACAGAGAGAAATCAAGAGGGAGAGAGAGCGATAGGCAGATAGATAGGCACAGAGACAGCAATAGAGACACAGAGAGCGATAGAGAAACAGAGGGAGAGCGATAGAGAAACAGAGAGAGAGCAATAAAGAGATAAAAAAGAGAATGATAGAGAGACAGAGATAGTGATAGAGAGAGAAAAACGGAGAGAGAGAGAGCGATAGAGAGACAGAAACGCAGAGAGAGAGAGAGTGTAGAGAGACAGAGAGAGCGATAGAGAGATAGCAATAGAGAGACAGAGAGAAACAGAGAAAGAGTGATAGACAGAGAGAGAGAGCGATAGGAGACCCAGAGAAAGCGATAGAGAGCAATAGAGAAAGAAAGAGAGAGCAAGAGACAGCGATTCCGAGGCAGAAAGAGAGAGATAGACAGAAACAGAGAGAGACAGACAGACAACGAAAGAGACAGATAGAGAAAGGCAGACAGAGAGACAGACAATGAGAGAGACCGACAGACAGAGAGAGACAGACAGATAGAGAGAAAGACAAACAGAGAGAGACCTTTAGGCTTTTTTTATATTAGATATCTGCTCCAAATACAAAGTAAAAAGGATGTGAAAAGAACTGGTATGGAGGCGCAACACTCTAAGCTACTAGAAGATGTAGATCAAAGTCCAATGTGTGATGGTGAAAGCACTTCTTTTTTATTATTTTTTCAGAAATTAAAAACCAGCAATGGAATACGCGTTTCGGGGAAGAACCCCTTCGTCAGTTCGGCTGGATAGGACAACAGGATGCCTAGGGGTGACACGATTCCAAAGATATATAGGATGTGTCGGAGGTCCTGTGTGCAGGAGGACAGGGGAGAAAAAAGCACTTTTTTCTCCCTTGTCCTCCTGCACACAGGACCTCCGACACATCCTATATATCTTTGGAATCGTGTCACCCCTAGGCATCCTGTTGTCCTATCCAGCCGAACTGACGAAGGGGTTCTTCCCCGAAACGCGTATTCCATTGCTGGTTTTTAATTTCTGAAAAAATAATAAAAAAGAAGTGCTTTCACCATCACACATTGGACTTTGATCTACATCTTCTAGTAGCTTAGAGTGTTGCGCCTCCATACCAGTTCTTTTCACATCCTTTTTGCTACACTTACGCCCACACTGGTGGAGCGTCATCTGGTTGGCAGCACCTCCACCATTCAAAATACTCAATCATTGAAAACTCTGTGTACTCCATAAATATTCCACTACCCTCACTGGGTCTTGCTCCACCCTCCTTTTTCATTTCTTTTACTCCCAAATACAAAGTGACACTCTAAATAATCACCTGACCAAGCAGATTTAGAAGTTCACAACAACCACTTTTGAAACATTTTATGTTTGCGTAGCGAACATCGGGTCAATCTAGTTTAACAAGAGCCCATACTTAGAAAAAATCTCACATTAGATAAACTTATTGTTTTCGATAGCACATGCACCATAGGGTTAATTGATGACATAGGGCTTATATCCACTAGCGTTTTTTAACGCTGCGTTTTTTTTTATACTGCAAATGTCAATGGTACTTTCTAATGTTAAAATTGCATCGCACAAAAATCGCAAGTTTGAGCTTCCGTAATTTTTGTGCGATGCGATTTTAACATTAGAAAGTCCCATTGACACTTGCAGTAAAAAAACGCAGCGATATCGCAGCGTTAAAAAAACGCTAGTGGGTAGAAGCCCTTAGGTTGCATAAATTGAGTGTGCATGCTCATTTATTATAAGCCCACTGCCGATCAGATTTGTTGATTGATGACACTGAGCTTGTAGTACCATGTCAGGCCACTGCACACTACACAGAGCCGTGCAGGTTCCAACACACAGTCACTCTCTGACACTAGCACAGCAGCTCCAGCGAAAAGCTGATTAGTGGGAGTATCGAGTGTCAGTCTACTTTTGATGGTCTATCCTGAGGATAGGTCATCAAGAATATAATCTTGAAAAACTTCTTCAACTATTCTGGAAATTTGTGCCTCAGTCCCTTTTCACGTGCATTAATGAGGATTGGGTGCCAATGACCCTGCCACTGGTTCACCAGTTGTCCTTCGTAGGACTACTTTTGATAGGTACTAACCACTGCATACCGGAAGCATACCACAAGACCTGCTGTTTTGGAGATTCTCTGACTTAGTTACATAGCCTCATATTTTGGCCCTAGTCAAATTCACAGTTACATCCATGCATCCTTTCATTATGAACAGCTGTGTTATAGGATCCACAGTCTTACTATCAGCCTAGAGCTTGCTTTCCTGTGCATTCATGAGGTTGGTCTTCCCTGACTGATTTAGCAAATCCCTCCTAGCCAGGGCCTACGTCAACACCCAGTGAAGTTGAGCAGATGCCAAAACCCATAGCACTACAGAGAACCTACTGCCAACCCTTGGATTTGCCCACTGGGGAACCGATTAATCCTCTGGTGGGCCCTTCAGCTGAGCAGCAAGAGATGCTATATCTGTTATGTGCAGCTCACATGTCAACTGCTAGCGGTTGAGCTAAAGAGGTGGGAATACTTGTCATTGCACCACCCGCCAGTCTTCCAAGCTCAGATCATGTACAGGTGGAGTGATGAAGTGACTGCATCAAGCCGTGTGAATACAGGAGTAAGTCTCAGTGGAGTGTTATGGAATGGAAAAAGCTGAGTTTGAATGTTTTATTCCATTGGTGCAAAGGGGAGGTTATTACTGAAAAGGGGAAAGAGTGCTCAAAGAGGGGAAATTAATATCATGTGGGAGCACAGAGGGGGACATTACTATTGTGTGAGGGCACAAAGTGGTCATTACATCTGTATGTGGGCATTGAGAGTGACTTTACATATATATGGGGGCTTAGAGGGGGATATTACATTTGCATGGGGGCACAGAGAAGGACTTTAAATCTGTATGGAAGGACAGAGGAGAATAATACATCTATATGGAAGAACAGAGGTGGGCATAGCTATTGTGTGGTGGCATTATTGCTTTCTGAGGCACGATGGATTAGAAGTTTTTGTAGTTAAGAAAAAGGTATGTAACAGGCAGGGAGCTGGAGAAGCAAATCGACAACTATATCTGTGTATAAATTCTGCATATACAAGTCATGGCTGGAAGAAATCTGCATTGTGATCCGGGCTGGGTGGAGAAAAAAAAAAGGAAAGCCAAGAGTCCAATGAGAGATGATGTCATCTGTGAGTCACTATATATAACTGTATTGTAACTTATGTATTGTATTGATCACTTATGCAATCTGCAGAGAGGACCGTATATAAAACTCATGCTGCCCTAGGCATTAAGCTTGAACACGCCCCATTAAAGATTCATTTATGCTTGCCAATTATCATTATGATTAACTTGTGTATGTGTAATAATTGGTCAGTGCTAACAAATAAGATCAACAATAAAATTACAATTTATTATCGATCATTGGTTGTTACACTGTACAAACAGTTGCTATCTTTGGCACGATTGATAAGTGTAAAATCGGCTCATAGTGACATTTACACAAGGAATTGATGACTAGCATACGACCTTGTCCTGGTGGTCACTGGTGTGGACTTTGCTCCTGAATAGTCATAGGTTCTGTTGTGAAATACAGGGCACACAGTGCTGTACCAGAATATGGCATCTATGCATGTAGAGTAATCCTACTCCCAAATAATAATAAATACGCCGACTAAATAATATCACCATGCTGTGATTAAATACCACCATACCATAACTGAATAATGCCAGCATACCAGAACTAAATAATACCACTATACTATAACGGGAGAACACCACCATACCATAGCTAAATAACAGCAGAATACCGTTATTGAATAACAGCACCATACTGTAAGTGAATACTTATAATAGACATAGACTGAATAACGACCAAATAATGCTCAGATACCTGGATAAATTAATAAAATACTAATTAGATGCAGTCAAAGGGAAAATAGGCCATCACCTCCAATAATCACAAATAACGTCTTCTGATCGGAGACATTTTCTTTTGTTATCTTATTCATCTCGTCCAGACTTCCATGATGACTTCTTCCAAGTATGTTTCGTCTCTGCAGATTTTGAAACACAGACATCTTTGTCTCCATGGCTTGCCAGCACATGCCCGCCTTATTGATAACCTCAACCCATTCTGCTATTACCACCAATAGATTATCTCACAGGCTGCTCCTCAAACACCACCACTGTTACGCAAACTGCTCCCTATGGTTCCCCTCACTCATGCCAACACAACACAAAGTCTGCTTTTCATGGTTTCCTCCTTCTCACAGTGTTTTCCTCATATTCCCCCAGGAGCTCACAGTGTCCTCATTTTTCCGCCTCTCCACACTCACACGGTGTTATGTTCTCATTTTTTTGCATATCAGTTTCCCCTCATATTTCCCTCCTCACTCATCACATAACACCCTTCTCATTTGTCCTCCTCCCACACTCAACACAGAGAGTCCTCTCCTATGCCCTCCCAATTCCCACTCATTAGTGTCCTCCTCATGTCCCATCCACCTGCCCCCTACAGTGTGCTCCTCATGACGTTCCCCCACATCATATTGCCCTTACCACTCACTTATTGCATTGTCCAAGGCCCCAGTTGGCATGGACTGCTCCTGCTGGGAGTCTGGTGCTGCTAATCTAGGGAGAGTCTCCATTACAAACAAAATAATTTCTTCTGAATTGAACTTTCCAATTTTCAAACGAACACAAAATTTAAATACCTTTTGAGAGAGACAAGCGGAATTGATGGCTGAAACAGGAATTGGATAATCCAAAGGCTTTAAGAATAATCTCAACTGTCCCACCGCATTTTTGTGAAACAAATTAATCTCAGCACCACTATCCAGAAATACAGTCACTGGAAAATTGCCTGTATTCAGAACTATCTCAGCAGGAAGAAGCACCCTGGAAGATGACATCCAGGCGATTTGTGAACCTAGGGGAATCTCTCTCTTAAACTCCAGGCAGTTTGTTTCTCCAGTTGAGAGTTCCAAAATGGGCACACCACAACAAAATGATCTGTCCGGTCATACTAAAAGCAGCGGCTCTCAAACAAACGTATCCCCCAGCGTTCATTCTTCCTGGACAGTGCGCCCAATTGCATGGATTCGTCTGAATAAGAAGTCACCATAGAAGTGACCTCTAAATGTTCACTATTTCACTCACCCAACGACCAATACGAATGGCCAGTCATTTCTTCATCAAGAGTTTTAGGAATGGGATACTGAATCATTAAATCCGTAATTTTGTGAGATAACCCAGAACAAAATTGACTTTTTAACGCCAGCTCATTCCATTGGGTTTCTGTAGCCCATTGGCATAACTTTGCACAAAACTTTTCTATAGGCAACCTCCTCTGCCTCAACTTTCTAATTTTACTTTCAGCAAGGTTCACCCTATATGGATCATCATAAAGTAAACTTAAGGGCTCACACCCATAGGCGTTTTTATTTTTTACGCTGCTATAGCGAGTGAAAACACTCACATCGCAAAAAAACGCTGCGATATCGCCACTTTTTGGGGCCAGCGGCAGCGACATTGAAAATATGGAGTATATCGCGGACTTCTGCCACAGCTGTGACAGGAGTTTCCTTCATCCCTGCGGGGACAATGGGGATGAAGAAATCCTCTGCCACAGCTGTATCAGAAGTCCAGGATGCTATCTCATTGCTTTCAATGGGGTCGGCGCTGCTGACGGCCCCATTGAAAGCAACGGTTTATGGCACCCCCCGCAGCATGATTTTCGGGGAAGGGTTTGAGATATAAGCCCTTCCCTGAAAATCACCCCTAGCTTGTTAAAAAAACAAACAAAAAAAAAACTTTACTCACCTCTCCGCCACTCAGGCGCGTCTTCCAACTGGCTCCCCTACACTGCTGTCCAGCACTTTCAGCAGGCAGGGATTTAAAAATCCCCACCTCCCGAAAGGGCTATGCTGATTGGCTGAGCGCTCAGCCAATGACAGGCAGCGCTTAGGCTGCCTGTCAAAAAAAAAAAAAGGCCAGAAATGCGCTTTTTCAGTCACCCTGTTGCCAAGAAAAACTCTAATAAAAAGCGATCAAAAAGTCCTATGTATTCCAAAATGGTACCAACGGAAACGACAGGACGTACCGCACAAAATGAGCCCTCAGACAACTATATCGATGGAAAAATAAACAAGTTATTGTGCACAGAAAATGGAGACAGAAAACAATTTTTTAAAAATGTAACGTCTTTGAAAAAAAATATAGGTAGTACAGCAAAACAAAAACTATACAAGTTCGGTATCATAGCAATCGTACTGACCCATAGAATAAAGTTATCATGTCATTTTTGTTGCAGTTTGTGTGCGGGAGAAACAAGACGCACTGAGAAATGGCGGAATGTCATTTTTTTCCATTTCTCTCCACTTAGAATTATAAAAAAGTTTTCAGTACATTATATGGTACTTTAAATAGCACCATTGAAAGATACAACTCGTCCCGCAAAAAACAAGCCCTCATACGGCGACGTCGATGGATAAATAAAGGAGTTATAATTTTTTAAAAGGGGGAGGAAAAAACGAAAATGGAAAAACACAAAAAAGTCTGGTCACTAAGGGGTTAAAAAAACGCTAGTGGGTAGAAACCCTTAGTGTGGTTTGACCGCTTCAATAAGGATGACCCCATGTCTCAAACCTGGGCCACCTGCACTGAACCTAGATGGAAACAGGGAAACTGGGGCAATAGCAGAAGCAACACAAATAAATAAACCATTCTCCCTGTATCTGATTTTCTCCATCTCAGTAAATGCATACACAAATACAGGGATAACATACAAGCTCCAGGAAGACATTGTCCTTGGTGAGGATTTGAACCCAGAACCCCAGTACTGCAAGGCAACATTGCTAACCACTGAGCCATATTGAACAACAACTACCAGCTTTTCTGGGCTCTTGGACAGTAATATACTCAAATATTAGGGGTATTGATGAAGTTCCAGCTCGATTCACACTTATTGGGACAAACTGAATTTTTCAAACATTTGTTCACAACTAGTCTAGTATAGGCAATTTTAATTCAGTATTACTTAGGTGATATTATGGAGTTACTACGTGGTGGTAATATGTGGTCATCTAGTGGTGGTATTACTTGTCCTTTGTATAATGGTATTATTGCTAATATTGCCTTTTGGTATTCTGTATTTTTTTTCCGTAATAATATGGTGATAATATTTGTTCTTCGTAAAGCTGTATTTGGTATGACAATGTTGATGCCCTGCTCCAACAACCTCTTTGGTGGCATCCAGCATACAAGCACAGGGGACTGCACAGGACCAAAAGTACATTAGGGAACTGTACCCAAGATACGGAATGACACAAACAATGAAGGATGGGAGGAACAACACAGTTTATATGGGCAGTATTACCCCTTTGGATTAAAGAATGCACACAAGACTCCATTGCTCAATGGCTCACACAGACCTGGAGTCGGTTCCATTAATGTCAGCTGTTAGATTCTCTTCCCTTCTTACCAAGCTCCAGCTTTCATGTACTTCTGGATGTCCACAATGTTTCATACCTTTCTACTTTTCATAAATGGCAAGATTGACGATGTCGTGCACCCCATAAACTTTTTTGCCTCTAACCATCTCCAGTTCCCACCCAATCATGAGAGGCTCCGTCCTGTACCCACTCCAGCTTTCCCTTTCGGGGGTTTGTCTGGCATGGAAAAACTGGCACTCAGACAGAAAACTTGATGGTTTTATATCCTACCAATATTGAAGCAGAAATCAAAGCTGTAAGATTTCGTCCCCTTTTCAGCAAGTTTAATGACTCTGAATTAGAGATGAGCGAATATACTCGTTTCGAGTAATTACTCGATCGAGCACCGAGATTTTCGAGTACTTCCGTACTCGGGTGAAAAGATTCGGGGGGCGCCGGGGGGCGGAGGGAGGCGTGGCGGAGCGGGGGTAGCAGCAGGGAACAGGGGGGAGCCCTCTCTCTCCCTCTCCCCCCCACTCCCTGCTGCAACCCCCCACTCATCCACGGCGCCCCCCGAATCTTTTCACCCGAGTACAGAAGTACTCAAAAATCACGGTGCTCAGGTGAAAAAGGGGCGTGGCCAAGTAGGTTCGCTCATCTCTACTTTCAATGTCTTAACCATTTTCCAGCTTTCTCTGGGAAGCACAGTTTTTCTTAATTACTGTTAAGCCTCTCGTGGCTCCGTGGACAGCCAACATGACACTCCATATTTAGTAAAAACTGACCCTTTTTTTCCATTGATTTCATTGGGTTTTAAAAAATAATGGAACGCAACTGGAGAGTATTTTGTTAGCTTTATTCCCATTTTTCCGTCTAAAAAAAATGGAACCCTAACGCTGCAGACTCTGCTGTTTTCCCTAAATAAAAAAAAATGGAAACCTAACCGAACAGAAGCAAACTAAAGCCTTTCTGTTTGCTTTTCGTTTTTTAAAACTCTATTGAAATCAATGTGGGAAAAAATCGAATCTATTTTTCTCCATTTCTTTTCAGTTTCTGTCCTCAAAAAACAGAGCAGAGAGATGGTAACCCTGAACTGGGGCCTAACGCAGTTGTGTAGGGAGCTTTTTCTTAACCTTTCACATTGGCTGCCAACATTACTCTGCCTGCTCACTAGTCCTTGCTTTCTTCACTTCTGTGGCAGCACAACTTCTGCTCCACAGCGTATCACATCCAGCATACTTAACCCACCTTTTTTTTACCTCACTCAGACTTATACTGTGGGGCATGATAGTTCTACGTATAGCCTACCGTAACCCTTTATGTGTGGGCAATATACTGTAGATTAATGTGGACTAAAAGATTATCATTTGGGTGACGATATTTATATGAGTCGCAAATTTGGAAGCGATATGGTATTGTTGGAGTAATCACTTAATTCAGGTGATACTCAAAGGGTATCGTAGCCTTATCAATCTAGTATGCCGAATTGTATATACGATGCATCGGAAAGGAATACACGTGAACCAAACAAAATGGCTTTTCAAGCTTCTCTTTTGTAGCATCTTTATTGTATACATCTTTTATAGCAAACTTTACCACATGTTATGAGCTGATCACGAGCTTGCCTCGCCCCATAAGCACCCAATCATAATACTGTTAGCGCAATTTGTGCTGTTTGATATACTGTGGGTGCCATATTAAATATAATTAATTTGAGCTCGGAGACCCCAATGAAAGACACATCATTATAGTGTGTACACCACAGGACATCTGCCTTTATTTTGGCAGGAAAAGGTTAATCTAGTATTTAAACAAAGGAAGGTGGGACATTCAGATACATTACAACATTTGGTGTTCTGATAGGCCATTCTCGTAGGGAGTGTTTTTTTTATGTAACACTTAAGCAGAAGATGGGGAAGGATATTAACAGATATTTTCAGTAAAGAGCTTTCCACATAACACAATTAGCAACAGACTTGAATCTTCTCTCTTGGTCCTTTTCCTGCTTGTCCATTCACGCTGATTGGGGTTTGCTAATTCAATTATTCTAATGCCAATATTTGTGTCTTTCTTCTTAAAAGCTTCTGCTGGTCTCATATGAAAATAAGAGACCAGTATAACCTGTTTATGAAAGCAATACATTGCTCTCTTATTTTATATAGGGGATGGTTGCTTACATCTTAGATCTACACAGCTGAACAACAGATAATACACATAAAATGGCGACAATCTCCACCATCTCCCACAATACAGTAAGCATTTCATAGCGAACTATCGTAAAGTTATGGTTCATGCACATTCATGTATCCAAAGCTGCGTACAAAGAGAGAATTCTTATACAAGATGTCTTACTGTAACGACTTGAAGACTTGGAAATGACATCTAGTACATAAGCTAGGAATAATGCCAAAATACCTGGAGGCATAATTAATTACAAATGCAACATTTGTTTAGTTGAAAGGAACAATTCATTATTATAAGCTGTATTGCTGATGTGTGTCGCTTTGTGAACTTGTAAGGACACTGAAGGAATGATGTGCTTAAAACATTATTTTGGGTTACTTTCACAGTATGTAGGTGCAATTCGAGGAAAATTACACATGGTTTCTGCATTTGTCTTTTGTAAGTAGACTAGAAAAAAGTCCCACATTTTCATAGTCTAAAAATGTATAGATGGTTGTGAACCCTACAGACAATCCATAAGTGGCACATCATTTAAAACAGCTGTACACAAGGAGTACCCATGCGCTTATACATTATTCTTTAATGATACTATATAGGTAAAATGCTGGAATGCACCTTTAAGTTTTGGCAGAGGCATAATTTAATGTAAAGACCCATTGGAAAACTTTTTTCTTATATGGCCTTTGGGTGTAACTGTTACCACTTTGTGCTGTATAGCTACACCCCTGAGTTTTGGTACCAGACCAAAGTACCACTGCACGAGTTGTACCCCTTTATCCCTAACTTAGTTGATCATGCTGCAGTTCAGATGGCTCTCTGGTCCTATTATCTTTTTGACAAAAAGTTAAAAAGCTCATTGTCACGGCGCCAGCGGGGATGGTGTGAAATCAGTGTCAGACCAGTACCATTCAGTGCTGGACGCCAAGGGAGAAGCATATTTTCTAGTCGGTAGACTGGCTGAGCTGTTTATCGTCTCAGCATGCCTATCAGTGGCTTGTTTTGGGTATTTGTTCCATCTCCTTGTTGCAGAGGATGTTGGTAATACATTTGCATTCAGGTTCTTGCTGAATGGATTAGGTGTATTTGCCCTGGTGCTTCTGAGTACTTTTGTGCCTTCTTTTATGGACTTTGGATTTTAGACTACGTCTGTAACTACTAGCATTGCTCTCGTACTTTGACCTTTAGTTTTAATTATTCTGTACTTTTCCTCCAAATTACACCTAGGGACGAGTAGGGAATCAATCATCTTCCAGCCACGAGTCACCCTTTTTGGGGCGGGTTCTTCACTTCATTGCCAGGTCCAGTCAGAGGCAAATTCTAGGCCATCAGTTTTATTTTGCTCACCGAACAACCCAGAATTCTCCTATGTTTCATGAGTTATTCAGCCTGTCCCTGTCCTCTGTCTCTGTTGGTGGGTTTCCTCCCAAGGACTCCATGGACATTCCTCTAATACAGCAGACCCCAGATATTGAGGTTCCCATCTTTAAAAAAAAAAAAAAAAAAAATGCCCAAAGCCTTCATCAGTTTACTTATGAGTATCCTCACAGAAGATCCTCACAGTAAAGCATGTTCCCACATTTCCCACTACCCTAAAAATAAATTAGCGTATCCTGGTTGAAGATAAACAGTGCCCTCAAAAAGAAAATAATTAAATATATGCCTTAATACAAACTTATAGGGTTTTCTGAAATTGAAATATTTCTGACCTATCCTCAGGATAGGTCACCAATATCAGACCATGGCTGGCCAACTCCCCAAACGCCCCTTCAAACAACAGAGTGGCAGTGGTGCCAGAAGTTGGCCTGCCACTAATCTGATGTTGATGACCTGTCCTGAGAATAGGCCATCAATATTTTAGTCCTGGAAAAACCCTCTAAGTTATGTAAGACTAACTTGTTATATTAGTGAATTCTGTTCTCTTGGTGCTCCAAAAGTGTTGCACAGCTATAAAGGTACTTTTACATGGGGCAACTATTGGGCAAAAAATAAAAAAAATCACTCAAGCGACTTTCAGCTATACTTGTCCAGTGTAAACACAGAATCTGACAACTTACTGAGCGAGAAATTGCTCCTTAGTCACTTCGTTTCAGCTCACAGAAATGAAACAACTAGGGAGCTACTTCTCTCTCCGTATAAGGAGGTATTCGCTCACCTTTGAATGGCTGCCTGTTCACAGTCAATGGAGAGATCTCCAGTTTGCTCCAAGTCCGTTAACTGAACGACTATCACTCCTGTGTGAAAATACCGGTGTTAGAAATTAACATGCAAAATCGCGCAGTTATGAATGTAATTTTGTGCACACAGACGTGTATTTTCACAGCTCCATAGACTACTATCGAGCCTTGTTTGTGCAAATGCAGGCAAAAATAGGTCATGTCACGCCACCAGTAGAAAATCAACCAATGTGAGTGAACCAATTGAAGCCCATGTGTGTTAATGGTTGTGGTTCCCAAAAACGTGCACGAAAGCGCTCGTGTGAAGGAAGCCTAAGTCCTGATTTATTATATATATAGCAGTAGAGTGATGAGACATCTAGACTACAGTAGCTGGTTGTAATTTATCTGTGACTATGATGTTGTGGATTCTGGTGAAAGTCTCTGGTATTTGATGGGAAACCACTAGAGATGAGCGAGCACCAAAATGCTCGGGTGCTCGTTACTCGAGACGAACTTTTCGCGATGCTCGAGGGTTCGTTTCGAGTAACGAACCCCATTGAAGTCAATGGGCGACCCGAGCATTTTTGTATATCGCCGATGCTCGCTAAGGTTTTCGTTTGTGAAAATCTGGGCAATTCAAGAAAGTGATGGGAACGACACAGCAACGGATAGGGCAGGCGAGGGGCTACATGTTGGGCTGCATCTCAAGTTCCCAGGTCCCACTATTAAGCCACAATAGCGGCAAGAGTGGGCCCCCCCCCCTCCCAACAACTTTTACTTCTGAAAAGCCCTCATTAGCAATGCATAACTTTGCTAAGCACCACACTACCTCCAACAAAGCACAATCACTGCCTGCATGACACTCTGCTGCCACTTCTCCTGGGTAACATGCTGCCCAACCCCCCCCCCACGACCCAGTGTCCACAGCGCACACCAAACTGTCCCTGCCCAGCCTTCAGCTGCCCTCATGCCACGCCACCCTCATGTCTATTTATAAGTGCGTCTGCCAGAGGAACCGCAGGCACACACTGCAGAGGGTTGGCACGGCTAGGCAGCGACCCTCTTTAAAAGGGGCGGGGCGATAGTCCACAATGCTGTACAGAAGCAATGAGAAATCCAATCCTGTGCCACCTCCATCTGGAGCTGCACACGTGGGCATAGCAATGGGGAACCTATGTGCCACACAGTATTCATTCTGTCAAGGTGTCTGCATGCCCCAGTCAGACCGTGGTTTTTTATAAATAGTCACAGGCAGGTACAACTCCACAATGGGAATTCCGTGTGCACCCACAGCATGGGTGGCTCCCTGGAACCCACCGGCGGTACATAAATATATCCCATTGCAGTGCCCAACACAGCTGATGTAATGTCGTGCTTAATGCAGGTGGGCTTCGGCCCACACTGCATGCCCCAGTCAGACCGGGGTTCTTTAGAAGTGGACACATGCAGTTACAACTCCCTGTGGACCCACAGCATGGGTGGGTGCCAGGAAGCCACCGGCGGTACATTAATATATCCCATTGCATTGCCCATCACAGCTGAGGTAATAATGTCATGTTTAATGCAGGTGGGCTTCGGCCCACATTGCATGCCCCAGTCAGACCGGGGTTCTTTAGAAGTGGACAGATGCATTTACAACTCCCTGTGGACCCACAGCATGGGTGGCTCCCTGGAACCCACCGGCGGTACATAAATATATCCCATTGCAGTGCCCAACACAGCTGATGTTACGTCAGCTGTAATGCAGGTGGGTAAAAAATTAATTGGATTACACTGTAGGCGAGGGCCCCCAAAAATTGGTGTACCAACAGTACTAATGTACCTGAGAAAAATTGCCCATGCCCAACCAAGAGGGCAGGTGAAACCCATTAATCGCTTTGGTTAATGTGGCTTAATTGGTAACTAGGCCTGGAGGCAGCCCAGTAAAAATAAAAATTGGTTGAGGTGAAAGTTTCAACGCTTTAATGAGCATTGAAACGTATAAAAATTGTTTAGAAAAATTATATGACTGAGCCCTGTGGGCCTAAGAAAAATTGCCCGTTCGGCGTGATTATGTGAGGTTTCAGGAGGAGGAGCAGGCGGAGGAGGAGGAGTATTATACACAGATAGATGAAGCAAAAAGGTCCCCGTTTTGGATGGTGATAGAGAACGATGCTTCCATCCGCGGGTGCAGCCTACATATTGTTTAGGTATCGCTGCTGTCCTCTGGTGGAGAAGAGAAGTCTGGGGAAATCCAGGCTTTGTTCATCTTGATGAGTGTAAGCCTGTCGGCACTGTCGGTTGACAGGCGGGTACGCTTATCCGTGATGATTCCCCCAGCCACTCTAAACACACTCTCTGACAAGACGCTAGCCGCAGGACAAGGAAGCACCTCCAGGGCATACAGCGCGAGTTCAGGCCACGTGTCCAGCTTCGACACCCAGTAGTTGTAGGGGGCAGAGGCGTCACGGAGGACGGTCGTGCGATCGGCTACGTACTCCCTCACCATCCTTTTACAGTGCTACCGCCAACTCAGCCTTGACTGAGGACCGGTGACACAGTCTTGCTGGGGAGCCATAAAGCTGGCAAAGGCCTTGGATAATGTTCCCCTGCCTGCGCTGTACATGCTGCCTGATCTCTGCGCCTCCCCTGCTACCTGGGCCGCGGAAATGCGCCTTCGGCCACTAGCGCTGTCGGATGGGAAGTTTACCATCAGTTTGTCCACCAGCACCCTGTGGTATAGCATCATTCTCGAACCCCTTTCCTCTTTGGGAATGAGAGTGGAAAGGCTCTCCTTATACCGTGGGTCGAGCAGTGTGTACACCCAGTAATCCGTAGTGGCCAGAATGCGTGTAACGCGAGGGTCACGAGAAAGGCATCCTAACATGAAGTCAGCCATGTGTGCCAGGGTACCTGTACGCAACACATGGCTGTCCTCACTCGGAAGATCACTTTCAGGATCCTCCTCCTCCTCCTCCTCCTCTGGCCATACACGCTGAAAGGATGACAGGCAAGCAGCATCTGTACCCTCAGCAGTGGGCCAAGCTGTCTCTTCCCCCTCCTCCTCATGCTCCTCCCCCTCCTCCTCCTCCTCCTCTGGCCATACACGCTGAAAGGATGACAGGCAAGCAGCATCTGTCCCCTCAGCAGTGGGCCAAGCTGTCTCTTCCCCCTCCTCCTCATCCTCCTCATGCTCCTCCCCCTCCTCCTCAATGCGCTGAGATATAGACATGAGGGTGCTCTGACTATCCAGCGACATACTGTCTTCCCCCGCCTCCGTTTCCGATTCCAAAGCGTCTGCCTTTATGCTTTGCAGGGAACTTCTCAAGAGGCATAGCAGAGGAATGGTGACGCTAATGATTGCAGCATCCCCGCTCAGCATCTGGGTAGACTCCTCAAAGTTTCCAAGGACCTGGCAGATGGCTGCCAACCAGGCCCACTCTTCTGTAAATAATTGAGGAGGCTGACTCCCACTACGCCGCCCATGTTGGAGTTGGTATTCCTCAATAGCTCTACGCTGCTCATAGAGCCTGGCCAACATGTGGAGCGTAGAGTTCCACTGTGTGGGCACGTCGCACAGCAGTCGGTGCACTGGCAGATTAAACCGATGTTGCAGTGTCCGCAGGGTGGCAGCGTGCGTGTGGGACTTGCGGAAATGTGCGCAGAGCTGGCGCACCTTTCCGAGCAGGCATGACAAGTGTGGGTAGCTTTTCAGAAAGTGCTGAACCACCAAATTAAACACATGGGCCAGGCATGGCACGTGCGTGAGGCTGCCGAGCTGCAGAGCCGCCACCAGGTTACGGCCGTTGTCACACACGACCATGCCCGGTTGGAGGCTCAGCGGCGCAAGCCAGCGGTCGGTCTGCTCTGTCAGACCCTGCAGCAGTTCGTGGGCCGTGTGCCTCTTATCTCCTAAGCTGAGTAGCTTCAGCACGGCCTGCTGACGCTTGCCCACCGCTGAGCTGCCATGCCGCACGACACCGACTGCTGGCGACGTGCTGCTGCTGACACATCTTGATTGCGAGACAGAGGTTGCGTAGGAGGAGGAGGGTGGTTTAGTGGAGGAAGCATACACCGCCGCAGATACCACCACCGAGCTGGGGCACGCAATTCGGGGGGTAGGTAGGACGTGAGCGGTCCCAGGCTCTGACTCTGTCCCAGCCTCCACTAAATTCACCCAATGTGCAGTCAGGGAGATATAGTGGCCCTGCCCGCCTGTGCTTGTCTACGTGTCTGTTGTTAAGTGGACCTTGGCAGTAACCGCGTTGGTGAGGGCGCGTACAATGTTGCGGGAGACGTGGTCGTGCAGGCCTGGGACGGCACATCGGGAAAAGTAGTGGCGACTGGGAACTGAGTAGCGCGGGGCCGCCGCCACCATCATGCTTTTGAAAGCCTCCGTTTCCACAAGCCTATAAGGCAGCATCTCCAGGCTGATCAATTTGGCAATGTGCACGTTTAACGCTTGAGCGTGCGGGTGCGTGGCGGCGTACTTGCGCTCACGCTCAAACAGTGGCGCTAGCGATGTCTGGACGCTGCGCTGAGAGACATTGCTGGATGGGGCCGAGGACAGCGGAGGTGAGGGTGTGGGTGCAGGCCAGGAGACGGTAGTGCCTGTGCCCTGAGAGGGGGGTTGGATCTCAGTGGCAGGTTGGGGCACAGGGGGAGAGGCAGTGGTGCAAACCGGAGGCGGTGAACAGCCTTCGTCCCACCTTGTGGGGTGCTTGGCCATCATATGCCTGCGCATGCTGGTGGTGGTGGCTCCCCAGCTGATCTTGGCGCGACAAAGGTTGCACACCACTGTTCGTCGGTCGTCAGGCGTCTCTGTGAAAAACTGCCACACTGTAGAGCACCTTGACCTCTGCAGGGTAGCATGGCGCGAGGGGGCGCTTTGGGAAACAGTTGGTGGATTATTCGGTCTGGCCCTGCCTCTACCCCTGGCCACCGCACTGGCTCGGCCTGTGCCCACACCCTGACTTGGGCCTCCGCGTCCTCGGCCGCTTCCACGTCCTCTAGGCCTACCCCTACCCCTCAGCATGCTGTATTACCAGTAATGCAGAAACTGTAATTAAATGTGCCGCTTATTGGCCTGTGGTTGGAGGCTGACTTCGCTTACGGAACGCCAGGAAATAATTTGGCGCAAGCCTGCTGTAACACTTAGGTGGCTTCGTATGATTTTGTAGAACTACTACACCCAGCACAGACAGACCCAGAACACTGAGCACAGTCACAGGCAGGCCAAATAGATTTTTTGCCCCAAATTTTTTAGCAAAGGCCCACTGCCTATATTCAATCAATATGTCTTCTGTCCCTGCCTACGCACTTCTGTCCCTGGAGTATGTCACAGAACTGCAGAGTGTTGCACTGTGGACTGCAATACAGCAGTGATTTCACAGCCCAGACAGAGCCAGGAAATAATTTGGCGCAAGCCTGCTGTAACACTTAGCTGGCTTCGTATGATTTTGTAGAACTACTACACCCAGCACAGACAGACCCAGAACACTGAGCACAGTCACAGGCAGGCCAAATAGATTTTTTGCCCCAAATTTTTTAGCAAAGGCCCACTGCCTATATTCAATCAATATGTCTTCTGTCCCTGCCTACGCACTTCTGTCCCTGGAGTATGTCACAGAACTGCAGAGTGTTGCACTGTGGACTGCAATACAGCAGTGATTTCACAGCCCAGACAGAGCCAGGAAATAATTTGGCGCAAGCCTGCTGTAACACTTAGCTGGCTGCGTATGATTTTGTAGAACTACTACACCCAGCACAGACAGACCCAGAACACTGAGCACAGTCACAGGCAGGCCAAATAGATTTTTTGCCCCAAATTTTTTAGCAAAGGCCCACTGCCTATATTCAATCAATATGTCTTCTGTCCCTGCCTACGCACTTCTGTCCCTGGAGTATTACTGCAGGGCGCAATGCTCTGCACGGCCGATATACCAAAAAAAATAAATGTGCAACACTGCACAAAGCAGCCTCCACAGCACTGCACCTGGTTAGATGTGGCCCTAAGAAGGACCGTTGGGGTTCTTGAAGCCTAAAATACTCCTAACACTCTCCCTATAGCAGCTCCACCAAGATAGCACTTTCCCTCCTCTATGTCAGAGCGCATCTGTGGCGAGCCGCGGGAGGGGGCGATTTATATACTCGGGTGACACCTGATCTCGCCAGCCACTCACTGCAGGGGGGTGGTATAGGGCTTGAACGTCGCAGGGGGAAGTTGTAATGCCTTCCCTGTCTTTCAATTGGCCAGAAAAGCGCGCTAACGTCTCAGAGATGAAAGTGAAAGTAACCCGAACATCGCGTGGTACTCGTTACGAGTAACGAGCATCTCGAACACGCTAATACTCGAACGAGTATCAAGCTCGGACGAGTACGTTCGCTCATCTCTAGAAACCACAGATGCAAAATTGCCAGATTACTCTCAGCATAAATGCTAACAGCTTGGATTAAGTTATCATGAGCCAACACGATGGGTCTGACAGGGATAGAGCAAGTTTCCTTATATACCATGGTTGCACAAGGGTTATACATGTATTTAAACTCTGAATCTGAAATAAGATGATCAAATAAGCCCCTTTGTAAAACGCACCACAATTCTTGGAGGTGCTCTCTGGTGGCATTTCTTGGTATAATTATAGTGACATTGATACATCTTAGGTCCTGCATTTAGGGCTTATTCACACTAGCGTGTATCGCCAGCCGACAGGCTGGATGTCAGGCAAAGCAAAGGGAAGAATTTTTAGGATACTCTCATGATAAGATGGATTGTCTGTTGATCAAAGGAGGTGAAGGAGTTTTGACAGCTTTGATTGATTGAATACATTTGGGAGTATATGACTGGTATTACACAAGGACTAGGGGCCACTGCAAGCGCTCACACTTTTTCAACAATTGTCAGGTTGAACCCGCCAGCGCAGGTGCAGCCCAGCAATTAACACTTTTACAGGAGCGTTAACGGAGCCCATGTAATAACAGCCCAAGGGTTTTATTGCATGTGTATTTCTCAGCTACTAAACATAGGCGGAGAAACGTTGATTACAGCCGGCACCTGGACTCATCAATACAAACAGCATGAGCCCAGGTGCCGGCTGCAGTCAGTGTTTCTCTGCCAGCATTTAGTGGCGGTAAAATGCTACCATGTAATAGCACTGTAATGGTGGGGTTTTAAATGGATTGCGGGCTAGCAATTTTATACCAGAGCCGCATAAAACCCCTGAAGACACCATGCTGACTGGGTAGTGCCAATAAAATTTAGAAGTTGGTTGCAGTTACACCTTCATATAATCTATACTGTGATACACTATCATGGACACTTTTGCTGTTCTTTAGGCCTTTTTCACACAGGCAATGTGTTTTTACACCAGCCACATCGCGGCCGGAAAACATGTGTGTGAGAAAAAGCCACGACCGAGTCGTGGCTAAAATTTGCATTTTCTTGTCCATTCACACAGCGTCTAATAATCGGCCATCTGAATGAACACATTGGAATCCAATGCATCTGATGGTTGTGAATGTTTTTAAAATTAGCCGCGTAAAAAGCTCACGTGAAAAAGGCCCTAGGGCTCCTTCACACAAGCGTCGTTTTGATGTTGAATAGGCACGTCAAACAATTACATCTAGAAGAACCTATGGTTTCCTATGGGTTCCTCCAGATTAATGATTTTTTGATGCTCCAAAAAAAAAAAAATCATGCCTCAAAGGATAATCACAATTTTTTTGATGCTGAGATTTTTCTCAAAAGATAGGACTTTCAGGGCCGTGGTGTTAGTGCAGTGCAAGACGCCACAGCCAGCCTTGTAAACCCACTGAGAATAGCTGCGACTTGGTCGCAGCTATTATTCGTTCACGCGATTTAACGTTTCAATAGCCGCGCTGTCTTAGTGTGGCCATCAGAGAGTTAAACTGATAATTGTCTGAAGGAGCCCTCAGTCTGCGATATTGTGAAACACTACATGCATTCGCTTCCATGCCTTAATCAGAACACTGAGGGCTTATTGACCCGAGCATATATCGGCTGGCATTTTCACGGCCAGCCAATATACGCTACCTTCCGATGCATGGCCTTGGCATATATGCTGTCGGGTGGATGGAGACAGCTTAGCACTCACCTCCTCTCTCCTCCCCTTTGTCTGTTTGCAATGGAAGGGGGCGTAGCTAAGCTCCCACCCACACCCCGTCCCTTGTCTGCAGCCAGCAAAGGGAGAGGGCAGAACAGAGTGGAGCTTAGCTCCACCAACGCCCCGTCCCCTCCCATTGCAAACAGCTGGAGGGGAGGAGAGAAAGAGGAGGGAGCTTAGCAGTCACGCTGCAAAACTCCCTCCCATCTCCCTTCTCTGAGCACTGTCATTGGCTCCCATAGAAGTCTATGGCAGCAGCCGTAGTCCGACCAAGAAGATAGTTCCAGGACTATCTTTCCTGCCCGGCGTGAAAGCATCGGCCATGCGCTTTTATGCCGCAGGAATGCGCCAATGCATCAGATGGTCTTGTATATCGGCCGTGAAAACGCCGGCCAATATACACTTGTGTGAATAAGCCCTTAGTGCAATTGCCCTCAGGGACCTAGGCCATTTTCTATGAACTGAGTTAAAGACCATATTCCCTGCCTATGCCTGTGGAACCGAACATGGGAATCATACATAGAAGAGAGGTACAAGCTTCAGCATTAACAGCTATTTTCCAGTGACACACAACACACAAATTATTTTTTATGGTTCCTATAATGCGTTCTGATGCTTCCTATGAGATTTGTTCACATCTGGAAAGGATGTTCAACAAGCAATTATTACACACAAATTTACTTTATAGGGAAAATATTTTTAAAAATCACTAATTTATACCCTGGCAGTCAAAACATGTGCAGCTGTTGGACACAGCGGTAGTAGTCCTTCGTCAATAATGACAACAGTCCTATAAAACACGGTATTCATTACTCTTTCCAAAAACATCACGGGCTGTAAAATAGAAATTGGTTTCAGTTGCAGAAATGGATCCAGTAAATCTGCCACATGTGAACAGAATGCACTTATCAGCGTACCATTAGAAAAGGGCTGAGGTTGTCTTCATAGCATAAATGACGCAACATTTCTGCCGCGGATTTTGATGCCGAAATTCCACAGCATTTACAGTACAAGTCATGGAGGAGATTTAAAAAATCGCTTTTCCATAAAGTGGAAAATTTCTGCAACATTTTTAAAAAACATTCTGGATTCTAAATTGACTGCATGACTATTTATGATGCAGATTTCAACCCTTGAAATACAAGGGTTAAAACCTGCAGCAGATCCGCAATATTATATATGGCAAAATCCGCACTATTTAGTTGCAGATTTGCAATGTATTTGCTGCGGGTTTTGCATTGCAGAAAGCCTGCAGTGATTATGCAGTGTGTGAAGGCGGCCTGAATGTTCTCCATGGACACAATTGTATAGTTTTATCTGCATAGATTTTCTAAGCAGGGATAAACACCTTCCTTGTCCCTGTTAATGGGTAAGTACCTCTTTGTAACCGAATTCTACTTCTTGCATTTGAGATACAAGCAAGTTTTGTTCCACGTCATGCTAATTTACAGCCCCGTTATAGTACATAATGTAAAAATATCTGATTACAGATGTAGCAAGTGCCAAATGCCCACTTGGCGCACTATGCAAATAACATACCACTGCACGCCATGCTAGTTATGAAGAGTGGCTATTCTAATACAAAGTGTATGACAGCTGCACCACATAAGACGTTTAGATACACTAGGGTAATGAAATGTATCTAATATTTGTTTCTTTTGCATGATACGTGTCAGAAGAAGAGTTACATAACCAACCTTCCTCATCCTATTCACCTATGCTATTTTAAAGGAGATGTCTCATGAAAGCAAGTGGGGTTATATACTTCTGTATGGCCATATTAATGCACTTTGTAATATACATTGTGCATTAATTATGAGCCATACAGAAGTTATTTCACTTACCTGCTCCGTTGCTAGCGTCCTGGTCTCCATGGTTCCGTCTAAAATCGCCTCTTCTGGCGATTTTAGACGCGCTTTGCGCAGTCCGGGTCTTCTTCTTTCCTCAATGGAGCCGCTCGTGCAGGAGAGCGCTTCCGTGTAGCTCCGCCCCATCACGTGCCGATTCCAGCCAATCAGGAGGCTGGAATCGGCAATGGACCGCACAGAAGCCCTGCGGTCCACCGAGGGTGAAGATGCCAGCGGCCATCTTCACAAGGTAAGTATGAAGACGCCGGACCGCGGGGATTCGGGTAAGTACTATGCGTTTTTTTTTTTTGATCCCTGCATCGGGTTTGTCTCGCGCCGAACGGGGGGGCTATTGAAAAAAAAAAAAAAACGTTTCGGCGTGAGACATCTTTAAGGGAATGTGTCATCTGGAAATAACCTTTTGTTTAAATATAATATTTGCATTAAACTTTTTAAAACATTTTTTTTTATCCAAATAATTTTTATTAGGATTTTACAGATTTTTCCATTTTCGTAAAATATTTAAATGTCAACAGGAGATAATTCTAAGGTCGGTCAACCTTGTAAAATAAACATTTATGGATTACAGTCTCCAGATCTCGTGATATATAGTTGAATGGAAAAAGCAAATACACACAGTTCAAAAGATATTAGAACAAAGAGTAACATTGTTTCAAACAGTAGGGCCGCCAGGGATTCCACATATAGTTAAGTTATAGAAAAAAACGTTATTGTTGATTGAAGCCGTTATTTTCACATAAGTGCAGCAATCTACATAGGTTTCTTTGGTGCTGGCAAGGGACAACGAATTTCCACTTCCTAGTCAGGACTATGGCATATACTTATATTAGTTTTGGACTTAGTATATCTTCCAGTTTTAGTTTATTATGGGTGAGAGACATTTTTATTACGGACCCTTAGTATTGTACTCTCTAAGATTCACATTGTGTTATATATAACTTCGCTATGTTATTCTCCAAAGCTGACCGAATCAAGCAGGAATTCCATCAAACCGGGACACAATTTTATAAGGGACCCTCATATGGCCAGCAGATCCTTGAAAACAGAGCAAAACAGGTATTCCTCTCTACAGAACCTAAGGAGCAAAGTTGAATGTAGCTTATAAGTGTAAAGAATTTAAGGACAGTAGATCAGGGGATAGCATTATTTCAAGGTGCAGCACAGCCAAGGATTCCATATTAGGTAGAACCTAGTCTAGTTCTAATTGGTTAGAGCAAATATTTTCTCATAAATGCAATGGTCTGCTATCATGTCATGTAGCTCTTTGGTGTTAGGGGGAGACAACGGATTTACACTTTCTAGTCAGGGCCAGCTTAGCAACTAACAGGAGGTGACATACCCATTTCCGAAATTGAAGGGGTGTACAGTTGCATTCTAACATCAGTAGAGCTAATTTGGAGCTTTTAGGGATTTTGCTACTCATTACAATTTACAGGACAAGAAATATTTCATCCCAAAAGGCCTGTATTTGTGGGCATTCCCAGAATAGGTTCTATGTAGTCCCTTCTTGCCCACACTCCAACATTTATTGCTGGTATTAGTGAAACTTCTCGCCAATTTAGAGGGCATGTAATACTACCTAGTTAACAGCTTACAGTGAGCCTGAAGGAGATTTACACATAGGGTGGATTTGTTGGCCCATCTGAACGACAATATACATTGTGTTGAAGAGAAGTTTTCCCTAAGACCCTTTCCCAATTCAGCAAGTGAGCTTTCTTAATTACACCCATTTCTCCGGAGAAAATATCATACCCTCTTCCAGTGAACAAGCCATTCACTGGGCCCCCTTTAGAGAATAAAGATATTAGCTTATTGGGGAGGGTACATTCTTCTAGCTGGGAATTTGACAGGAAGGAGTGAATCTGCCAATATGCATGGAATTCACTAAGGGAGAGATCAAATATATCTTTAAGAGTGTGAAAAGGGGATGATCTCTTTACCAACCAGGAAATCAGAAACGAGTCCAATGCTCTGCCTAGTCCACCTTCCAATAGCCAAATTGGGAATAAAGTAGGTGAGGGTCTCTTAAGGGAACATTGAGAGGTTTCCTATCGGGATCCTGTTTATGTCTGTGGGCATATAGGTTCCAGGCCTGGAGGGATGCCAGCGTAGAAAGTGACAAAACCTGTATATCTAAGGAAGAGGAAAACTTTGGGTATAGTATGCTGATTACTGAGACTTTAAGAAGGGAGTCCAGGGCTCTGTTTCAGTTAAGGTACTTTTCAATATGATTCCATGCCGACTTTTGGGGCTTATCCAGCCAAGGGGTAGATAGGTTCATATTTATAGCCTGATAGTGTAACCATAAGTTGAGTACTCCCAGCCCTCCTTACCTATTGATATTAGGTTGTAATATAAGGCCTTGCTAATAAGCGGGATGATATCTCCCATTGCTCTCATGGATCTCAAAGGGTCCGTTAAAGTCAAAAGAACATCATCAGTAAATAGCCCAATTTTATGGTGTCTAAGCCCCATCAAAAAGCTTCTAACCTCCTGTGGTATTCTAACCAGCTCTGCCATACGTTCCATGACCATTACAAATAAGAGGGGGCAGCCTTGACGCATTCCATTAGTTATATGGAAAGGCGTAGATAATGTGCCATCTATTAGAACTCTGGCAGATGGGGTGGTATATAAAACTTGAATTGCTTTTAGTAGGTTACCTCTCATTCCAAATTTTTGCAGGGTAGCAAAGGCAAATTCCCTGTGACGTCTATCGAACACCTTCTCTGCATTCTGGTCAAGGAAGAGAGTCCGACTCTATCACATACCCACAATCAGGTTAAAGGAGATGTCCCGAGGCAGCAAGTGGGTCTATACACTTCTGTATGGCCATAATAATGCACTTTGTAATATACATTGTGCATTAATTATGAGCCATACAGAAGTTATAAAAAGTTTTATACTTACCTGCTCCGTTGCTAGCGTCCTCGTCTCCATGGTGCCGACTAATTTTCGCCCTCCGATGGCCAAATTAGCCGCGCTTGCGCAGTCCGGGTCTTCTCCTCTTCTCTATGGGGCTCCGTGTAGCTCCGTGTAGCTCCGCCCCGTCACGTGCCGATTCCAGCCAATCAGGAGGCTGGAATCGGCAATGGACCGCAGAGAAGCCCTGCGGTCCATGAAGACAGAGGATCCCGGCGGCCATCTTCAGCAGGTGAGTATGAAGACGCCGGACCGCCGGGATTCAGGTAAGCGCTGTGCGGGTGGGTTTTTTAACCCCTGCATCGGGGTTGTCTCGCGCCGAACGGGGGGGGGGTTCAAAAAAAAAAAAAACCCGTTTCGGCGCGGGACATCTCCTTTAAGTACCCTTCTAGTACCATCTGCAGCTTGCTTCCTTCAGTAAATCCCACCTGATTATTGTGTAGTTTGCTCGGCAAAACCTGGAGCAGTCTCAGGCAAGGATTTTTGAGTAGATTTTTGTGTCGGAATTAAGGAGAGACATCAGTCTAAAGTTAGCTGGGAAATCAGTCGATTTGTCTGGCTTGGGGATGGTAAGAATGGTGGCCTGTAGCCTTTCGGTTGGAAGGGTACCTTTAGTCATAGCTTGATTAAAGGTCTTAGTAAGAAATAGAGAAAAAATAAGGGCATACATTTTATAGTATTCATTAGAAAAGCCATCTGGGCCTGGGGTCGTAAAGTTTTTTTTAAAAATTTAATTGTTTTATTGACCTCCTCAGCAGAGATGGGTTTGTCGAAGGCATGAAGCTGATGATCAATGATGGGGAGGTCCATTTTTTGGCAGAAAATCATTAATAGTGGCATAGTTTGGCTAGGAGAGTGATGACTCATCTTTTAGATTGTATAATTTGGCATAGAAAGCACTGACCTCATCAGCTGTGTGGTCGCTTGATTTCAGTATATAAGGGATTTTAGCCTCTACATGTTTTTATTTTGTCAAACTGGCCATTAATTTTGAGGGTTTGTTGTAAGGAATAGAAGTTCGCTCTCATGAACTCAGTGCTTTTGTTGTGCTCTTCCACCATGATTGATCTCCATTTGCATCTAGGTGACATTAGTGTCTGCTTGGCAGTCATCTGAGGGAGAAGATCGCAGGGCTTAACTTGAGTCAGTATCTGTTCTAGTAAACTGTTGGTTTGTGCCTGTTTACACTTTTTATGCAGAGCGTTCAGTCTTATCAGGACCCCCTAAGAAATGCCTTATGGGCATTTCACAAAGAAAAGGCATTCATTGCAGGGCTTGTATTTATTTTAAAGTATTCTCTCAAAGCTCCACTTATCAGTGTTTTACTTTTAGGATATTTAAGTAGGGATATGTTATTTCGCCAGATTGTTGAATTTTCCCACTGGGCCCCTAAGGCTATTTTTAAGTAGATTGGGGAATGGTCAGACTAAGTATCTGTATCTATCTCTTAAGGAGTAAATTATAGATAATGTCCATCTATCTACCAAGAAGAGGTCTATGCGTGAAAATTACACGTCGGGGGGGGGGGGGGGGGGAGGTAAATGCTTTAGAGGAAGAATTAAGGCATACAAAGGTGTTACAATGACTCTATGGAGCCTTTGGAACAGTATGGGGGAGGTTCTATGTTTGTTCTTCTTTGCAGCCTCTTTACTTTTTTGATAACTTTGTTCAGAAAGGAAATCTGGGCACTGCTCAGGGCATAGATATGTGTAATAGTAATGGGTTTTTCATTTAAAGTGCCCAAGAGGATGAGGTATCTACCTCTAGCATCCGAGACCTGTTCAGCCAGTGCATAGTTAAGATTAGCCTTAAATGCTATTAGGACGCCCGCTTGTTGTTTTTTTTGTGCATAGGCCATGTAGCTCTCTGGGTATTTTTTGTTGGAAAACTTCGGGCATGCAGCAGATGAAAAATGCGTCTCCTGCAAGCATATCACTTCCACCTCAGCCAAGCTAACGTCCCTCCAGATCGATGCCCTAGCCCCCTAACATTCTAAAACAGCACTTTAAGTGACATAGTGACTACAGTAGATGCTGCATAACTTGGGAACCTGGTATATGGCTGCACAAGGGGAATCAATTTAACAGTAATATATACAAAGATGAATAAGCCAGACCTTTCGCAATTCAGGTCTGTGGTGCACAGCTTTGGCAGCTGCAGATACGGATCTAGGAAAAAAAATAATCAAAGTGTTCAATGAAGCAGGAATTATTACCTGCATATTTTGGGGAGAACAGTTAAAAGTTCACCTGATCGTAATCAGTCTTCACTAATGGGTGCGTCAGGAAGTGTTCCAGTGAGATGAGGGGAAATAATTCTCGGTTGGTGGGTAATAGCTGGAAGAAAGCTTTCATGGTGATTAGGCTTGGGACCAGCTCATGGGTATTTTCTTGGATCTTGTTACATTTGTGAATTGTGGTTTTTTCAGGATTGGGATACCCCAGGATAACGGAGCTTTTCCTCTACTCTAAGCAATAAAATCGTATGGAGAATGCTATCTTTATGGATAAGCACTTTTGTGGGAAAACCCCATTTATACTGAGTTTTTACAGATGGCAAGATTGTCAGATCCCTCCAATCCCCCTATCAACATTAAAATTTTTCATCCCTAAAAAATCTCCCTTGGGATAAGGTCAAACACTGACATTAAATCGGTAGCAGACTTTTACTATAACAGACAACTGCTACCATTCTCTACAATTCAGGAAAAGTATAAAATTCTGAGTTTTATATATTCCTCTAAATAGGAAAATATCTTCGCACGCACCCTGCCATGCAAATCAATATTCCAACGCTCTTAAAAGACCAAATGTCTAATACCCTTAACCAATACAAGAATCGTACTAAACAATTCTATGAATTTTTATCTGACGACATGTTTCTAAAGAAAACAGTACAGTTCCTGAAATGGGAAACAGACCTCTCAAGTCAAATCTCCCTACAAGAATGGAAAACCGCCCTAAAATGGGCAGTAAAATCCACAGCATGCACATCCGTCCATTAACAGTACTATAAATTATTGGTCAGATGGTACTATCGTCCATTAAAGCTCTCATACATCTATAGCAGCACATCCTCTAAATGTTGGAGGACCTGCGGACAAATAGGGTCACGGCCCCATTTTCTGGAGTTGCTCCCTAATCTCCACCCTATGGAAGCCGGTGTTTAAAATTATAAAAACACTCCACCCCTACACAACTGAAACAAACCTGGTTTGGCGCTTCTACTGTTAGGGATAGATAATTTCTAGAGATGAGCGAGCACCAAAATGCTCGGGTGTGTTAAGAAAATTGTAGATCAATGTATCAGTTAATTGTTCTTTTATTGGATTGTAAACTAGAAAGATATAGTCTGCTGTTAGTATAAGTAGTTAAAGGGTTAAACGAAAACTTTTCTATACCATTACGGGGGAGACAGAGAAGATAAGAATCTCCAGACTGCCTCCCTTGCATTCCTTTTCACTGAATTCATAACGGTCTCATTGTATGTTATAGTAGCGCCTTAAGAGGTGTAACTTATGTTAATCATTTTTGTTTTAGCCTATCATGTATTATTATTAATCTTGGAGGTATATATACTTTTGCTGTGATGTCATTTATAGTATAAAAACCAAATACGCCTTAGAATAAAATAGAAAAAATCATCTGATACAGCACAGGCTGGTGTGATGTGTTTCTCCTGGGCCCAGACTTCTGCACGGGATCTGGGATCATCTTCTCTTTGATAAACACATAAATTCTCCTTACATTTTTGGTCCTTCGAGACGGAATCACTCGCTGCAGAGGGACAGGACAGCCTGGCTGTGAAAAGGTGGGTCTGAAGTACTCTCCGATCATTAAAAGACCTCCGTCTTGCTTAGACGTAATTAGAGGCCAGTCGGGCATCCTGTCTGAAACAGTGACGTTTTTCCGAACTAGCCGGAGAATTTGGAAGCCTCCCAGATAACGTGTAGTAAGTATAACAATGGTTAAACTTCTCTTCTCTCTTCTTCTTCTTCTGTATACTTTAGTGTTAGTAGAATTTACAATGTGTATTGTAAATGAGAGGCAATCATAGACGAAGGGACAATAGCAGTAGTCTATGTGAAATGTGTAAGGTAAATGAGAAGTATAGACGAATGGGTTGCCAAAGGGGCAATAGCAGTAGTCTATGTGAGACCATAGCCATTGTGAGAAGGCTACAGGAAAGAATTAACTCCGTGTGACACGTAAAAAGTGGTTAGATGACGTCATGGGACACAGGGGTGTCCAGGAACTTTACTTCTTATCTTTCTATTACTTTCTCTTTGATATTGTGTTATAGAGTAACTAAGAATATGAAGAGGGCGGCCGCCTACTAACATAATGTACTATTTGTATTGCTGTCTTATATTGCATGAAGCGAATGTGTGAGTGATTGAGATGAGTGGAATAAATACATAAATTAAAAGTCCTAGTTGTAAAGAATTATGTGATAAAATACGGACAAAATCAGCTAAAAGATCAGCAGAAATACGGATTATCCGCTGCTGAAGTCTGGTTAAAAGAAGCCCCAAACTGTCACGCCCATATAAAAATAGACGCCCGACAGTTTGATGAACAATTCAAAGGGTTAATGAGGAGTTCCAATTGAATGAAAAATAGAGAGAGCAGATAGAAGAATTCTATGGCCAGATTGGAGTTCTGTAGAAGGAAATTAGAATGGGAGGGGAGGAGATGGTGGACCCCTTCCATAGTATAATCAGAAGGGAATAGGAGGTTATATAGTGAGATACATGGTTACCCTGAGGATGGGATCGTTGCAGGATGTTTTGCAATATGCAAAACATGCAGAAAAGTGTTACAAAGAAAAGGGTGAGAAAGTGAGGTTTTTTATATGGGGAGAAGAATGTGATATGATGGTTCAAGAAAGTCAGAGAGGTCATTGGACAGCGAGAGGATGTGAAAGTAGAGACAGAGGAAGAAGCAGAGGTGGGATGCAGCTCGGGGATTTAAATGTGTGTTTGAATAATGGAAGTCTAGTGATTCTGCCCGAGAGTGCCCTGAGAAACAATGTTCTCAGCCACCTTGGGGAAAAATGACTAGGAGGGGTCGATGTACAACACTTGGAGGATCTCATGGCAATCTCCACTGCCTGAGATAGATCTCCAGGTGAATGGGCGGATGATTACTTTCCTGGTGGACTCAGGAGCGACCAGGACATTAATACATCCCAATATGTAGCCAATGTTAAATGTAGTAATAGTCATATCCTGGTAAGAGGGGTTAATGGCCGGACCCACAGGGAATCCCTCTCTGAACCAGTTATAACAGACCTAGAGACAAATAAGCCTGTGAAATGTCAAATTATGTAGTCTTGAATATGTCCAGTAAATGTGTTGTGATGAGATATTATGATAGAATTAGGTATACCTTCACCAGGGTACCTCAGGGCTGCTGGGAATCTCCAACAATTTTCTCCCAGGCTATGTCAGCACACTTAGCCCAGTTCCAGCCTCTTAGAGGTAGTCAGCTACTACTGTATGTTGGTAGCCAGCAGCAGACAGTGGAGAGAATTGTGGGGGGACACAGTCGCACTCTTGAGGTTTCTTTATGAGCAAGGCGATAAAGTAAACATGTAGAAACTCCAATACGGTCAGCAAACGGTTAAATATTTGGGGTATAACCTGTCAGATGAAGGTAGGCAAGCAATTCTGGAGGTCCCAAAACTATGAGCAAATGATGTCCTCTTTGGGAATGACAATGTTACGTGTGCTGCTGGGATTTGTTGTTCTATTGTGTTTCCAGCAGCACAGCACTCACAGGGTTAATGATTGAGCTGGCTGGGTGTGGTACTGTCTGCTAGCCAATCCCCTGGTCAGTCCTTTATGGCCCCTCAGGTAAGCAGTCATGAATGCTTGTCTGGTGAGGGTTGCAGTGTGATCAGGTTCATGTCCGTTTGTACGTTTAAATTCTGTCAGTTTTGTGTTAGTTTGCTGTGTGACCTGCTATCTGTGTCCTGTCCTGTTTCAGCGTTCTATGTGAACAGTGTCCGGTTCTGCTGGACTCCTGGTTAGTGTAGGGACTAGCAGTATAACCAGGAGCTGTGAAGTGGCCTGCTAGCTTTCAACATCTTGTACAACATGTCAACTAATACCTGGTATTTATATTCAGCTTCCAATCTGTTACTAGTGGTTGCATTTTGTGTGCGGTGTATTCTGGGTCTGTCATGTGGCATGTGAATGCGTCCTGTTCTGGTGCGTGGCTCCTAGGATCAGCTAGGGCCCAGATCCGAAGACCGCTGGGCTGCCCTTATTAGGGCAATGTCCCCGCTTAGGTAGGGCCACTGTCATCCTCCCTTGTAGCACAGGGTCAGTTGCCTGAAACCGGTGTGAGTCCCGTGTGACCCTGGTGATACCCGTGTGCGTCCCCTTTGGTCATGATCATGTGGGTTCCGTGCTTTGCCTGCCCACACGATCGTAACAGACAAACTTCTACAGCTCCTGGATCTCAAATTCTGCATCTCTGACAGCGCTTCTTACCAGACTCATCTGTGATGAACTTCTGGCTGCAGTTGACCGGATCCAGTGAGATGTGCCTCTAAGGAAGCCTTTGTCAGGTTAAAACAGACTCTGGTGGGCACATCAGTCTGGGGGGCTGCTGAACTAGAGCATGCCCTTTGTGCTAACTGTTGACTCAGGAGAAGGATATATCACCTCTGTGTTAACTCAGGAACACGGTGGGAAGCAGACTAGATCCAGTGGCCGAGCGCTCCCAGCCTGTGTACAAGCGGTAGTCAGACCTTCTGCCACTATAGTGCTGTCCCCCCACACTGAGTACCGCACGCAGTTAGTTATACTCATATCTTAGTCCTTCTAGACATCCCCCTGCATGACACTACTGCTCACAGCCACACCTGACAACCTAGGGATGTACTACGCTCCATCCATCTACCTTACTGCCTATTTCTTCAGACGGTCCTCCATACAACTGTCTAGGAGAGATGGCACATGAGGTGTTACCCAGACCAGATCTGCAGGAGGTATCTCTTGTAGATGCTGAATACACTCTTGTAGATGGACTGTACATCTTCGTTAAAAAAAAAAAAAGCTATCTTACCTAAATTGTTCTTCAGATGTGCAGCAGTTTTGAGCCATGGCCTGTGTCATGTCTCAACAGGGGGGGTGGTAGCACTCATATGGACAGTGTTCACAGCCTAGGGGTTTACAAACTACTCTAAAAATTTTTTTTGTCTTGTATTATTTGTGCTAAACAATGCAGAAGGGAGTATAAGACCAGGAGGGGGCGCCGTCCGACACATGGGGGATGCTGGGAGAGCTCTGAGTGTAACTTCTATAGAAGGAGTGACGAGCCCCATACTGGTAGATCTGCTCCCTGACCTACTGACTGCAATCCCTGCTAGCCATCATAAACCGCTCCTGCAGTCACACAGTTTCTGCCGTCACACGGCTAAATGTCTGACCATTTGTCTATGTGTATAGCATCCCTCACTCTTCACTTCGCCATACCGTGCACATCTCCACCCCGCCATACCGTGCACATCTCCACCCCGCCATACTGTGCACATCTCCAGCCCGCCATACTGTGCACATCTCCAGCCCTTTACCTTCTGTATCACCCCATTACTTGTAGTATGTAAGCTCGTTGGAGCAGGACCCGCACCCCTACTGTCTCCATTAATTGATTACTATGTAACCGTGGTTCTGTAATGTTTGTACTTTTGTCTTTCTGTATCCCCCCTGTCTATGTAAGCGCTGCGGGATATGTTGGCGCTATACACAAAGATTATTATAGATGTGTGTCAGATGAGGGACTTGTTGGCATTGCACATGAAGGTATAAGGTGCGGCTAGATGCTTGCCTGGCTTGATAGTACTCCTAGTCAGGCCACGTCCCTGGCGGCCATCTTAGTGCTAGTCATGGCCTGCGGCCATTTTAGTACCTGCTGTAATACCTTCGGCCGCCGCCCAGACGCCATCTTGGCTCCTTACATCCCATAGCTGTACCTTCTACCTGGCATCCCAATGCTTGCACTTGTAGTACACAACACCAGTGATTAGTGCCTTCTCTGAATTGCATAGGAATAGTCAGAAGCCTCCATCACTGTCCTCTGTGTGTTGATGATATGTTGTCTATCTTATTAAGTGTGTGCTATAAGATGGGGTCAGTATGATACTGCGGGATATTAAGTCATACCAGAGGAATATGTAAGGTCTCCTTCAGATAAGTGTCAGAGGGGACAGGTTGCTATGGGTGACAGTGTTGCTGACAAGGACCAGGGATAGTAGGCAGCAGGACAGAAGGGATGATTACATGATGCAGACAGTCCAGGGATCACACAGTGAGGGAATGAAGGTTTACAGTAGTATTAGATGAAGATGACAATGGCCTGAGTGCTGCTCTGTGTGCTGGGGTCAGCTCACAAATGGTTACATCCTCTGTTACATGGGAATGCTTCTTTCACCCTCACCCCCACCTTTCAGCTTTAGAGTTCAGTGAGAAAAAGGGAGGGGGGGAGTGTGACTGACTCTAGCCATGCTCTGCTTGCTTGATATGAATAGACCTGTAATGAAGATGATCAGGAATGAAGTTTAGTATAAACCTGTGTGAATAGGGAACGTCCATTCTTGCTGTTATTTGTGTACATGTCAGTTCTGTGATTGGTTTGCAGTGATTTTGATTGTTAAATGGTGTTTTCAATGTGATAATGTCATGTAAGATATAATAATAATGAAGTTGTTGATAATGTGAGAGCTGAGTGTCCCTATTAAGGGGAGGATATCACAAGGATGCTGCAGTTATCTGTAGTAGTCCAGCCACAGTTAAAGCTTTGTTTATCTTACTCCATCACCTCTCCCTGATAAGAGAAATTCCTGAGGGGGGGGGTTAACGTTGGAGGACCAAGCGACTGCAGATGATTGGAGTAGTAGTAGTTGTGTGAATCTTAATGTTATGCAGTAAATATTGTGTATAGAGAATGTTAATAATTATAGGAGATAGGAAGACTTGACCCCACGATAGATAAAAGTTAATGACAAGTCCTCATGCTGTGATGAACGTAAAATGTGTGATTAAGCTTCTTAACTGTACCTACACCTCACAGATAAGTGATCCATGCTATACATTGAGTTTGCTGTTTCCACCTGTGAGCGGGGACCAAATACCTGCTGTTGCCTCTGATCCTGGGGTCATGCTTGCTTCGCGCTACCTGGTAATGGGACTGAGGCAGACTACGGGAGGCTGCCTGAGGGATGCTGTGCGGAGAGGAGAACCGTAAGGGCACGCTGTCTCTGGGATATGGCCTGAGCTACAGAGGGCAAGCACAGACGTGTGATGGTTGTGTGGTGACCGGGCCTAGAACAGGTGCCAGGTACAGCCCCTAACGGGATTGTGCTTGGTACAACTGATAATGCCTGTGTACCTAAAGACCTCCGAGGGCAACAGCAAGGGCCGTGTCTGGAGAACTAGGAACTCCTCTCCCAAAGGTTCCTCTAACCCATCGGGGTCCCAAGGGGGGTACCGGACGAGTATAGGGCGAGAAATCGGATGGCTGCAGGGGGTTTGAGTCTCTTCTTGCATGGTGGGTAACAGTGAATAAAGATGTAGACTGGATTAATTACACATACTATAACCAACAGAGATTTGTTAATTATACAAGAGATGCAATCAAGGGCCTAGAGGAACAACTAGGACACACCTTACACTCATTGCATGGCAAAATAGAATGGCTTTTGTTATGTTACTAGCAGAGTTTGTAAAATGATTGGAGGACATTGTTGTACTATCATTCCTAATAACACGGCACCAGATGATACCTGAGCACTGGAAGGGTTAAATGCATAATAAAATGAACTAGCTGATAACTCTGGCATAGACGATCCATTCAGGGACTGGTTGGAAAACTTGTTCGGACACTGGTCACAAGTCATATACTCCACATTAGTCTCTATGTCAGTATTTGCCTCCATTCTAGTACTCTGCGGTTGCTGCTGTATCCGAGGACTGTTACAAAACCTTATTATTATTAACACTTCCATCACCAAAACTATGTTTCAAAATATACAAGATGACGAAGAACAAGATGGCTTACTGGGTCAGGTGACCACCTCTGTCTGACAAGTGATGGGTAAAAGTTCTACGACGAAAGCGCCATTTTACTTTGATGATTTTGAAGTGTGACATTTTGATTCCAGTGCGTCCTGATTGTACCGGAGGATTGCTCTAAATAACTGAGTGACACTTCAATAAGTAAGATTTTACATCAGAGTGGACAATGATTTATATATGAAGAAAGAAGCATCAATTGGATAATAATAAATCAAGGCCAAACTTCTCTTGGGGGCGGGCCTAATTTTGGATACAATTGATGGAAGAACTTTATATATATATACATCAATGTAATGCTTTTATATGAAATAATTACATACTTAGCCTTGAAGTGTGAACCCAGGCGTCCTGGTAATAAAGCTTCGGGTCTGAATAAGCCAGGGGGTCTGTGGTAGAGTCATTATATATGTGTATTTACTATTATACTGTGCTGATGTATTGATCTAAAGTGGGGAATGTTAAGAAAATTGTAGATCAATGTATCAGTTAATTGTTCTTTTATTGGATTGTAAACTAGAAAGATATAGCCTGCTGTTAGTATAAGTAGTTAAAGGGTTAAACGAAAACTTTTCTATGCCATTACGGGGTAGACAGACAAGATAAGAATCTCCAGACTGCCTCCCTTGCATTCCTTTTCACTGAATTCATAACGGTCTCATTGTATGTTATAGTAGCGCCTTAAGAGGTGTAACTTATGTTAATCATTTTTGTTTTAGCCTATCATGTATTATTATTAATCTTGGAGGTATATATACTTTTGCTGTGATGTCATTTATAGTATAAAAACCAAATACGCCTTAGAATAAATTAGAAAAAATCATCTGATACAGCACAGGCTGGTGTGATGTGTTTCTCCTGGGCCCAGACTTCTGCACGGGATCTGGGATCATCTTCTCTTTGATAAACACATAAATTCTCCTTACAGGGTGCTCGTTACTCGAGACAAAATTTTCGCGATGCTCGAGGGTTCGTTTCGAGTAACGAACCCCATTGAAGTCAATGGGCGACTCGAGCATTTTTGTATATCGCCGATGCTCGCTAAGGTTTTCATTTGTGAAAATCTGGGCAATTCAAGAAAGTGATTGGAACGACACAGCAACGGATAGGGCAGGCGAGGGGCTACATGTTGGGCTGCATCTCAAGTTTCCAGGTCCCACTATTAAGCCACAATAGCGGCAAGAGTGCCCCCCCCTCCCAACAATTTTTACTTCTGAAAAACCCTCATTAGCAAGGCATACCTTAGCTAAGCCCCACATTACCTCCAACAAAGCAGAATCACTGCCTGCATGACACTCCGCTGCCACTTCTCCTGGGTTACATGCTGCCCAACCCCACGCACGACCCAGTGTCCACAGCGCACACCAAAGTGTCCCTGCGCAGCCTTCAGCTGCCCTCATGCCACACGCTGGCCTCATAGCCACACCACCCTCATGCCTATTTAAAAGTGCGTCTGCCATGAGGAGGAACCGCAGGCACACACTGCAGAGGGTTGGCACGGCCAGGCAGCGACCCTCTTTAAAAGGGGCGGGGCGATAGCCCATAATGCTGTACAGAAGCAATGAGAAATCCAATCCTGTGCCACCTCCATCAGGTGCTGCAAACGTGGGCATAGCAATGGGGAACCCATGTGCCACACACTATTCATTCTGTCAAGGTGTCTGCATGCCCCAGTCAGACCGGGGTTTTTTATAAATAGTCACAGACAGGTACAACTCCGCAATGGGAATTCCGTGTGCACCCACAGCATGGGTGGCTCCCTGGAACCCACCGGCTGTACATAAATGTATCCCATTGCAGTGCCCAGCACAGCTAAGGTAACGTCAGGTTTAATGCAGGTGGGCTTCAGCCCACACTGCATGCCCCAGTCAGACTGGGGTTCTTTAGAAGTGGACACATGGAGTTACAACTCCGTGTGGACCGACAGCATGGGTAGGTCCCAAGAAGCCACGGGCGGTACATAAATATATCCCATTGCATTGCCCATCACAGCTGAGGTAACGTCCGATTAAACGCAGGTGGTCTTCGGCCCACACTGCATGCCCCAGTCTGACCGGGGTTTTTAATACATAGACACTGGCAGGTACAAATCCCTAATGTGAAGTCCCTGTGGACACACAGCATGGGTGGCTCCCTGGAACCCACCGGCGGTACATGAATATATCCCATTGCATTGCCCATCACAGCTGAGGTAACGTCAGGTTTAATGCAGGTGGGCTTCGGTCCACACTGCATGCCACAGTCAGACTGGGGTTCTTTAGAAGTGGACACATGGAGTTACAACTCCGTGTGGACCGACAGCATGGGTGGCTCCCTGGAACCCACCGGCGGTACAGAAATATATCCCATTGTATTGCCCATCACAGCTGAGGTAACGTCAGGTTTAATGCAGGTGGTCTTCGGCCCACACTGCATGCCCCAGTCAGACTGGGGTTCTTTAGAAGTGGACACATGGAGTTACAACTCCGTGTGGACCGACAGCATGGGTGGCTCCCTGGAACCCACCGGCGGTACATAAATATATCCCATTGCAGTGCCCAGCACAACTAAGGTAACGTCAGCTTTAATGCAGGTGGGCTAAAAATTACTAGGATTACAATGTAGGCGAGGGCCCAAAAAAATTGGTGTACCAACTGTACAAATGTACTTCAGAAAAATTGCCCATGCCCAACCAAGAGGGCAGGTGAAACCCATTAATCGCTTTGGTTAATGTGGCTTAATTTGTAACTAGGCCTGTAGGCAGCCCAGTTAAAAAAAAAAAATGGTTCAGGTGCAAGTTTCAACGCTTTATTGAATTGAGAATTGAAACGTATAAACATTGTTTACAAAAGTTATATGACTGAGCCTTGTGGGCCTAAGAAGAATTGCCTGTCGGCGTGATTACGTGAGGTTTCAGGAGGAGGAGCAGGAGGAGGAGGATGAATATAGTACACAGATTGATGAAGCTAAAAGGTTCCCGTTTTTATGGTGATAGAGAACGATGCTTCCATCCGTGGGTGCAGCCTACGTATTGTTTAGGTATCGCTGCTGTCCGCTGGTGGAGAAGAGAACTCTGGGGAAATCCAGGCTTTGTTCATCTTTATGATTGTAAGCCTGTCGGCACTGTCAGTTGACAGGCGGGTACGCTTATCTGTGATGATTCCCCCAGCCGCACTAAACACCCTCTCTGACAAGACGCTAGCCGCAGGACAAGCAAGCACCTCCAGGGCATACAGCGCGAGTTCAGGCCACGTGTCCAGCTTCGACACCCAGTAGTTGTAGGGGGCAGAGGCGTCACGGAGGACGGTCGTGCGATTGTCTACGTACTCCCTCACCATCCTTTTACAGTGCTCCCGCCGACTCAGCCTTGACTGGGGAGCGATGACACAGTCTTGCTGGGGAGCCATAAAGCTGTCAAAGGCCTTGGATAGTGTTCCCCTGCCTGTGCTGTACATGCTGCCTGATCTCCGCACCTCCCCTGCTACCTGGCCCTCGGAACTGCGCCTTCTGCCACTAGCGCTGTCGGATAGGAATTTTACCATCAGTTTGTCCGCCAGGGTCCTGTGGTATAGCATCACTCTCGAACCCCTTTCCTCTTCGGGCATGAGAGTGGAAAGGTTCTCCTTATACCGTGGGTCGAGCAGTGTGTACACCCAGTAATCCGTAGTGGCCAGAATGCGTGTAACGCGAGGGTCACGAGAAAGGCATCCTAACATGAAGTCAGCCATGTGTGCCAGGGTACCTGTACGCAACACATGGCTGTCCTCACTCGGAAGATCACTTTCAGGATCCTCCTCCTCAGGCCATACACGCTGAAAGGATGACAGGCAAGCAGCATGGGTACCCTCAGCAGTGGGCCAAGCTGTCTCTTCCCCCTCCTCCTCATGCTCCTCCCCCTCCTCCTCCTCCTCCTCAACGCGCTGAGATATAGACATGAGGGTGCTCTGACTATCCAGCGACATACTGTCTTCCCCCTCCTCCGTTTCCGAGCGCAAAGCGTCTGCCTTTATGCTTTGCAGGGAACTTCTCAAGAGGCATAGCAGAGGAATGATGACGCTAATGATTGCAGCATCGCCGCTCACCATCTGGGTAGACTCCTCAAAGTTTCCAAGGACCTGGCAGGCCCACTCTTCTGTAAAGAATTGAGGAGGCTGACTCCCACTACGCAGCCCATGTTGGAGTTGGTATTCAACTATAGCTCTACGCTGCTCATAGAGCCTGGCCAACATGTGGAGCGTAGAGTTCCACCGTGTGGGCACGTCGCACAGCAGTCGGTGCACTGGCAGATTAAACCGATGTTGCAGGGTGCGCAGAGTGACAGCGTCCGTCTTGGACTTGCGGAAATGTGTGCAGAGCCGGCGCACCTTTCCGAGCAGGTCTGACAAGCGTGGGTAGCTTTTCAGAAAGCGCTGAACCACCAAATTAAAGACGTGGGCCAGGCATGGCACGTGCGTGAGGCTGCCGAGCTGCCGAGCCGCCACCAGGTTACGGCCGTTGTCACACACGACCATGCCCGGTTGGAGGCTCAGCGGCGAAAGCCAGCGGTCGGTCTGCTCTGTCAGACCCTGCAGCAGTTCGTGGGCCGTGTGCCTCTTCTCTTCTAAGCTGAGTAGTTTCAGCACGGCCTGCTGACGCTTGCCCACCGCTGTGCTGCCACGCCGCGCGACACCGACTGCTGGCGACGTGCTGCTGCTAACACATCTTGATTGCAAGACAGAGGTTGCGTAGGAAGAGGAGGGTGGTTTAGTGGAGGAAGCATACACCACCGCAGATACCAGCACCGAGTCGGGGCCCGCAATTCTGGGGGTGGGTAGGACGTGAGTGGTCCCAGGCTCTGACTCGTACCCAGCCTCCACTAAATTCACCCAATGTGCCGTCAGGGAGATATAGTGGCCCTGCCTGCCTGTGCTTGTCCACGTGTCCGTTGTTAAGTGGACCTTGCCAGTAACCGCATTGGTGAGGGCGCGTACAATTTTGCGGGAGACGTGGTCGTGCAGGGCTGGGACGGCACATCGGGAAAAGTAGTGGTGACTGGGAACCGAGTAGCGCGGGGCCGCCGCCGCCATCATGTTTTTGAAAGCCTCCATTTCCACAAGCCTATACGGCAGCATCTCCAGGCTGATCAATTTGGCTATGTGCACGTTTAACGCTTGAGCGTGCGGGTGCGTGGCTGCGTATTTGCGCTTGCGCTCAAACACTTGCGCTAGCGACGGCTGGACGGTGCGCTGAGAGACATTGCTGGATGGGGCCGAGGACAGCGGAGGTGAGGGTGTGGGTGCACGCCGGGAGACGGTAGTGCCTGTGTCCTGAGAGGGGGGTTGGATCTCAGTGGCAGGTTGGTGCACAGGGGGAGAGGCAGTGGTGCAAACCGGAGGCGGTGAACGGCCTTCGTCCCACCTTGTGGGGTGCTTGGCCATCATATGTCTGCGCATGCTGGTGGTGGTGAGGCTGGTGGTGGTGGCTCCACGGCTGATCTTGGCGCGACAAACCTTGCACACCACTGTTCGTCGGTCATCTGCACTCTCAGTGAAAAACTGTCACACCTTTGAGCACCTCGGCCTCTGCAGGGTGGCATGGTGCGAGGGGGCGCTTTGGGAAACAGTTGGTGGATTATTTGGTCTGGCCCTGCCTCTACCCCTGGCCACCGCACTGCCTTTTCCAACCTGCCCTGCTGCTGCACTTGCCTTCCCCTCTGAAGACCTGTCCTCAGTAGGCTTAGCAAACCAGGTGGGGTCAGTCACCTCATCGTCCTGCTGCTCTTCCTCATAATCCTCTGTGCGCTCCTCCCTCGGACTTACTGCCCTTACTACTACCTCAGTGATAGACAACTGTGTCTCATCGTTGTCGTCCTCCTCACCCACTGAAAGCTCTTGAGACAGTTGCCGGAAGTCCCCAGCCTCATCCCCTGGACCCCGGGAACTTTCCATAGGTTGGGCATCGGTCACGACAAACTCCTCCGGTGGGAGAGGAACCATTGCTGCCCATTCTGGGCAGGGGCCCGAGAACAGTTCCTGGGAGTCTGCCTGCTCCTCAGAATGTGTCATTGTAATGGAGTGAAGAGGCTGGGAGGAAGGAGGAGCAGCAGCCAGAGGATTCAGAGTTGCAGCAGTGGACGGCGTAGAACTCTGGGTGGTCGATAGATTGCTGGATGCACTTTCTGCCATCCACGACAGGACCTGCTCACACTGCTCATTTTCTAATAAAGGTCTACCACGTGGACCCATTAATTGTGAGATTAATCTGGGGACGCCAGAAACGTGCCCCTCTCCTAATCCCGCAGCAGTCAGCTGCGATACACCTGGATCAGGAGCTTGGCCTGTGCCCACACCCTGACTTGCGCCTCCGCGTCCTCGCCCGCGTCCACGTCCTCTAGGCCTACCCCTACCCCTCAGCATGGTGTATTACCAGTAGTGCAGAAACAGAACGCTGTAATTAAATGTGCCGCTTATTGGCCTGTGGTTGGAGGCTGACTTCGCTTACGGAATGCACAGCAGAGCCAGGAAAGAATTTTGCGCAAGCCTGTAGTGAGACGTAGGTGTGTATGACTGAGCTAGTGGAATTCACAGCGCAGAAGCAGTCAAGTGTCCAAAGGCCACTAGTAGGCCTTAAGTATTTTGCTTCAATTTTTTGAAAGGCTGAGCTGAGACAGCAGACAGATACTGTAGGCAGCGTATATATGTATACTGTTTCCCTCTGGACGGGATGACGGTGGTGATGTAACGGGTTAACGCAGAGCCAGGAAACAATTTTGCGCAAGCCTGCTGTAACACTTAGCTGCGTAATAATTAGGACTACTACCCCCAGCAGAGACGCAGTACACTCAAGACGGTCACAGGCAGCCCAAAGATAGTATTGTTTTCCAAATTTGTTTGAAAAAGCCCACTGCCTATATAGACAGTATATCTCTTTCACCTTTCCCACTGTCCCTGCCTCACCAGTACTGGCCCTATACTATGTACAATGACTGCAGACTGAGGATGCAATGCTCTGCACGCCCAATATACAAAAAAAAATGTGCAACACTGCTAAAAGCAGCCTCAACAGTACTGCACACGGTCAGATGTGGCCCTAAGAAGGACCATTGGGGTTCTTGAAGCCTAATATTACACCTAACACTCTACCTATAGCAGCAACAGCATCAGCAACACTTTCCCTGATCTCTGTCAGAATGCATCTGTGGCGAGCCGCGGGCGGGGCAGATTTAAATACTCGGGTGACACCTGATCTCCCCAGCCACTCACTGCAGGGGGGTGGGATAGGGCTGGAACATCACAAGAGGAAGTTGTAATGCCTTCCCTGTCTTTCTATTGGCCAGAAAAGCGCGCAAATGTCTCAGAGATGAAAGTGAAAGTAACTCGAACACCGCGTGGTGCTCGTCTCGAGTAACGAGCATCTCGAACACCCTAATACTCGAACGAGCATCAAGCTCGGACGAGTACGCTCGCTCATCTCTAATAATTTCCTATTGGAATGCAGAACAATTATCTGCTATATACTACATGCAACCCGTCTTACAATAGCACACAACTGGAAAAGCTCTGAAGTTTCAACCAGAAAAGAAATAGTATCAGTCTCGTCCAACTGCACCTATGAACAAATGCTGGCAGTCCAAAATGGAACATTCGATTCCTTTCTATCCAAATGGAACATTTGGCTGATCACCCCTCAACTAACTAGCATACAAATCCCTCCACATACCACCCTTCCAAATATCTCCATTCTTAACCCCCCTCCTTTCCCTTATAGACTCTTTTGCCATAAAGTAAAAGCCTTCCAGTGGTACACAAGTTTCTGGCTCATAGTTGATATCTAGTGCTCAAGTGACGCTCTGCATAAACCTGGCAACTATTTTCTTTTATTTTGTAAGAATGAACATTAGTTTCATTACTATTCAGCAACGCATTGTATGTTTAACCCCTTAACGACGGCCCCATCGGGAAACTACGTCCTCAGAAAGTGGGCCTTAATCCTAGAGGACGTAGTTTTATGCATCCTCTTTGGATTGATGCCCACTGGCCTGAGGACGTGACAGCTCCATGCTGTCGGTGCCCGCAGGTAGCCGACAGCATGGAGCTGTCATCCCAGGATGCGGGCAGTGCCCCCCGGCATTGCGATCAGCGCTATAAAATGAATAGCGCCGATCGCAAAAAAGTAAATAAAACAGTGTAAAAAAGTAGTAATTCAGCTGCTATGATGGATCGGATCTATCACGGCAGCTGAAAATACTCACACGGCTTGTCGGCGGTGTTCCCCGGAGATCTGGTCCTCCCGGACCCGCCGGCGGCCTTCTGCGCATGCGCGCCAGACGATGACGTCACGCGCACGCGCAGAAGCCCGGGTGTCCCCGGCAAATTTAAAATCTCCTGGCTCCCGGCTCCTGAAGGTAGCCGGGAACCAGGAGGTGTTACCGGGGACCACTGTGAGCGGTCCCCGGGCCCGCGATCACCGCTATCCATTGCGATAGCGGTGATCGCGAAAAAGTTGAAAAAGTAAAACAAAAGTAAAGTTTCACCTCCCCTCATGGATCGGATCCATGAGGGGAGGTGAAGATACTCACCCCCGGTCCTCTGCGATGTCCCGATGTCCCGGGACCCGAAATCCCCGTCTGCGCATGCGCGCCCGATGATTGACATCGGGCGCGTGCACGGAGGGGCTCGAGCCCCGGGAAATTCAAAATTGCTCTGCTCCTGGCTGCCATGTGTAGCCAAGAGCAGAGGGATGTCACCAGAGACATGATCACTGTCATCCAATGGATGACAGTGATCATGTAAAGTAAAAAAAAAGTGCAAAAAGTAAAAAATAAATAAATAAAAAAAAGGGGTAAAAGGTAAAAAAAAAAAAAAGTACAAAAAGTAAAAAAAAAGTTTTGAAAGGTTTTAAAAAGTTAAAGAAAGCTTGTGTTTCATCTCCCCCCACGGATCATATCCGTGAGGGAGGATGAAATGACATACCTAAGGCCTGCGGATTTATCCGCAGACCTCACCCTAGCTTCTGCGCACGCGCCCGTCGCCAATGTGGCAGGTGCATGCGCAAAAGCCATGGTTTTTTAAAATCTCCCTGCTCTTGGCTACAAAACTTAGCCGAGAGCCTGGAAATTTCACGGAGGGCCGCGGTGAGCGGTTCCTGATCACGTGTTCGCCGTTATCCAAAGAATAATGGCGATCACGTAAAAGTTAAAAAAAGGGGAAGGTTCATCTCCCCTCAGCGATGCGATCGGTGAGAGGAGATAAAACTTTTTACCGGAGGCCTCCATATTTGCACCCCGACGCAATCTTCTTCCGTGAACTTTCCCGTATTCTGCGCATGCAACCGCCGGCAAAAGACCGGACAGATGCGCAGGAGTCGGGGAGCCCAGGAAACTTAATACCTCCTTGCTCTCGGCGACCAACGGTCGCCGAGAGCCTGGAGCAGTGACGGGTGGCCTCGTTGAGCGGTCCCCGGTCACGTGAAAAAATGGTAGCGATCTACCTTTGGCCGGTCTCACATGACCGGATAGGAATTACGGATTCCGCATGCGTTTGATTAGCGGTATTACGCAGATCAATCGCATTGGATTACACAATTCCGCTCACATTAGGGGGTTGGAATTGTGTAATCCACTCGCAGAAAAGAGAACGCAGCATGTTCTATTTTACCGTGGATATCCGCAACATGGAGCCCATTGTGCTCCATGGTCATGGATATACCTGCAGCCCATACGCAACTACGTTGTATACGGGCTGCGGGTACCCGCGTCATCGCTAAGCGACGGTGCGGGAAATACAAACCAAAAAAAAAAAGTGTACTGCGCATGACCGCCCGTGTAAGTACGCAGTTATGCGCAGTACAATACGCGGCCGTACGCAGGGTCACGGCCGGCTCACAGCCGGGATCCACCTACGGCTGCGTAAGCCCGGCGTTATTCAGACCGCTACCTGTAATACGCAATTTACAAGAAGCCCCGGGAACGCTCGCCTTCCTGCAGTTCCAGGAGCAGCTTGTTGAGCGTCTTCTGTGTGAGATCGCCGCACCTCATCAAGCTTACGGAGACTCACGGAACGCCACTTTTTACACCCCATCCCCGCCACTGAGGTCAAGAAATGACCCCCAAAAAGCATGAGAGGAGGGGGGATACCCGATTTTATTGCCCTATGTGCCCATCCCAACCAGCCTCCATAATTACCCGTCTTTGGAAATGCTACACAGTTCACATTATTACTTTTATCTAAGATTTGGGGAACGCCGAAAAGGGCGTGGAGGGGGGGGGGGATTTTAGGGAGTCAATTTTTATTCCGTACAAATGAGCAATGGGGCCTGGAATTTATTCAGTTGTGCCCTGCAATCCAACGGGTGTTCCCTCCATTACAGGCCTTGCCATGTTTCCTGTAAGTAGATTAGGGCCACAATGGGTATGTTTTTGAACACGGGACAAATGGGGGTATCCATTTTGGGGTGAAAGTCTTCATTCCTATGTACACTGTACAAAAAAAAAAGTTTTTAAATTGACAAAATTGCCAAAAAAATGAAAATCGTAATTTTTTCCTTCTGCTTTGCTGAAATTTATTCAAATACTGTGGGGTCAAAATACGCAGTACACCCCTAGATGAATTCGTTAAGGGGTCTAGTTTTTAAAATGGGGATATTTGTGGGGGTTCTTTATAGTTTTGGACGCTCAATGGCTCTATAAGTGGGCAATGGGGCCTGGAATTTATTCCGTTGTACCCTAAAATCCAACGGGTGCTCCTTCCATTATAGGCCTAGCCATGTGTCCTTTAAGTAGATTAGGGCCACAAGGGGTATGGTTCTGAACACGGGACAAACAGGGGTATCCATTTTGGGGTGAAAGTCTTTATTCCTATGTGTGCTGTACAAAAAAAACAGTTTTTAAATTGATACAACTGCCAAAAAAATGAAAATTGTAATTTTTTTCCTACTGCTTTGCTTAGATTTATTCAAAAATTGTAGGGTAAAAATACACAGTACACCCCTAGATAAATTCGTTAGGGGGTCTAGTTTTCAAAATGGGATCATTTGTGGGGGTTCTCTGTCGTTTTGGCCGCTCAAGGGCTCTACAAGAGGGCAATGGGGCCTAAATCACCTTCATGCTAAATTTCTGTTCTGAAAGCCACCGACTACTCCTTTCATTTTGGGCCCCGTTGTGCATCCAGACAAAAGATTAGGGCCACAATGGGTATGTCTCTGAACACGGGAGAAACAGGGGTATCCACTTTGGGGTGCAAGTCTTCATTCATGTGTGTGCTGTACCAAAAAAGCAGTTTTTAAAACGACAGAATTGCCAAAAAAACGAAAATCACAATTTTTTCCTTTTGCTTTGCTTCAATTCATTCAAAAACTGTGGGGTCAAAATGGTCAGTACACCCCTAGAGAAATTCGTTAAGGGGTCTAGTTTTCAAAATGGGGTCACTTGTGGGGGTTCTCTTTGATTTTGGCCGCTGAAGAGCTCTACAAATGTGCTATGGGGCCTAAAACGCCTTCAAGGAAAATCTATGTTCTTAAAGCCACCGACTACTCCTTTCGTTTTGGGCCCCATTGTGCATCCAGACATGAGATTAGGGCCACAATGGGTATGTCTCTGAACACGGGAGAAACAGGGGTATCCATTTTGGGGTGAAAGGCTTCATTCATGCTTGTGCTGTACAAAAAAAAGCTGTTTTTAAAATGACAGAATTGACAAAAAAACGAAAATCACAATTTTTTCCTTTTGCTTGGCTTGAATTCATTCAAAAACTGTGGGGTCAAAATGGTCAGTACACCCCTAGATAAATTCGTTAAGGGGTCTAGTTTTCAAAATGGGGTCACTTGTGGGGGTTCTCTTTGGTTTTGGCCACTCAAGAGCTCTACAAAAGTGCTATTGGGCCTAAAACGCCTTCAAGCAAAATTTATGTTCTGAAAGACACCGACTACTCCTTTCATTTTGGCTCCCGTTATGCATCCAGACATAAGATTAGGGCCACAATGGGTATGTCTCTGAACACGGGAGAAACGGGGGTATCCATTTTGGTGTGTAAATCCTCATTTTCATGGGCTCTATAGGAAAAAAATATGTCTTTAAAATGACATATTTGCAAAAATATGAAATTTTATTTTTTCTCCCCTAAATTGAACTAATTCCTGAAAAAAACTGGTGGGGTCAAAATACTCATGACCCCCCTCAGTGAATACACTAAGGGGTGTAGTTTTTAAAATGGGGTCATTTGTGGGTGTATCTATTATTCTGACACTTATGAGCCTTTGCAAACTTGGCTTGGTGCAGGAAAACAAAGTGCTCCTCAAAATGCTGAAGAGTAATGTAAATTTGTACGTCCTCTAAATGGTTAAAAAAAAAAAAAAAAGTTTTTCAAGTGTGCATTCAGAATAAAGTAAACAGATGGAAATACATATCTTATCAAAAATTTGTACAGTATGTTTGGACATATTTGAGATATTACGGTTGAAAATGTGAAAAAATGACAATTTTTTCAAAATTTTTCCAATATTGGTACTTTTAATAAATATACACAAATTATATCGGTCTCTTTTTACAATCTAAATGAAGTACAACATGTGGCGAAAAAACAATGTCAGAATCACTGGGATATGTAAAGCCTTTACGGAGTTATGCCACGTTGAACGACGCATGTCAGATTTCCAAAATTTGGCTCCGTCACTAAGGCGCAAACAGGCTTCGTCACTAAGGGGTTAATATATGTATGGGTACTCCAGTCTCAGGATCGATGGGGCTCCCAGTAGTCGGATCCCCAGTAATCTGTCAGTTGGGTGAAAATTTGAAAAGCAGACCTAGAGCTGCAATATGCCTTTAACATTCTAGCTGCTTTTACCTGCAGTCAGTTTTGAACACAGCACCAATTTGCATTACAGAATGGTTTTAGTTGCATCACAGCCACACCTTGGCTGCAACATGTGAACCCAGCCTTGTTGTTATCGGTGGTGCAGCCCTTAGTACACGTACAGCCAGAGGACCCTGATACCAGTGTACTGATAGGCCAAACCAGTTCCTGTGAGATTCCTGTGTAGTGGTCGGCAACAGGGAAGGCATCTATTTGCAGAGGGTAGGGAAAAACTCCTAGACTTTGGTATATGCACAGGGAGTACTCCTGGCCTATGGAAAGATGGAAGCTTCATGGCACTTCACCACTATGAGATTAAGAAGCAATTCTTTATTTCAGTTATACATGGGGGACCATGCATCAGACAAGCCAACAGACATGATGCTTTCTCCAGACCTGATGGGAGATTATGTGCTGATGCTTAAGTATACCTAATTGGTATAAAATGTATCAGACATACAACAAACAAAAAAGTGAAAAACAATAAAGTACATCTACGCCTTAACAGAGACACGAGGACAATTTTCCCTAAACAACACTCCTCAATCTGAGAGTTTGGAACTATGGGCGCCTGCACACAAGTGGAAATTCCGCGGCGGGATTTTCCACGGAATTTCTGCCCCTGGAAGCTGCCATAGGATTGCGTTAACAAACGCAATCCTATGCAGACGGCCGCGATTTGGCCGCGCGAAGTCTCGCGCGGCAAACAAATCGCGGCATGCTCTATTTCTGTGCGGGGCTCTGCGAGCCCCGCACAGAAATGTCACTCACTGGCTGCCGGCTCTGCACTGAGCATGAAAGAGCCGGGGCCGCGGGAAAGGTGAGTGCCCGTGCTGCTCTCTGCAGACGCTCGGGTTGGGTCCCGCTGCGAGAATTCTCGCAGCCGGATCCGACCCGGCTGTCTGCAGGCGGCCTAAGTTGTTTGAAAGAATTACAGTTCTAACCTGACAAATAACAAATGTTCTCTGCTACAAATTGCCATTCACGATGTTGTTCTGTTTTTTATTAACAGGCAGAGCACTAATTTGTCTGGACTTTGACTGAAACTGTTATGGGCTCACTGGACCTCAAACCATTCTCCGGTTACAATGTCGGAATTACATGATAGTAGTGAAAGGTACAGATGTAGCGAAGTGTAACTGGACAATTAACTTGTTAAGAAAAAGTTCTGTGCCTTTTCAATAGCTTTTAAATGACTTTTGTTGGATTAAGATAATTTGTTGCAGCAAGCTATCACAGTTTAGTTAATTGCTGCTTTATTTGTAGTGGTGTACTGGCTATGAGGATCCACATGGGCACTGAATCGCCTACTGAAAAGTGTCTGGTGCACCCCCAGAGGCCTAACAGAGGCCTGAGATACTGCTCCCTGGACTTCCCGTCACCTAAACTGTAAGCATCATAACTTAGTTTATGGTGTTTAGTTGACAACAGGTTCCCTTCAAGGGAATCAAGGCTCAATTAACTTGTAAACAATGTTTGTTTGTAAGTGCAAAACCTGTTTATTTGCCTTATTTGTGGTGTATTGATATAAATGAGTTGTTGCGTATACAAGAGCTGTAGTTAAATAAAAAACTATAGAAAAAGAAAAAACACTTGGTTTACATGCACTGGAACAACAAACAAGATTAGTTGCAAAGGTGGGTATAGGTTTGGCATAGGGGGAAAAAAATCCTGCCAATCACGTCCAAGACAGATTACTGTCATCACAAATCATGCAGGAATGAATAAGATCCATCATAATCAGTGTCTTATTTCCAAAGGGCATGAACCCCGCCTAACACACGGACTCTAGTTGTATCCATGTAATTAGGTGCTTAGTTTTGTAGAGAGCTTCCAGAATTTCCTATTTTTCAGAATATGTCTGGCTCTGATAGTAGGAGTTGTGCAATGTTTGGAATGATGTCCTTACAAAGTAAACTAAATTAAATTAATTTACATTTTCCCAATTACAATGACTCTTCTATTCTTCCTTGTCGGGCGTTGTTTTACAGTTTTAGTGAAAAGATGTTTTCAAACTATGTTTTATTTCCTCTCATTCACTTATTGAAATAATTAGTCCTTTTTCTGTAACACATGCGTCTTTATGCAATCAGTAGAAATTACGAAATAATAAAGGAAAAAGCGTCTTAGACCATTTCTGTATTTTTATTTTAACCCCTTAGTGACAAGCCTATTTTGTGTCTTACAGGGGTTTTCCCATTGCTTAAAATTGCTCCACAACCACTCTGTACTTTTTGCTGATGAGGACAGGTGACTTCTGCAGCCCATCATTGGCTATAGAAGGTCTCTGCTGTGGCCAGTAATTGGCTGCAGCAGTCACAGTCATCACTGAATTGCAAGAGCCATAACTCATTGACATAGTCGTATGAGGTCTTGCATTTTTGGGGGATAAATTGTATTTTTTTAATAGCAGCACTCTGGGGTACATATAATGTGTTGTATAAGTTTTATGAAAAAGTTTTGAGGGGAGATAGAAAAAATGTCCGGAAATTCTACTATTGTTTTTGGGTTTTGTTTTTAAAGTGTCCATCATTCAGCAAAAATAACATGATAACTTTTGTATCTGGATCAGCACAATTACTGCGATGCCAAGTTTATATAGTTTGTTTTTTATTGTTTACTATTTTTGCATAATAAAAACACATTTCTAACAAAAAAAAAACAATTGAATCTACATTGTCCCATGCTATGACCCTTAAGATTTGTATTTTTTTTTAGCAACAGAGCTTGTTTTTTGTTGCAAGAATTATAGTTTTATAGACTTTTGGATTGCTTTTTATCAAGTTTTTTTTTGGGAGGATAACAAAAGAAAAATAGCGATTCTGGCATAACTCTTTATAATAATTTTTATGGGATTCACCATGCACCATAAATAGCAAAATAGTTTCACTGCATGGGTTGTTACAAATACGATATACACCTATTCGATGCAGCTTTTTAAACATTTTTGGGGTATTTTATCCATTGAAAATGGATTTATGTTGGGAAAAATACATATTTTTTTAGACTGGATTTCCTTCTTTTTTCACCGTGGCAAATTAGATCCTAATTATTTATTAAACAATACCTTACCGGTTAGGACTAAAAATTAGCTTTTATTGGTATATATTTAAATGCTTATTACCAAGGACACACTACATACAACAAAAAGGTAAAAGAAGAGATGCTGCACTTGATTGGGCCCACAGTATATAGTGTAATCACACAAAATTATTTGGTGATTGCTGGGTCACAGAAATACCGCAATTCAATAAATTGGCTGGAATCGGCACACGTGACGGGGCGGAGCTACGCGATGACGCGTAGAAGGGGGCGGAGCCAGAATGCCGCTCATGCCGGACCGAACAGATGGGAGAAGACCCTTCTGCGCAAGCGCGTCTAATCGGGAGATTAGACGCTGAAATTAGATGGAGCCATGGAGACGGGGACGCCAGCGCAGGGAAGGTAAGTGAATCACTTCTGTATGGCTCATATTTAATGCACGATGTATATTACAAAGTGCATTAATATGGCCATACAGAAGTACTTAACCCCACTTGCTTTCGCGAGACAACCCCTTTAAAGCCCATTAGTGAGGTCAGTAAAGAGGCGTATTGGCCGTCACTAAGGGGTTAATAGAACAATGTATAATAAAATACATTTTAAAGTGAGCCCTTCCAATTACAGTCATTTTAATATAGACTAAGTTCAGTTTTGACGGGGTGAGGCTACCCTTCCATCAGGGCTTGGTCGAGTGGTGACATTCTTTGTTCTTTACTGTCTAAATCACTTTAATAACGGTATAAAGAAACTGTACTCCGCTTCCTGATATACTTCATTGTGTATATACAGCATGACGGCTATAAATCTAATCTGACTCCGGGGGCTTTTACACGGGAGAATCTGAATGATCAAAATGCATCACTGTAGACTTTGCTGCATAAGCAAAAGTCTAGTAGTAATTCAATTCTTTCTGTCGTTCTAGATTCCAGATTTGAGAGCTTTTACCTATATTAACTCAATGTACCTTTTTGTTTTGTCTGTTTATGGTATTTTCCAAGCATTTCTCTTTCAGTGCGCCAATATATACACAGCATGGCGAGCATCGATAGCTCCGCCATGCAGTCTTCTAAGGGAGAGAGAAATCGATATATGAACTTGCAGGCGCCCAATTAATTCTGTTTTAAAAATCTTTAATGCATTATTGTTGGTCATTAACACAGCGGTATCACAGCATGGCCGTCGCAAGACGTAACCAAGTTCAAATAATATAGGTCAAACGGAAGGAAAAGAATCATAAACCACAAATCAGTCGAAAATATCACATTTGTATTTCCTTTAATGAACTCATGATCATTTCATATAATTCGGCTACTTTAAATGATAAAGCAAATGACACTGTAGACGCTTTATTCTTTTACAAATGGAAGATCGCAGGGAAGCTGGCTTTATAAATGTCCCCTGCGGAGATTAAAAGTTGGGGATCACCGGGTTATAAAAGCAGCTGGAAGCTATTCAACTATATTTATTCACATCACATCAATGCATGGCAACTTTTCGGAAAGTAAGTCAGTAGTTGGTATAACTTCTTTATAATGCAGAATAAAATGTATCCCTGTAAAGTGATTAGACTTGTGGTAGGCACAATCCCACAATCAATCAGTTGGAAGGGTAAATATCTTGAGGGAGTGGAGCACATTCAAGTCAGGAGACCACAAAGAAACATGCAGAACTGAGCCATAAATAAATAATGACAAGTGAATTTTGTAATGGCACACATAATACAAGGGGGGCTGCTTCAAAAGAAGTCACAGGAAATCAGGAGAACTCTTTTAGAGTCTAATAGAGAAGCCAGAAAGTAATACTATCATAGTATCTTTAGCTGCGTCTTCCACCAAAATGTGCAGTAAGGGAGGTGCAACATTAGACAGAATGGACCGGTTGGCTAAGCAACTATTTAGTGCCTGTATCTGAACCTGCCCCACTGCCATTTACACATTTCAGCGGGATGGGTAGTAAAACAGATTAGTGATAGTGTTGTTTTAGGGTACTTTAAGATATAGTGGAAAATGGTGGGGATAGGCCTCATGTCCAGGGGCATAATTGAATTGCGTAATCCACGGGGGTCACCCGCGCGGATGATCTACAGTTCAATATGCCCATTGACCATTACTGGGCATCCGCGGGTATTTAAATACCTGCAGATGTAATTTTTTTCTGGGCGTGCGGAAAAAAACGCAGCATGCTCCATTTTTCTATGGATCCTGCAGGGACGACTTCCATTGAAGGCAATGGAAGCCACCTGGTCCACGGCACGCCTGCAGCTGACACTACGGACGTGCTGTGGATCCATGGGAAAGCAGGAGATTTGAAAAAAGAAAAAAGGCACAGTGCATGTGCACGGAACGCCAGCTGGATTGCTGAGCACATGGGCCATGCAGAAGAAAGAAGATCTGGCCGCGACGGGGTAGACTCGCGCCGCATCCAGACAGGTAAGTAAAATGTATTTTTTGCCTCATGTCTGCAGGCACGGCTGGAAACCGCCACGGGCTTCCACACTCAGAATCCATGCGTAGCCGTGGACATGAGGCCGTATTCTGTAGCGGAAAATCTGTACCAAAATCTGCAGCAAAACTACGAGTCAAAATCTGTGCTATTGGTGTGAATTTTGATGCAGACACCCTTTTAAGTGAATTCCTGGAGAGCAGAAGATGCACTATAGAAACTATATAATTGTCAAAAATTCTTTTTGTTATTTTCAGGAGCAGCCTTTTATTTTAGAACAAGTGTCAGATCCCCTTCAGCCAAGACTTTGAACTTTATCATGAAGTTCTTCTCTTTAAGCTTTACTGCAGACATCAAACATGCAGGTCTCATCTGGCTACTGCTTGCGTTGCCCTAGTGACAAGAAAAACTTCTTTTATACATTTTTTTATTGAACATCACATACATGTGAAAAGAAGAAATTCTCTGCAGCTTTAAACACAGGTCTTATGTTATTTGACATTATTTTATACTTACATACGTTAAAAGGGTATTGAATTTTATCATCTACCCACCAGATAAGTGATAAAAGTCTGATTGGTGGGTAGATGATATATCCTTCTCTATACCTCGCTGCAGGGAGCTTGAATGGAGCAGCAGCCAAGCTTACATGCTCTGTGTGTATATATAATATATTTGGAGTTGAGGAAGTTGTGGACAGTTTTTAAGCATTATCAACTGTGTTGAAGTTTTTTCATGTGCTATCCATTCCACTCCACAGATGGTGATCCTGTCAGCTACTTTAACCTCCAGGTTGTTACATTACGTATATAAATGATAGAGTGAACACTTTACATTTTGTAGCGATACGCAGGGGTGTAGCTATAGGGGATGCAGGGGTAGCAGTTGCTATCGGGCCCTGGAGCCTTAGGGAGCCCAAAGGTCCCTCCATCACATAAGAAGAAACCATTATTATAAACAGCACATGGTAGATAGGGGGCACTGTTACAGATTTTGCATCGGGGCCCAAGAGCTTCTAGTTAAACCTCTGGCTATATGTATTTTATTTGCCAATGCTATAACCTGCATGCATATGTCTATACTGATAACATATGAAATAACCTCAGTACTAACAGTCCAGTCTGTTATCTCTGGTAATGCAGTAAAGAGGGTGGAGTGCTGCATACACCACAGTATATACATGCCTATATAATGCCAAACTAATCAAACCAAACTATTTTTGCCAATTCTCAGGAAACAAAATGGCAGCTATAATCCATATTAGACTAAAATGTATTGGTCTCTGTTTCAGCAGATTTGTAGAATGGCAGCCATTGCTTCCATCCAGGGATTATGTCTAGTGTTGATCGATTATCCAAATAATCAGGTTGGGAGTGACCGACCCATTTTTAAAAAGGAATTCTGCATCAGGCAACCCATTCCGACTTACATGAAAATCAAAGGAGTAAAAATTGGCTTCTCTAATTTGGCATCTTTGAGCAATAGGGGAGGTGGTTATGGTGGCTAGCACTGCTGCCCTGCAGTGGTGGGGTCACAGGTTTAAATCCCCCAGCAGCAGCACTAAGCCAACAGATCCAATTTAACAAAAATCAACCCAATTTTATCGCCCAGCCAATCATGGTAAGCAACACTACTTTAGTCGGAATCCTGTTTTGGGGATTTGTGATGTGACCCAGGTCAGAACCCTTGTAGGGAAGCTTAAACCTGATGTGAACATGCTCTTGAAGAGGTTATACAGTTTTATGTAATTTAATGTTAATCACCATACAAGTTACAACCCTCTAATTTAGAAGGTGTCTCAAAAGTGTGGAAACACCCATATGGAATGAAAACGGTTTGGCAGGCAGTGATCCAATTTTGCATACAGGCTGCAAGGGAAGGGGGAAACCTGCTAGGCCATATGACCAACATGACGGCCATGATGAAGTACTAGCAATGGTTTTTGGTTGTCAAGATTTTGGTTTATCAGCGATAGAACGTGTTCGTCAGAATTGCGAAAGACTTTAGGAAACTGCACTATGGGTAATGGGAGGTCTGGTTGGGGGGCATTGATTGAGATCTGGTATGATGACGTGTGCTTCGTTCACCTGATATCAGGAGGATCTCAACATGTTCTGCTTGAGATAATGTCATCATTCACATTGCCTGTAATGAAGAAAAAGCACTGTGTTAACATGAAAACAAATAAAGTTGTTTTTGTGATGAAACTCTCTGCCAGTTTGATATATCACACCCCTATCTTCCTATTTGGAAAAACTTGAGTTAAATCCAAGCTGATGGCATTCAAAATGGCCGTCATGTTGGTCACATGGCCTAACAGGTTCCCCCTTCCCAGCTTGTATGTAAAACTGGATCACCATCTGCCAAACCTTTTCCTACTATATAGGGGTTTCCACACTTTTGAAACATTGTGTACTTAATGCTTCAATTCATCAATACTTTCAAGATATTTGTGTAATCTGATTGAATGAGAACATTCCTACTTACTTTAGGGGCTACAACCCCCTATATACCTATTCCTGCTCTCAGCTGAGAAAGGGACACAATTGTCTCCAGTATAGACAATGTTCTGAGAGCCAAACAACCTGGATTCCAGGCTGATACATTGTAGCAAACTGTCAGATTTCTACCGCTGCTGTTGTATCTAGCTCATAAAGCATTACCTAGACTGGATAGAATAGTGAAGTCATTGTGATTGGGAAGAAAATGATTAAAAATGAGCTTTTATTAAATTCTGGTAAAAACAGAATCAAACTCAGTGTTGGGTATATTATTAGTAGACTTGCATATACACCACTAAGCAAAAGGCATTATTATCATGTCCAAAAACATCTTCTTCGCTTCCGCTCTCCAGTGAATTGAAAATAGTTTAGACCTCTAGGGTTTATAGCTGAGGAGAGCGGAAGTACTTTTTTGTATGACAAATGGCAACCCAACCTCTTTAAATCATAGAGAATGGGCTATCAGGGGACTATAATCTAGTTGTTAGAATTTTAGGATCGCAACTTTCATTTTATTCATATTGTGAATCCTATATCAAAGTGATGTATTGGAGTGTATTATCCATGAAGGACAACTGCGTAACTAAAGGCTCAGGGGCCCTGATGCAAAAGGTGAGCTGGGGCCTCCCCTCTATCTGTACCTGTACCCATACCTAAACCATGCTGCACAGAGGCATAACTTGAAGCTTCTGGGCCCCAATGCAAAACCTGTAACAGGGCCCCCAACTATAATACTTTATTCATAGTACTGGGCTCCCTATATGGAGAAGAGAGGCCTTATGGGCCCCCTAAGGCTCCTGGGCCCGGGTGCAACCGCATCCCCTGAACCCTCTATAGTTAACGCCCTGATGAAGGGGATACTCCCATAGGTTTGTATGGGCTATGACACCTGCCAGCAGAGTTTTTAAAAACCATTGTCACACATGTACAATCCAGAGCAAAACTACATCACTAGTATGATGGTCTCGCAATTGTACCATTCATCTGTTAAATCTGAGTAGCTAATATATGTACTATCTCTCCTCTATCTTACTACCTTTCTCTCTGTAGCATGTCTCATTTCCATTCTAGCCCCTTTCCTAGTATAACCCCTAACTCCTGAAGTACCTCTCCATCCTTGATGTAAATAGTCTAGCATCTCCCTCAAGTAGTTTCTAGCTCATATGGAAGACAAGCTTGCTAATCAACCCATTGGAGGTAGTAAAGGGTAGTTTTTACTTTTAAACCCCACTGATCAGTATCTGGTCTTTGCTGCAAGGAACCCCAGACTGTTACTCATAAGTAGTCTTGGTTAGGTTGCAGCTGCCACAAACTGGTCAGGCTTACCGTGATGTGGTACAGGAGGAGCAGACAAAAGATGTGGTCCTAGAACAGAGCTAAGGCCAGGACTGGGTTAATCCTTGCATAATAATGAAGCAAGGCAAATAGCAGACAGAGTAAACTTGTTCAATAAACAATCCGAGATCAGGAGTGGGGGAGATGGGAAAAATTGAGTGGAATAGGCAGGGCTTGGAAACCTGGAAATTAAACAGGACAAATAACACCTTTGTACACTGCAGGGTCTAATTATTTAGGTACCATGTAATGGGAGAGGGAGCCTTTAATAGTGCAGAACCATTTCCAAAGACAGAAATGCTGGTTGCATGCGTTGGCACTTTAAGAGGCTGGCCAAATGTATGCGCATTCTGTAGGCGGCAGTGAGATATGACTTGTGACAGGCAAGGATACGGTGTCTGCCACCGGTGACAGAAGTAGTGGGACATGGCCCTGACTGCTGGAGGAAGGCAGCAGCCATAGTCCTAATAAAGTATGTGCCATTTTCAGTCACTTTTTGTATCAATGCTTTATAAAACATTATGTTACCAATGGCCTGCAGATATATGGCTTTTCCGTAACTCTACTTTCACTTAATCTCCTATTAAAATCAGTGTACTATATTATAACATCTTGCCACAATAAAGCTAAAACTGGGAAACTAAACACACAACAAATATTTTTTATGTATAATAGATGGTCAAAGTAGAATAATATGACTTTTTTGTGTAGTCTGATTCGATAATGTAAGGTTTGTGGGCCGAATCTGGCCCACCACCTCATTTTATGTGGCCAGCGAGGTCTACCGCTTGTAAAAACATGAATCAGGTCTTTAGATGCAGCGCCACAGCAGCAGAGTGACAGGAGTCTCTGTGCATCGTGGCGGAATCCTTTCCCCATCCACTTATCCTCTCTCTGTAATGCAGCAGGCCCCACCTCCACAACATAGCGGAGTGTGGGGGTGGAGCCACAGCACTCTGCTGTCATCAACATGCCCAACGTCATTATGTTTCTGTCCTTTGCTGTGGGAGGAGCAGCCAGTAAATCGGGAGCCACTGAGTACGTCGGAGAACAGTTGGCACCTCCATAATTTGGTAATTAAGCTCACACACAATGGCTGCAGCAGGTATTCTGGGGGCGCTTACCAAAGCAGTATAGGGGTTTTCTGTGTCATTATTATACACCCCCTATGCTGCTTTATAGGTATGGGTGTTTATCAACTGGGGGGAGACCCAGCTAATAGGGGGAAACTACTTACTGGGGGCATCTACCTAATGGGGGCTACCTACCCACCCCCATTCAATCCACCTACCTTTCCCCCAACTAACTCTACTATGGGGGGGCACCAAGGGAGGCATTATTTTGGACACAGATCGGTGATATGAAGGTGGAAGTGGCTGGCTATTATCTTACCTGGTCCTAAAGGACATCTTAGTCTTTTACTTAGGTTGCGCATCATAACATCTCTGGTGCAACAATCTGAATCCCAAAATGTCCAACAACAGAAAAACTGATGCAGAAGGAAGGAAATTTAACGACAGATGGGAAAGCAAATACATGTTTGTTCTTCAAGGAGAATAAGCGGTATGTCTGGTGTGTTATGAGGCGATGTGGTAAAGGAGTACATAATGCATCAGCATTTTGAGACCAAACATAGATTTAAGTATGCTAACTATAGCCTGCAAGAAAAGTACAAATTGTCCAAGAATTAAAAGACAGAATGCAATTAGCTTATCTGTTAAGGACTAGTTACATTTATACAGTCTTACAATTGGGACACAGATCAATGATAAGGAGGTGGAACTGGCTGGCTTTTATCTTACCTGGTCCTAAAGGACATCTGCCATTTTAAAGCAACCAAAAGGGTTATGTGGCCCTCGGTGAAAATGAGTTTAACACCCCTGGTATGTGGACATTCAGAAATATGGTGTCAATTTTCTTGCTACTTTTTAACACATAGGACAGTGCCCAAGAAAGTTAAACAGCGGTGCCACCTGCTGCCAGAACGGGAAAATACATTAGCACTTTATAACAAATCATTCTTATAATATCTGTTCATCAGCTCACATTTTATCATAGTAAAACCTCCATTATTTTTATGTTTCTGTGGTGTTTACACTATTATGAAGCAAAAATGGTGATAAACAATGAAAATGTATAAAGTACCAAGTAGAAAACAGGCTAATGAACAAAAAACGTAGAATAAATCTGGATTAGCATTCTTATCTCTAAAAAAACATAAACCAGAGCTACACAGTAAAAAATGTAGACATCCGGACATACAATTTTATGCAACCACAATGTCGCAATTGCAATGTTGGATTTTCTTTTCAATTATCGCAAATTATATGTGATCTATTTCCATAGTGGTCTAATAAGACTGCTTGTTATATAATACTAATGTGATATTATGTGAGGCTTTAATATTTGTACATCCAAAAAGAAAGCTGGTGGTGACTGCAGCTGATCAGTGGTGCCCGACATTATGGTTCCCATTGCTGAGTAGTGATGTCAGTAGTATGGCACAGGACCACTGTGGGCAATCATTGGGTGCAGCAGTCACATGCTGCTTGCTTAGAATCAAAGACTGGGAGGACCAAATGAGATCAAGTGCTGGAAAGAAGAGGTAGGTATAGTTTTATACAAATTACAGTTGTTTCTGGTTTTTTTATAAAGTCAGATCACCCCTTTAAATTATGAGGGAATGTTAACTTAGTCCAGAAGGATGCATGACCATCAGTTGCTATAGCAATTACTTGAGTTTTTTGAATCACCTATATGTATGTATGTAAGTTTGCTAGAGATAGCCTCCTAGCCTTTCATGATAATAGGTCAGTTTTGCCTTGATACAAGGTCTTTTGTGCTTCCAAATAGATGATGACATTTGTTTTTGGAGGGGGGGGGGGGGCAATATTTTTGACAACTATTGAAATTGTTAGACATTGAAATAAGATCGGGGTAACTTGGGTTTGAAGGTTGATTTGTAGCTTACATATAAGCAGAAAGGAGCTTCATTTATTTGGATACTCAAGGGAAGAAGTCAGGTTAATACCTAGGGCATTTTAAAATTTTATAACATTGATTTAACATGTTTTTTTTCTGGTATTTTCAAGCCTAATAAGGAAGTCTATGGGAAAACACCAGAAAAAATGCCATGCCCAGAACATGCTGCTCCTTTGGGTTTTTTTGCTACTTGTCAGTGCAGCATGCAGGTTGGCTGGGTGGGGGAGAGCCAATCTTATAAGTCAGGTAATGCTTCCTAGGAAAAAGGCTATGTACTAGAGATGAGTGAACGTGCTCGGCCACGCCCCTTTTTCGCCCGAATACCGCGATTTTTGAGTACTTCCGTACTCGGGCGAAAAAATTCAGGGGTCGCCGTGGCGGCGCGGGGGGTTGCAGCGGGGAGTGGGGGGGAGAGGGAGAGAGAGAGGGCTCCCCCATGTACCCTGCTGCTACCCCCCGCGCCGCCACGCCTCTCCCCGGCCCCCGGCGCACCCGAGTACTTTTCACCCGAGTAGTGAAGTACTCGAAAATCGCGGTGCTCGATTGCGAAATCGCCCTTACCGAGTACGTTCGCTCATCTCTACTATGTACATAAGCTCTGCACTACTTTGTTCTTCACTGCTGAAGGGCAAAACCCCTAAAACAGTTGTCTGTTCACTTTACAATATGAAAAATACTCTGCTTTGGCTTCTATACCCGGCCATCTTGCCTGTTAAAGTGTACGACATTGACTCCTAAGGTTGCCATTCAATAGGGGGCACTAGAGAGCTAGCTTTCTTCCCCCAGGATGAGAGCTTATTTACATAAATCTTTTTTTCCTGGGAGAATTTGCCCTGTCTATAAGATTCCCTACACCAACGTGTAGGAACATTATCCCTCCACATATTATAGCTTATTCACTACTGTAGCATTTGGATTGAATGGAAGTTCTTGCATTAAATAAATGCCATAATTCTCTTAAATTGTCATCTTAACAAATAAATCAATACAAAAATTACCCCCAAGTATCCTTACTGAAATGGATGAGTAGACGACATCCTGATTTGCTGTCTTCACCTGCCTTTAGATGCAGATGGACAAGCTCTAATGGTAACTCTTGTTTTCTTAAGACTACAAACTTCTCAGAAAGGTGCACCCACTTGAAGGAACCATAAGTGCTATTGTCATATGTGCATTACTGTTAATAAGGCAACCAATGTATTCATCCCTAAACCTATACATCATTAGAAACTGCACAAGTCAGTTTGGTCTTTTTAATAGCCAGGCACTAAGAATTTATGTAGACATCAGTATACAAGTAAAGGTTAGCACCGCCACCAGCGGTAATAATTTTTTCAAAGACCCCTAGGGTATTATTTAATAGATTACTGAACCACCAAATCTGAATAATATGTCCAAGTCACCAGGAATAGGACACTACATTATTGTCTTTTAATTGCATCATAAGAGTACTGTTATATGGGTTATGTGAAAAGTGCTGACAAGGGGAAAAAAACACTCTAACATGATTTCCCGATTCTTTAAAAACATAAAAACCCCTCTAAAATGGCCAATAAATGAAAAGGTTAATGAACAGGCTGATATCTGAAGAGGCTAAAAGGCAATTGTTATTACCAAGCACCATCAGAGACCTACATCAGTTATTCCCCCGATGCAGCAAGTAGCAGATTAAGCCATAGGGGTAAAGCAATATCAGGTGGCACCTAGCAAAGTTTTCCAAAACTTTTCTAGTAAGCAACTTTGAAAACGTACCAGTTTTTCTGGCACACTTGTATGCGACTGGCCCAGATACAATATGTTTTATATTATACTGTATCTACACCAGAAAATGGGCATAAATAAATTGATAATTCTGTCCCTAGACATAAAAAACAGCCTTTAGGAATAGACACTACTTTTCTCTTTCTCTAAATTTCCGCAGTAATTCCCTAGGGTACAATACTCAGATTCCTCAGGAACGCTGTCAGGCGTTGGTTTCTGGCTACGCATCACGTTTGCAGCAGGTTAGAACAGCAAAAAGTGCTTTACTAAGTACTATAGATGCTTGTCATGAAAGGGTTGAATAATTCTGAGACTGTAGCAGTCATTAAAAGTGGCATTACGTGATTGAATTAGGAGAAATCGCTTGTTATATTAGTTGTGTTAAGCTATTTAAATGGTTCTTGTTTGATAGTTTTTTGCAAACCGCTACAAGTTTGTAAATTTGGCAAATAAACCTGATTTGCAATGGGGGTAGAATAATTTTGATTGCAGCCGTATGAAGTGAAATGTGTTACGTGTATGAAGATGACTTTACAGTTTCGTAAATATAATGAGGGTTCCTCTGTAATGGTATTGCATTGGAGATTAGAAAAGTGACAAACACCCAGAATTCCCTTTTGTGGTGCGTATAGCGGTGACCACTTCCTTCCACAAATACTAATGAGAGAGTACAGGGCTCCTATACACAGGGCAGGAGAAATAAATGATTCAGCCAGTTAAGCTATATCATTGTCTGTTTTATGAACCTCACACCCCATATATATTCTGTACCACTCCTTGAAGGGGTTCTTTCATAAAAAAAAATAAAAAAAAATCATTACTTACCTATTCCTCCCCAGGCAGTCTATTTATCGCACCTTCTCCCCTCCAATCTTCTTCTGTCTCCTGCAGTTTCCCCCTGGGTCACCATACCTCCAGCCAGCCGATTCTTCGTCCTCTGGTGACGAAGCGTCCATTCTCTGCAGTCTTCTTCCTGCCGGTCAATGTACGCTATGTCACTAGTAAAGTAACATTCACTGCCTAGCAGGAAGCATTGGATGCTATGTCGGGCTAATGCCGAGACTAAGCATGCACGCAGTCTCATCGCGAGAGTTCCTATACTAACGCTGCGAGACAGCATGCAAGTGCAGTCTCAGCATTAGCCTGACATAGAATCTGACGCTTCCGGCTAGGCTGTGAATGCTACATCACTATGACGTAGCCTACACTGACCTGCAGGAAGAAGACTGCAGCTGCATAACAGAAGAGGAAGAATCTGGTAGGCTTGCGGTGACGTGACCCAGGAACTGCAGGAGCCAGGAGACGATTGGTGAGTAGAAGATGCGGAAAGTAGATTGCATGCGGAGGAATAGGCAAGTATAGATTTTTTTTTAAATGACAAAACCCCTTTAAGTTTATATTCACTTTCTTATGTATCCTATCACTGAAGAAGGAACTATATTTCATTTTAACACAATTAATAATTTAATTACATACATATTTCCAAAAATTTTATAAAATACAATTGCAATTATCCATCAAATTAGTCGCCTTGGAATACAATATTTTCAACATACATTGCCTTTCCAGGGGCATTGTAACTTCAAACTAAACTCAACTTACAATATCTGAGACAGTTCTGCAGTGCATGAACTCCTGCTCTCCAGTCAGTTGCTCTCACTACTGAGCCATCCAGTCTGTGGACAGTACCTTTGCATCAGCCTTGTTCCATGATCCCGGTTATTTAGTTCCTGCCTCCTGGTTTTGACCCCAGCTCTGTCCCTGATTAGGCTCATTATAAAAGCCTGACCCTGCCACTGCACCAGCACGTGAATAATCTGCTTCACAGCATTTTTGATCAAGCTCCACGTTACCTGCTCCTCCGCTATTTCTGCAACACCTTCTAAAACTGACTTCTGGCTTCCTCTCTGAGTATGCTACCCACCTCATCCATTTGTACTGCAAACCTAGACCTCCCATTGCTGACTTCTGGCTTCCTCTCTGACTATGCTACCTGCCTCATCGATTTTTACTGCAAACCTAGACTTCCCGTTGCTGACTTATGGCTTATCATTGACTACTCTCTGGACCTCTGGCTATTACACTTGAGGCTCCAACCTTGTACCCGAAAACTGCTACATGCTGTCTAGTAGCACCTCTGTACTGCACAGTGTGGTACTACATGTTCTGTACTGTCTTTTACCTGTACCAGTTGACAGCAGCTCCATGTTATTTTTTCTGGTACATGGTGTGTACTGTACAAGAACCTGAAGAAGCTCCTGTCCTCAACATAGAAAGTGATTAACAGCCTCCAGCAGCTCTTTCTGGCTTTTATATTTAAGGTCTTGCTTTATCTGTACCAGCAGTCTTCTTCATTTTCTTTATTTTGTATTATTTTTGGTTGCAATTTGGGGGCTTCAGACCCAATTAGCTTTTTTTTGCCATATAGTTATAATTTCAACTATTCAAAGGTCTTCCTGAATCCAATTAATATTGTAGGCTGAATACTGTACGCTGTATAACGCTGTATAACACTAGTTTTGAAAGTAAATGTTTGAGAGATGTAAACATTAGAAGAAATTGGTTTTGAGTTTCTGTTTTTCTAATCCTTAATATCTTACCATAAGAAAGCAAACTCACAGTTGTCATTGCCTATTGGTCCAAATCAGCAGTTTGAAGATTTATGCACAAGTGGTAGCTCTCTGTAGTACATTTTGTAGAAGATGCTCACTGTAGTATTGCTTCTGCAGGGATCCATATTATATTTATTTGCACATTGAACAATGGAGTTGGATATAAACAACTTGCAAACATTTTTAACTGAGCTTCTTATGTCTTTGCTGACCAGTATTGAAGCCTTGACATCTATTGTATTCTTCTTTCTGTCTTAAAAAGATTGGTCAACTTGTTCAAAAACTGAGCTATAAGGGAGCAAATGTGAGACGTATTACTTACCTGTTAAATTCTGGGTCGCTCCAGCACTCCTATTCTGCTCCCCTCGTTGGTCTTTGCTTATGTGGCTAAAGCTTATGTATATCCATATACCCTTGTGACAGTTGCAGTCAATCACTGACTTCAGTGGAATATGACATGAGCTGTCTTGGGATTTAATAGGCAAGTAATACTTTTATTTTCTTATATATACCCCCCTTTTGCCAAGTGTTTAAACAATTTGGACAACCCTCTTAGGCAAGAAACACTTCTTTTGCTGCTTTGCGTCACAGACTTAGGCTCAGGATATGATTTGGCAGATAGAGTAACCAAAGTGTAAAATATTTATTTGAGAACACCGAAATAAAAGTAAACAACTGAATGTTAATAAGTAGGCAATTGGATCTTCACCTTTGATTATCTTGCACTATATACTATTAATTATACCATAGTGATATCTTCAGAGCAGTTGCAATAATACACTCCTATGATCAATACACTCTAACAGAAATACAGAGTATGGAACATAACATGGTCTCTCTTTGGCTCAGGACCTATAAAGCCCTAACATCGTTTCCTATATACCTTATTATGAAGTATCTCAGTCCTGAATTGAAGAGCTTTTTATACTCCCCCAAGCCCACCAACAACTCTCCAGAGCCCAAGTAACGCCAAAAGTTTCTCACAATCCAGTATCTCTTCCAATGCAAGTATTGATGGTGCAGCACACCCGCTCGCTAATTATTACCTATCCCTATTGGTGTTCACTATATAGTCCTTTTGGAGGCTAGCCTCACGGTTTGCTACACAGGATGTTCCACCTTGTACTGCCTCAAGCTAATCCATTGTTTGATCCAGCTTGGGAGCACTTGTCCCAGCTCACTTTCCTTGGGAGCACTAGTCCCAGCTCACTTTCTCAAGTTTCTGTTATGGACGCTGTGCTCCTTTTTAGTCTCAGGCAGCACAGGCTCCATCTTCCTGCATCCTTGGTTCTACATCGGCACAGCCTGCTAAGCAGCAAAAATTGTGATTGTTCCCAGCAAGAGAAACCAAGTAATCTTGAAGATAGGATACCTTTTAATGGCTAACCAAAATACATGATGTTATAGCGAGCTTTCAAATCTCTCAGGATTCTTCCTCAGGCATAATTAAAATTGATCCGAAGAGGCATGCATATATATACACACACATACTTATGAGAAAGCACTGACATGGATGTGATTAATTTGCACTTAAAAGAATACCACAACAGGATGATAGAGAAATAAATACATACTTAAATAGTCCACTGATAAAGATGTGAAGGTTTTATGGTCTCTGAATTAGTGTTAGTGGGTCACCAGGCCTGTGTGTTATCTCATAGATATTCCAAATTGAGGAACTTTATAATTAGGAGTGCATTGCCCTCTGACAGACAGAAAGGAACTTATCCCTGTAATGTCGGGAGCTGTAAAACCTGCTTACATGTACTGACCATGGGCAGAAATCCCCAACACACAGCACATCTATAAGATCCCGGGGACATTCACATGTTCCACGTCCGATGATGTGTACCTCATCCTGTGCAGTAAATGTTTTGTTGGGGGTCTTTATGTTGGAGAAATGGGACAAAAACTAAAATCGAGAATGAGATTTTATCACCAGACAATTATAGAAAGAAAGACAGAATTACCTGTGGCCAAGCACTTTTCTAGTCACGGACACAGCATAGAACACATAAAATTCACCATATTAAAAGGCAATTTCAAGTTATAAAGCCATAAAATAATTTAGGAGTACAAATTTATAACAACTTTTGACTCTTTCAACAGTGGGCTAAGTTCTTCAAGAGGATTTATGCATGACTGGGAAGTATGAGAAATCTATAGCAGAGATAACACACAGGCCTGGTGACCCCCTAACACTAATTCAGAGATGATAAAACCTTCTCATCTTTATCAGTGGACTATTTAAGCATGTATTTATTTCTCCTCTCATTCTGTTGTGGTATTCTTTTAAGTTCAAATTAATCACATCATGTCTGTGCCTTGTCATATCTATGTGTGTGTGTGTGTGTGTGTGTGTGTGTATACAAATGCCTCTTCGGATCTATTTCATTATGCCTGAGGAAGAGCCCTGAGAGGTTTAAAAGCTCACTATAACATCATGTATTTTTGTTAGCCATTAAAAGGTATCATATCTACAAGATTACGTGGTTTCTCTTGCTGGGAACAATCACATGTTGCTCTACTGGCTAACACCGTACCAAACCTTTTTTTCATTGCCGCAAACATTGCCATGTTTTATATTAAAGCTGTTATCAATCACTCAGTTGCTCTGAGCATGATCAACTCTAGGATTTTCGTGCAATTTCTGGTCCATCTCTCAGTACATCTCTATAGCAATGCTACACATTGGTGTGGGTCTTACATTTGCATTATCTTTTGGATAGTGTATATCTAGCTGTATTACACAAGCACCATTTCTAGGTGAACGGTTGCTTACTTATTAAAGAGTTCTACCTTTGTTGTAGAACAATTCTTTATAATTAAAACCTCTATTATGGATATGAGATCATGACACACACTAATGCACAAAGAGACAAGTCATTTCAAAAAACCACTTAACGATGTTGATTTTCTCAGCAGCTTTTTAAGAGGATGTCTTCAATAGCTTGTTTGTATTCTATGTACAACCTTCTGTAAACGCCATAACAATTGTATCATACAAGATATAAAATATGCCTGCTTTCTGCATTTACATGTATATAAACTCCTATGTCCTGATTACTAAAGAGTTTTTTTTCCTATGAGAACTTGCATTTCAATTCAGATCACTAAGATCTACTAGCATTGTTGGCTTTAGCAACTTAATTTACACTTACATCTTTATTAAATCAAAATAGGTTATGAATTATTTTCCCATTTGATTCTCCTCATAGGTTTTCACAGTGTCGTTTTCTTCTAGAATACATTTTTAGAACTCTGTTTGCTTCCCAGAACTATTATCTCTAATTTGTATATTGGGACATTTAGAAATGTGCAACCACAAAAAGTCTCATGTAGGTTTGAGTCATTTGTATGCGTAAGGCCCCCTGTCCATGGGCGTTGCGGTATCCCGCGGCGAATCTCAGACACAGGAGCCCCCACCTGGGAGCAGGAGGCGGCAGACGGTTCTCCGCAGGTCAGCCTATCTGAAAGACAGGCTGACCGCGGAGAATCGGGGCAATTCACAGCATACAGCAAATTGCTGGCCGCGAGCGGAGAATCGCAATGATTCTCTGCTCGTGGACATGGGGCCGGCGCTTTCCATAGCAAAGCTATGAAAAGCTTCAGCTGGCTTGATTTGTCGGCGATTTACCACAGGCGAAATCACTGCCGTGGACAGGGGGCCTAAGTGCGAGTTAGAGCCACATTCTCATCAATTTCTCTGCCACAAGGATGACATCCAGAAGACATTTTTTTATACATGCCCCACCCATTCTGTACAGGACTAGCCCACTATACAAATAGCGGGCATTAATATTCATTTACAAAGATATTTTCCATAAATCAATGACTTTGAGTTGTTTATTGTATACATGTTGAAAAACATAAGGATCTGAACATACTGGAAATGATTGACATACTAGTTTAATTTTATTTTTATCTACTTCAACAGTGTTACTATTTGTGCTATTAATTTGATGCTGACATTTTAATACAAAAAATAAACTGACCTAAATTGACACTATTCGAAGAAAATGTAACGATTAAGAACTATACGTCGCTTGGAACATGTAAGTTGTTTCGATTTTAACTTTCTATCATGCATCCTTGTGAAATAAAGATATGAAGCTTCTATATATTGAGTCCTGTGTACATATTTTCTTTGGATGATTTACTGGTGGGAACCAGCGCTCCCTGTCCACACACTGATGAACTTACTACAACTAGAGGACCGGGTGAGCTGATCCATTCCATTTTACCTGTCATTGTAAAATATAAGTACAGAGCTACAGATATCAATTACAAGTGTTAGAATTCAATAGATCTATTATATCCGATTGATATTAAAGACACAAATTATAAAATGTGTTTAGGTAAAAGGGACATTCAGTGTACAACAAAGGCCCATCAGACAGGCCACTGAAAGTGTTAATATTTACCTTTCGTAAAACTTCTAAACTTTTCATACATAGATTTGGTTATGTAATAAAAAACACAGCTATATTCTCAGCTGTGGTATGTGAGAACTGAGTTAACTACTAAAGCATACCTGTATTTTGACTTTTCAGAATACACTTCTATGTGTGTATCTTGCATTTATCACCAGCATTATCTCTGCAGCGTTTATCTGTGATTTTCAGTTTTCTTTGTCAGTCATTCTTCCCCTCCTCTCCTTCCTCTCTGCTCTCTATACACTTCACTGGTTATCATATTAACACAAATTATCTCTTAAAGTTCAGTGACCATTTAAAAGTTAATGGTCCATGGGAACAGTCTAGTGTACCTTGATTGTTAAAATTGAGCTTCCATATAAGCCTTAACTAATATTAATATGTATTACAAAATCATCTACAATTAGGTCACGTATACTTAAAAAATATTTCACAATTCAGGAAAATTAAAGTTCCAAAAACAATTTTTGTAAACTTTTTCTCTATAACACACCAAACAGATATGAGAGAGATGTATGGAAAGCTTGGTTTAAAAGCATCTGATTAAAATGTTATTTAAGGTCAAAAAAGCAAATGTGGGTATTTTGTTTCACCCATTTTTGTTGAAATTTTGTTGAAAAATAATTTTACTGCTGGGAATGAAAGGTGTTTGTTCATTAAAATGTCTTTCATGATGAAGACAGAAACATACAGCGCATATATAAAATGTTTACAGTAAAAACACATTCAAGGCCCATTAACCACTTTAGTGGCACGCCCTGAAAATCTCCTAAAAATCTGTGTTGAAATGTGCTGAAGACTACCTAAACCTGCCACTAAAGGGGCTAAAACTTTTTGCAGCCCAAGGAAAGTTGTAGGCACTCCTGTAGGCAAGGGACCCACCATTTCAAACAGCAAAAAAATTACTTATGGTTCACAATCCCCTAAAGAAGGTTTTGTTAGTCATATGTGTGGTGGTTATTTTACTTTTTACTAATTGACTGTTGGAGAACAGTCGACCCACAAGCAGTTTTGCGCATTGGCTATTTGCCTCTGCCTTAGACTTTTTAAACTTCAAGTAGTAAGGGAGGCTTTTCGAAACATTTTTTTTGGATACTGTTTATAACTGATGTGCATACTGACTTAGGGCTCAGTAACACGGGCGCCGATCCCCGCGTGTTTCAGGACGGGAAGACGGCCGCACTGCGTGCAGACGACTCTCTGCATGACCTGCTCCATTGCCGGCTATGTGTTCTTTCTTTCGGCTGGTGTGGAGAGTCGTCCGCACCTGCAGTGCAGCGGTCTTATCGTACAGAAACAAGGGCGGATTGGCGCCCGTGTGACTGAGCCCTGATTTCATATAATATACAGCATATTTAGACAAATGAGTGATAATGGCCAGACATAATTGGAATCTCGTATTTCTGGTGTTACATACTGTTTCAATTGCGTTGCTGTTCTCGGTTTACTATTTTGGTGTGGCCATTCTGCGTCCTTGTGGCAGTTGCATCGTGTCACTAGACTGTTGCTGTTTGTCACTGGGTCTCTGTCAGTTGTGGCTGTGTTGGTTGTATAAGACTCACTGGAATTCGCAAGCTTCAGTCCGTCTATAGCAAGAGGAGTTTAGTCTGGCCAGTGAACCCCAAAGTTCTCTGTCAATATAACAAAGCTCTAGTCTCTATAATAGATATATCTAGAAATGAATCAATTATTAAGTCCAGAAGAGGGGTAACATCCTACACCTTCTATACTTTGGTAATCCAAAAAAATACCAGAACACATGCAAAACTCTACTAGAGATATACTATCACCCATACAAGATCCGATGATGAACGTCTAATGTTGATGATGAAATAGATGGTGTCCATACAGAAAAATGTGGATGTTATTTCTGACATGTTCCTTAGATAATAACATGAGAAGAACAAATAAAGAAACTAACAAAAAAAGAGCAAAAATATTTATTTAAATTAAATTAGAAAAACATACACATGAGATACAGCAAATGATGGCTATATGGGAAACGCAACAGTTGAAGATGGCCCAAATCTAAACACTCAAACACAGAATAATACATTTCAATTGGCACATAACTGTAACGTGTGCATGAACACAAGCGAATGGTATGAAAGATAAGACACCAAGTCCTGACATCACTAACAACAAATCAATAAAATGCATGGAGCTAGAACACAAAAATGTATGAAAAACCACAGCCAGACTCTGCAAAGTGGTGGAAATAACTCCAAATACCAGCTGGAGTTACTTCCACATACATCAGTTATAAACCTGCTGGCTAGTTTGTTTCAAAGGTATAAAAGTAATAAAAAAATCCACTGGATTTAACACTACATCAACTCTAAAACACAGTACAAAATTCACAATTAAAACTTATTCTCCCTTTTTTGGTAACAAAACTAAAATGATTGAATATTTAGGTATGTGCCTGTGTCAGTATAGATACACATGCCCCATTACAAACCTTCATACGTCCAAACATTTATTTTAGTTTTTTGGTATAAATTACAATATCGCGGCATTAAGCAATGTCTGCTATACATGAGAATGCCTCCATCTGTTGGCAAAAAGAAGCCAAGTGAGAGCATGGCTCGAGTCTCAATCACATGTACAAATAAATACCATATAATTATGTACAAGTTATATGTATGTGGTGCCATTTGGTCATTATGTTCTCTCAAAACTATTTACACAAACTGGATACATTCAAAGAATACCTTGAAGATTGAGGAGCAATGAGAATAAGTTGAGGAAGTTGGGTTTCCTCAGAGAGAACAAGCTTTAGAAATGGATCCTTTATCATCAATAATAAGGTCTTTAGTATTAAATACAATGGGAGATATTTTGGTAGTTACACTTTCATCTGCTACAGTACTGGCATTTGCATATTAATGAGATCTGATCATATGTTAAGTGGTGTTTTTTTGAATATCATGATTATAATGATGCCCCATTCTTGTGGATCTGTTAGGAACCTGGGCTTTAAACACTTCCAGTTCCTTCTAAGATCCTTTCGATTCTGTCTAAGGAATGTTAACATTATATTTTAGTATGCTAACTTGTCCAGTCTGTGCCTTTCAGTGATAGGATCTACAAGTAAGATCTCTCAAGTGCACTTAATTGTTAACTTTTCCATATGTCCCTTCTGGAGGTCTGTAGTACTTTGGGAATGTCAGCAGTTGTATCATGTTGAAAGCATACTTTCTGCATTTGATATTCTTCATCACATTCTCTATGCGGCATCCTTCTCTGGGAAGAGGAAAAGAAAGCACAACTTCATAAGACAGGATGTACAGAAATAGGTTTTATTTATTCATTGCAGTGTTGCAGTCTTTGAATAAAAATAACAAGGTTTCAACTATACATTTTTTCACAAGTGATGATACATCTTACATATTTAAATCCAAAGGCCAGATACATATAGAAAATGCCCTCAGAAATACTCATACCTGCACTTAACATTCGATCCATGTACTGTATGTACTCAATATCAGGTACTCCACATAAAAGGAAACTAATACTCCGTAAATTTAGGCCAAACTTTGCTTGACTCAATCAGAAAAATCATACATTTATCGCTGACTATAAAAATGAAAATGTCTGTAAGACATGAGCACAGGATAATCCTAACTGGTGTGGGTATGTTTTAGCGTTTTAGCATGTTTAAGATGCTCACTGGAACACAGACTCTGGCTTCATTCCCACCAGTGTATATCGGCTACCGTTTTCATGACCAGACGATATATGCTACCATCTAGTGCATAAAAGCTCATGAACGGGCGCACAAATCTAACATTTATGCGCCCATTCACACGGCATGGGCCCCAGCACATATGTGCCGAGGCCGCCATGCTGTTGAGCCTTCCCTCCCCCTTGCCGGCTCACCTCTTCTCTTCTCCAGCTGATTCCAATGGGAGGGGGCAGAGCCAAGCACCGCTCGATCTTGCCTCCTACCATTGCTGGCTGCAGACAAGAGGGTGAGCTTAGCTCTGCCCCCATCCCGCCCCTTGTCCACAGCCAGCAATAGAAGGTAGGATGGGGCGGCGCAACCCCCGCCCAGCCCCCTCCCATTGGAATCAGCTAGAGAGGAAGAAGAGAAGAGGGAGGGAGTTTAGCAGCCACACCACTATACTCCCTCCCACCTCCCTTCTACGGCCGCTGTCATTGGCTCCCATTCCGGCCCAAAAGACAGGTCCATGACTATTTTTTGGGCCCAACGTAAAAATGCCCAGTGCTATATTGGCCGTGTGCTTTTACGCCATGGGAATACGTCCATGTGATCTGATGCATTGGAATCCAATGCATCAGATCACAGCGTATATTGGCTGACCATGAAAATGATGGGCCAATATACACTCATGGAAATAAAGCCTCTCATTGAGGAGAATTAGCAGGAAGGACAAGATTGCTGATCCGTACTCATGGGACCCAAAATACCTAAACTGGTCTGTGCATTCCTGGTGTCTCTACCTATTTAAAACCCTGCAGCACTATAATATTGCATATCTGCTTTGCATTTCACAGCCTTAGGCCTACCACTCACTAGCGTATTTTAGGCCATGTGCTGTCCATGCTAATCCATGGACAGCACATGACCCCATTGTATGCCTCTGAGGACATGCGCATTGTTATTTATTCACATGGCCGGTGAAATAACTCATGGCAAGTCCTATTCCTGTTCATTTCATGGACAAGAAATGCTTGTCAGTGTTTAACCTCTGCATACATCAGACAGCACACACACTTGTGTCCATGTACTGTACAATGTGTCCAGAACCTCTCAGGCGCAATTCAAACACACAACTAGTGTGCACCTCGCCTTACAAGAAAACTCCAGACAAAACTGAAATTTCAGTTTTAGTTGGTGAACTTAGTGATCTCTCTCCATACCCCTAAATCTACTAGAGATCTCCTGTAGTGCAGTCCCACTCTTTCGACACCCACTGGCTCTCTTAGGTTACCCATAACACTAGATACGGGGCTCCTGGTCTCTGTAGGTTCTTCCTTGAACACAGTTCTGCCCTCTGTATTCCAATAGTGTTATTGCAGACACAATGATCTGCCTGAAGGGGTGGATGGTAGCACCAAACCTGAAGTAGAAGTGTTTTATCTATATACTGAATTTCAGTATATAGATATTGAATGGCTGTGATTGGTTAATGCAGCGCCAGCTTTCATTGGCTGACACTGCACTGAGTTAGCCAATCAGAGATTAGCTTTCTGGAGGCGGGGCATTCAAGCCCTGAATCCAGAAAGCAATGCTCTGCCGACATGGAGGAGGGAGTGACAGCCTGCAGCAGTGCAACGGGAGGTGAGTATTGATTTTTTATTCTACAGCATATTCCCGGTGTATAAGTCGACAGTTGGGGGTTGTCTTATATGCCCAGTCGTCTTATACGCTGGAAAATATGATAATCATAGAAAAACTTACAAAAAAATCTATTGGGCTATTTAGAGCTTTGATTGGACATGACTAGCTATTGTACTACATTTCCATATGAACAATGTTAAACATGCTTGCAACATGTATAAGAAAGCAATTTGTCTCTGATTGCTTCCTCTACCTGATCATCTGTAATTATAGATCTCTAGAAACTAAAGTGTTCTCAAGGGTCTTTCCAGAACCCTTATATACTAAAAGAACTGAAAGCAAAAACATTTGTAAAATGCATTACAAAATATCTTCATTTTGAGGCTTCAAAATGAGAAAAAGTGCTAAGTGGAGCCTGTATTCCGAATGGAGACAATATTATGTTAAGTACTAGATTTTACGCATACACAACCTTATTCTGTCTAAGGACAGCTTACCATCTAATTGCCTGCCCAAACCATCACGGTTTAGTGGTTGTGGTCAAGTGCTGGCCCATGATAAATGATATATCTTTTCAGATAAGCAGCGTTGCTATCGGTTTATAGCAGTTCTGAAAGTGTCTAGACTAATCTTGTAAGTGGCTATGAGTATTGTCAAGCACGTTCAGTCCTAACTCTCATTAATCTTTAAGCAGTATCAACAAATATTCACATTCAGAACTATCTTCCCTCGGAGTCGAAATCTTTACTTCTCACATAAAAGAATAAGGCATTCATTGAATCTGGCCATATAGATTTGCAGATAAAATTCTAACCATTATTTGATATAATTTAGTTTTTCATCTCTATTATTTATAATACATTTGAAGTTTATCTAGTTTATCATTTTCTTTTTAGAAAAAAAAATATTTTACAAAGAGAAAGTGCATATCGACATAAAGTAGAAAAATTGTTTGCTCTTCCCTAAACTGATGCATTGAAAGGAGAAAGACAAGTAAAAGTAAAGAAAACATACAAAAGTATTAGGACAGCCAACACAAAGTGATACAAAGTCAATATTTTGGCAACAAGGCAGAATTTGGCTTGACGTGGAAAAACCAAAAGAAATGATAGTGTAGCAGGCAAGGAGCATGCTCAGACCAAGAGGACTTTCCTGAGGGTGCATCTTTCTTCACCCTATGGTAACCACTATGTTTTTGTGCTGTCAGTATAACTCAGTTTGATAGAAATATATATATTTTGTCACAAATGTTCTAATTCCTTTAAAATTGATAGATTAGACAGGTGTTGAAATGAATCAAATGTGTATATAATAGAACACCTTAAGGTTGGCATCAAAGGAACTTTCTAGATCTATATTTCACTATACTGATAATGCATAATTGGAACAGCATGAAAAATTTATTTGACCATTTTCATTTAGATAAAATGCCATTTATTACGCAGGGAGTTGGCTTTATGAAAGCCGTGAACCTTTTTAACTCAGCAGAGAATCCACAGAGTAAACAAGATATAATGAAGATTTTGCATATAATCTATGATTAGGCTCAACCTGTTTAAAGTATACCGCAGCCAGTTTAACCTTTTCCAATCCACTGTCTGATGTCTTCAGACATTCTGATTGAAGCCTGTACAGCTCGGATGTCGGAAGACGTCTGGCAGGGTATTCTTACTATATAATACTGGCTGCTCTGTTATCGGGGGCCTCTCCGGCATGTCCCATACCGCAGTACTGGCTCTAGATAGCAGATGGCGCCATTGTAAAATAGCAGAAAGAGAAAGCCCCCTAGGAAACCCTAAATCCAAAATTGTATTGAAAAGGGTTAAATGAAGATTCTGGCTCATTGTAGAGAAATCTGAAAGGTTTGTATCAGTAGGTATTCATAATAATGCACTTCCATATATTGTTATGATGGATTCCGAGTACATTGGGCTTCTAGGCTCTGTTAACATCTGTATTAGAGGCTCCATTCTGTTGGCAGGAAAACTAGTGCTGCATGAAATTCTAGCTTTTTTGTTAAAATAATGGACACCATGACTGAACCCTGATAGACCCAACTACAAGCCAATGTTATCCAGTGAGCACATAATAAATGTGAATCTTGATGCATATCTGAACAAAACCTTGTCTCGGAGGCTGAGCTAATGCTGACAGTTCTCCTTAGACTTTAATTGGACTTTAAACCCTTTCCAGTCCAATTTTGGATTCAGGGTTTCCTAAAAGGCTTTCTCTTGTTGCTGTTATACAATGGTGCCTTCTGCTGGCTCCAACAACGAAGTGGCTGGCCATAGACGGTAAGAATACCCTGTCAGACATCTTCTGACATTGGAGCTGTACAAGCTTCAATCAAAATGTAGGAAGACGTCAGACAGTGGATTGGAAAGGGTTGAGGTGTGCGACTCAGTATTTGAGGTACATGTGAAATTAAGAAAAATTATTTTATAATATATCTATAATTTTTAATGTTTTTATACTCCAGTTTTAAAATCTGTTAACCTTAAGACCATGTTGAAGGAATATATGGCATTTTAGGGGAAGATGTAGTTGGATGCCATGTAACTTTTGCTATGTTTCTGAAAAAGTAAGACCGACACAGGTTTCTGTCCTCTCAGGATCGCCTGCGTCCCACTTACCATCCCCCGCTGCACCAGAATGTGTTGTAAAATGAGATCTTGCAATTTACAGTGAGATCTCACGTTATGAGTAAAACAGAGCAATTACTGCCTTAATAAAGAAGTAATTGATTGCTAAGCATTAATTAAATTTATCGATTGAGCAGTAAATAGAACTGTTTTAATAGGAAGATTTCCTGATATCTTGTAGGACTTTGCACTCCAAGATCTTTGCACTCTGTGAGGGTTGCGGGAAGGATGAAAATCGGAAGTATCTGCCAGAACTTTCTTGGAATAGTTTAATAGCGGTATGAGGCCTTTTTAAAACTTTTTTAAATGCATCTCAATTAGTTTAACTTTTATTTAGGAGGCTATTGAGTTTTGAACTAAAATGATAGGTAGGATTAGGTGATGAGGTTTCTTTAAGGTAATGTATTCTAAAACGAATATTACACATGGCAGTATATCATTCTGGCATGCTTATAAAATACTTTAAGTGAAGAGGAAACTATAACATCTGAACTCATCGTTAATGAACAGGATACAAGTTACTAGTGCAGCTTCATATATTGTATGATCTCTGAATAAGACATCTGGCTACCTTTGAGTCTAGTTCTACTTATTTGCATATGAAATCCCCCAAATTGTGTACTGCAACGTATAATTGAATATGTATGGTTTTAAGGAATATGAATTCAAAAAGAGCAAGCAGCGTGGGCTTCCTAAGATGAAATGAGAAAGTGGAATACTGCCTTGTCACCACACAGGTTTATGCCGCAACAGACAATGTGGACCACCACAGAAAGTATGTGTACAGGTAGCTTAAAGAAGGTTGCAATACTAACAAACAACCACAACTATGGATTGCTGGAGTATCTAGAAATAAGGGAAACAGTCAATATCCATATAAACATTTCTACTTCACGGCCACACAGATATCAGGTGTCCGTATATCTCAGACAGCTGTCAGACGAACAAGCTCTTCCTCTTGATCCTCACTTACGCATGCACTTGTGGCTTGGCCAGAAGTGCACGTCTTTTCAGTGGGGAAAAGGGAATAAGCGGCTGCCAAACTGTACTTTTTTCCTATGGATTCACATGGAATCTGCATAAAAAAAGATCATGGCATGGTCTAGGGCTTTAAAGGGAGACTAAAGTGCTATATTGAAGCAATGGAGTGTCCATATATCTATAGCACACAACTGTATGTATTCCAAGTGCTGCCATATTGACTCCATGCACATGGCTTTGCTGTGTGCACAATACCTTAAAGGAGTTGTACCAAGATTTCAAGTTATCCCCTATCTACAGAATAGGGGATAACTTACTGATTGGTGGGGTTCTCACCACTGAAACCCCCCAGATCTCAATAACAGGGGTCCTGTGTCCCCCTAAGCCTGTAACTGTAGGGTTTGCTTCTTCTCCCATAGTGCTGATAGAATAAATGGAGCGCTGGCTGGGGGCGCTCCATTTATTTAAATGGGGCGACAGAAATACCCAAATGCTTGCCATTCAAAGTGAATGGATTGCCAGCGCTTGCGCGACTAAAGCTCTGATCAGTCTCATCCTCACTGTATGGCGGGCAGTAACCTCTCAATGACGAGGACAGGGAACACGGGACCGGATGATGGACACGGGACCCCCATTCTCGACGGTGAGACCCCTACCAATCAGCAAGTTATCCCCTATCCTTTGGTACAAGGGGATAACTTGTAATCTTGGTACAACCCCTTTAAGGTTATGTATTCTAGAACAAGGAATAACTTATTAGACATGGACATTATTTGCTGTTCGGGAGAGTTAGGACACAACTATATACATTAAACAGTAGGCTGGTCCCACTAAAATCAGTGGGTTCCCCTGAATTATAGGGCACCTTAGGGGAATCACACCAGCGCAAAGAATAGAGAGAACAATTTCTAATAAGCATGATAGCAGCTCAGCAACAATAATATGTCATTCCTGTGAAGAAGCTGAAAGACCATTTCAGTACTTCTACGCAACTGTGCTTCTATGTGAGATTCCATCTTTAGGTTCAAACATGGTTCTTAAATCCAAAGAATAGAGGAAATTGTTCACCCATAAGAGCTGACTGCTTTTCTCTTACTTCTTGATTGCACCGTTAGTTGAAGGTGTATGGAGAAATCATGACAACAAACATGTACCATCCGATGCATGTCAAGGTGTTCTCCCCTACAGGCACTGCTTCTATTGTTTCATATTTCCAATGTACAACACATCAGACTGCTGCTCTACAACCTTCCACACACGGCTCTGTTGTATGCATGACATATAGAAGAAAAATGCATTTGGAAATGTCTCATATGGCTTATATCACTTTTTTTCCCTGTACACACATTTTCATAAGTGTCCTTTAAACAATACAGCAGGTTACATGAGTGCAAAATACTACTATTATATAATAAAAAGCTCGTGGCAAAGAATATATACTCATATTAATAAAACAAGCTATTTTGATCAACCTTATTCTCCATTCCATTGATCTTTGTCAAAAAATGAAAACTGCGGCCCAATTTGTATAAGAATTGTCATATCAATGAGGCTTTCAAGTGAAACAAAGTAGAACAAATCAATGGAAATAAGCCCTAAGATCAAGATGAGGCAACAGAATGTGAATTATACTTTCTTCCTCCAGTCATTTCAACAGATATCACAAAGTAATCTGAATACAATACTAGATCTACATGAACAAATAAATGCAAATGTAATGAAAAGAACACAGAGGTAATGCTACAGAGAAAACATTTGAGGTACAAAGAACTGCAGATATCATTTACAAACTAAGGACATTGCTATTGGTAAAAGAAAGAGAAGTTGAAGTGCATATTATTGATATTTGGCTAATAGCAATGCAAGACTCAGGATTAGCCACACAACCAACAAGTGTGAGCTGACAAGAAGCAGAGCAACAGGGTAGAAGTGGCGAGAGGTTGGCTTGTTATCTGCTACACAGCCTTTTTCTGGATCATCCGACTCATTCAGAATTCCCTGGGCTTGTCCGCTGTTAGACGGGAGAAGTTAGGAACAAACAGAATAGTATTACAGGAAAGTTAGTGCATAGATCTTCTAGCAGAAAAGAAAATAGCATGTAAGAGGCAGAGGAGAAAAAAAGTCCTTAATTTGTTATGAACCTATGTTATCATGAGGATTAAATGACATAGAAGGACAAAGCCAATAAATCAGGTGTAGGTGACTGATGGAGATTTGAAAGAGATGCTACAGGTAGAAAATATGGCAACACGAAGAAGGGGAAGGAGAATGCTCAGAGAAAGTAAATATGAGATTAACTCAAGACATCTGATTGATCATCCAGGAATGCCCCAAGCCTTTATGCTGCCTGAGGCAAAGTGTGAACTGTCACCCCTGCCCCCCAATAAAAAACCCACTCATTTTACAGGCATTGAATACACAAAATACCCAAAACATATTTGAACTATTAAGGGTCCCAGTAGTAATAGTGACAACTTCAATGGCCTCAGTAGTAATAGTGCTCCCAGTAGTAATAGTGATCCCCGTAATGGCCCCAGTAGTAATAGTGATCCCTGTAATGGCGCTAGTACTAATAGTGACCCCCTTAATGGCCCCAGTACTAATAGTGACTCCATTTGGGGTGACAGCAGTAATGGTGCCCCCCGTAGTAATAGTGGCCCCCAGTATTAACAACGTCCCCTATAGTGGACATCCAGCTGGGCAGCAACCCGAGAAACATTGAACTCACTTCATCTGCAGCTCCCGTCCAGCGGATGCTGCTTTAATAAGTTTGTGACTCCTAATCTCTCCCCCCCAAGATCTGCACTGCGTGCAGGAATGGTGACTTGTAGGCTGGGTGGCAACTTAGTGCCCCCCTTCTGCGATCCTGCAGACTGAGGTGGCAGTCTCAGGTTGACTCAGAGTTGGGCACTTCTGGGTCAAACCAATAAGAAAAAAATGCCCCTTAGTGGTAACTTGTAGGGAGCAATCCAATAATAAGGGAAATAACAGCTTCTTTGTAGCAGGTGGTAGTGGCCTCAGACTCTGGACCTAGTCAATGAAAATGTTTTATATGCTTATTTGTCTCATCGAACCTTTTCTATAACTGGATGTTATTGTTAACCCCACTAACAGAACGGTCTCATCATTTCGAAGTATATGACTGTTTCTGCATTGGTGCATCTGTACAAAGTCATTTTGCAGTACAAGATTAGCCTTCATCAGCTAACTGCACAGAACACATTGAGGTAAATACCTTCCTGTAAAACAAAAAAGTAAAAAACAACAAATGGCTCAATTATATCTAGTTTTCATAGTAAAGGGATTTATTGCAGTTTTGTATTCCTAATGAAATCAATAGACAATTATTATGCGGATTCCAATGAATAGATGCTAAACAGTTTTTATCATTTCAATTGCTTCTGAACCGCTTATACAGCCTGTTATGTACTTCTCTGCACACTGAAATATCCACTATTCAACATACTGAAGGAACGGCTTGTTTTCATTTCTACAAAGTAAATAATAGACTCAGAGGCGTAACTTAAAGATTATGGGCCCCAATGCAAAACCTGTAACAGGGCCCCCAACTATAATGCTTTATTCATAGTACTGGGCTCCCTATATGGAGAAGAGAGGCCTTATGGGCCCCCTAAGGCTCCTGGGCCTGGGTGCAACCGCATCCCCTGCATCCCCTGTAGTTACGCCCCTGAATAGATGTATCTAAAAATAATATAATTATTTTACATCCATTTTCAGGTTTCACCATCCTAATTGCCTGATTAATATATACTAAAGTATTATTCCATATTAATATTAATGCATTCATTGCTGTTTAAATTGTGATCAATTTGTATGGAGCTAATTTCTATGATTAAAACCTGCCATCGTATGTAAACATAAAACATCAATAGTAATTTTCTTTGCTATCTTTGTCCGTCCTTTACCCCTTACCATGCAGTGGAGGTGCACTGTTCAACTCACACAGTAGAAACACTTGGCTTGCTTTGCATATAGATGAACTGCCTAATGAAGTCTGTGGAGAAGAGAATGGGGAGTGTACTGCTGGAGGGAAAAACCTCCCACAGATGTATCTGCAGCTAATACTAAGTGGTAGTTTACCGTGTTATAGCTATTGAAATCACATCTGCACTGCTCATACTTCTATAGTGTTCTATATGATGATGTTATTACTCTCTGTTACAGTTAGGGAGTAGAATGTTAAGCTTTCTCTGTGCACAGTGTATAGAACACAGCACAACAACTGGTCTCCACCTTCCAGCTCAAAGAGAACTGAAAGCTAGAGATACAGCCTACAGAGGGGAAACCTTCTGATAAATGCAGGATACAAGATATATAATAGCCAGAAATACCGTAGTGTTATACCTTATTCTGAAAAGTCATCTGAAAGTTAGGTATATTTTAACACACACATACTTCTATTGAGAAATTGAGTTTTTGGTAATGGTGGGCTAGGTATTTCATTTCATTTGCTTATACATAAAGCCGATACATATTTTGCATGAGTTAGCTGGGAGGAAATAGTATGTCAAGAGAGCTATAAAATATTAAGATGGAAGATTTAGGGCCAGGGTAAGGGTACATCCGTATGGATTGTATTTTCCTTAAGATGACAATGCAGTAACAAATCCATGGAAAATTCTGCTGGCGTTACAGGCAGATTTGCAGTGCATTTTGTCAAAGATTCGCAGTGTAACTTGACATGCAACGGAATTGAAATTTGCACCGGTCAATGTACATACTGTGGATTTTTATCACGGCATGTGGATAAGATTTAGCAAAGTATCCTCCACTATGTGCTGCTGTAAATGCTATGTATTTTCTGCATGCAATTCCACTGTGGAGAATCCATGCACTGTGTGGACGTTGCCTTAGAGGATGAGTATATGCCCTGATGGCTTGTCATTCCATGTTTAACCCTTTCCAATCCAATTTGTATCCTGGTTTTCCTAGTGGGCTTACTCTTTTTCTGCCATTATACAACGGCGCTATATGCTGGCTAAAGCAAGTACTGCATGAGGTGACACGTTGGATAGGCTCCGACAGCAGAGAGGCTGGCAATATACAGTAAGAGAACCCCGACGGACGTCTTTCAACATCGGAGCTGTACAGCCTTAAATCATAATGTCTTCAGACGTCAGACAGTGGATTGGAAAGGGTTAACATACTTTAGATTCAAAAATAAAGGTTTTAGATACAGTAAGGGTCTAATGTGAATGTCTCCATTAATCAGCATAGAGTCTTTGTCTATTTGAAAATGATATGATATTTTACTTTCCAAACAAAAACATAAACCAATGAGGTTCTATTGGAATATATTCAAAATTCAGATAAAAGCACCCGATTCTTTGCTACTACATACTCAGCAAAAATACTGTATGATTTCCGAGCCAAATTTATCAATGTATTGGGCAATTTCTCTCCCAAATACAAACAGTTCTGACTAGAGATGAGCGAACGTACTCTTTTCGGGTGTTTTTGCACTCGAGTACGTTCGCTCATCTCTAGTTCTGACATTTTTCTTTACTGTGAAACACCAGGCAAATTTTTCATAATTAGGAAAATGGAGCTACTAGGGCTATGTAACATACCAGGGCTGTTAATTTTTTTACACTGGGCCCTCAAGTGCAAGTGTTTAAGCTGCACGGTATACTATAGATCCACCACAGTGCATCAGGAAATAAGAAATGGCTGCATGTTTCTGTGCTGTTCTCTCACATCACTAAGGGTGTGTTCACACCTCATTGCCATCTGTATCCAAGAGTGTACATACCATTGAGGCAGCCCATGTAACTGCTATTGGGCCCTTGGAAAGAAGGGGCCCCAGCTATAATTGCAGCATCCCTTTTTTTGTGGATACCAAGACCACATGCAGAACGGCACTGTTAGCAAACAAGGAGGTGCCATGGAATGGGAAACAATACCGGATGATGGGAAGGTTATTTTAAAAAGCATGGGATTGGAAATAAAACCAGGCTCTACTGCCCTGGGTGGCAAAACCAGACTCCATAGTGGAGAGCCCATTTAAGTTTTTGTGATGGGGCCCTGTCTCTTCTATGTGCACCACTGTCTGTGTCCCTTGTCTCTGTCCAGGGTTTTGCCTGGATAGGTAAAAATTTTTGTTCAAATTGAACCCCGAACCGAATCATTAACTTTAGTCAGCCAAACAGAAAACAAGGCTGCAAACTTTGGTCTCTGTTTGACAAAGTTTCTGTTTCTTTCTGCTTATTTTGGAGAATAGCATAACACAGCTGACCGTGCTATTTTAAAATAAATGAATGGAAATCTTATCAAGAAGAGACCAAAGTTTGCAACTTTGCTCTCCTTTTGACTAATTAATGTCTATGGTTCCATTCAAGGTTACATCTGAATACTGTTTTCACCAATTTAGATGAAACCCTGGGATACAGAAAAGGGACGCAGATGAAAACCCCATAAAAGCTCTGCAACAATTAGCTAAAGCTTCTCCTCACAAGCTCCCAAGCTCTGCAGTCCCCCTCCATTCGTTATGCCAGTGTTTCAGCACTCTGGTCCTCAAGGCACTCCAACAGGTCATGTTCTCTGGATTTCCTCAGTATTGCACAGGTGATGGAATTATTGTCAGTGCCTCAGACATTGCCACAGGTGTTCTTACTATAGGGTATCCTGAAAACATGACCTGTTGGGGACCTGAGGACTGGAGTTGGGAAACACTGCCCTATACATATGCTGTAATATGGGTAATACTGAGCACTCTCTGCTCCATTTAGCTGTTTCTTTGTGCTTTTGTTGTGTAGATGTAGGAGCAAACAGTAACAAAAACCTACGAGGTGAAAGAGAATTGGGCTTTGCATGACCCAGACATCACGTCTTTTGGTCAACTATCGTAACAACTGTTTTTTGTGTGAACTCCTTCTATAAACTACCTTGTAATAGTGTGATGATTAAATTGTACAGTACAGTAAATGAATCTCTGTATTGACTAAGGGCCCTTTTACACTGATTGATGAATGTTCGGATTCTCACTGAAGCACCCGACAATCATCCCGTATAAAAGGACCCTAAGTGTCCTTCAGTGAGGGACTAAAAGAAAATTACTTGACCTCTTCATTTATCCATGGTCGCTAGAAGTGCCTTGAGAAGATGCTTTATGGTGAGACGTAAACATAAAAAAACATATGCGTCATTGAGTTGGTTATATATGACACATATTGGCATATTTACTACCTATATTGGAAACTTGCATAGAGAGAATTAGTTTGAGTAGAAATTCCTATTATTATAAATTAGTCATGGCAAAATGTGTTGTTCTTTGTTATAGATGGTTTTTATGCCATTACACAAAGAATACCACTGCTGCTACTCCCTACTGTGAACATAGTGCATAGAGTTCTGCCTAAAGATGGCAAGCTATTGCTCTGCTGTGCATCTTGATTAATAAATGCCGTTAAGCTGAAGACGAGACTCGCTTCCAGGACGGCGACTTTCCAACATGAGTTCTCAGTATTGTGTGCATGCGGGGAGGTCAGAGCAGGAAGCCTGTGAGATGAAGCTTCACTCAATAGCTGCAGAGCAGGAAGTCATAACAGCGAACAGGACGTCGTTTTTGAAAGTTTTCCTGTACAGCTTAGTATCATGCAGGCATTTTGTTATTTCCTGTGGCATACAATGTACAAAGTACCTTAGAAACTTGCAGTGAAAGAATCAACGTCCCTGATATAGTACATGTCCCCGGGAGCTCCACTTTACTAAGTATCTAACCCAGTGAGATTGGTCTTCAAAAACTTTCCTACTGCCTGTAGATTCTTCTTGCTGCGCGATCTAGCTAAGATCCCAATATTAATGCTCCTGCAGCAGTGACATATCATCCTATAGTATTGCACTACACATCATTCCAATGTGTTTAAAAAATAAGTTGTGAGGATCCACTTATATAGATTACAGCTTGAACCCTGCCTTAGTCCTCCATGTGCAACTGGTGCGGGTTGCAATGTATAATATAGGCAAGACCTAGGAGCTTGGAGTTCAGAAGAGATATTTTTGCTACTGCTGTGTTTTATGTTAAACTACACTTATGTGATTTTGTTATGTTTTGTAGTTTGCTTTAGTCTAGGCTATCATCTATCATATCAGAACTTAGAGTGAATAAGTTTATTATGTAAAACAGAACTACATTTGACTATTACATGCTGAATAATAATTATCTGATTTGGGTCAAATCTACTATAACTAAACACTTTAGATTACTAATAACTGCTTTAATTGCCTATTTTGGCCATGAGGACGCAACGATTTTTGGGGGGATTTCCGCCTGCTGAATGGGCTGCCTCTGATTGGTCACAGCCCTCAGCCAATCAGAGGCAGCTCTCACTCACCCATTCATGAATTCATGAATGGGTGAGTGAGTACTGCCTCTGATTGGCTGAGCGCTGTGACCAATCAGAGGCAGCTCTCAGCTGTCATTCAATAGCGTTTTTTGGGAGGCAAAACTAACAAAATAAGTATTTTGCCTCTGTTTTTATGGGGTATTTTTCACGGTTTTTGCACTGCAGGATCAATAGTTTGTTCAATTTATTGTATAGGTTGTTACGGATATGATAATATCAAATATGTGGGATTTTTAATTTTTTTTAATACAAAAAGGGAACAGTGCACAAAAAAGGTCTCTTTTGTTATTTTTTTTCCACTACTTAAATACATTTTTTTAAACATTTTTTATATTCATGTAGGGAACTTGAACCATAGCAGCTATGATAGCTATGATAATGCATATCAAGACTTTTTACCTGCAATGCCTTAGCTTCTGAGCCCTCTCCATCCACATGACATAACTTTATGTCCTGGTGCGCCAAGTACTACTCTGTTATGACATAAACTTACATCCTGTCGCGTTAAGGGGCTGAACATGAAATAAGACACTATTAAGAATCCTGAAAATGACATAAATTGGCAAGATATAGTACAGGTGCAATAGAAGTGTGCTTAGGTTGACATGACCGCACCTCTGCTATGTTGTGTTCAATAGTTTAGAAATATATTCCTCTGAGGTTTAAAGGTAGTTTTACTAACAAGAAGAAATTGAGGATTTTGGACCATTTCCCTATTTGGCAGTGACTTCATGGTGTGATGTGTACGCTGCAAGCAATACTGGTCTCTTCTGTTCTCTTCTGCTCAGGTAGCAGAAACTGCTGATCCAGTTTTCTCAGTAATTCATGGCATTTCTTTATAATTATATCGATCTACATCCCTGCTGAGGTTCACAAGACAGATCATTATTTCCCCCACAACACCTAATAAATTATTGTATGTGCAAGACTACAGGATTTCGTGACTTGCAAGAGCAAGTAACTTATGCATTTATGTCAAACCTAAAAATTAAAACCCTTTAATTGTCAAGACTCACATGCTGCTAGAAGACAGGCTTACTTATGAAGAGTCATTAGGTTGCTCTATAACTGACTTCAAGTGTAGATCAATAGGGAACTTGGTGTTCCCGAAAAAGGTTAGCTCATTTAAAGGAAAAAGAAGAAGCTAATACCTTCAATGACAAGATGTGCTTGATTTGATACTGAAGGCAGAAAAAAATGGAAAATAAAGCTATTATTCAGTAGACCTCAATGAGGCATATTAACCCGAAAAGGAGCAAGCACTATAAATTTACAAGGATTGTTCCTGGGCTTTAATCTTGGCCAATAGTAAAAATATGGTGCAGGATTAAAGCTCCAGCACTCTAGCAGGAGCAGGTTGGGTCCTCAGCTGTTAGTTACAGCTGAGGACCCAGAGGAGAAGGCAGAAGCAGTTTTTAACCACTTCTGCCTTTTCTCTTGCAGGCTACATAGTGCTCAATTAGCGCTATGTAGTTAATAGAGAAAGCAGAAATGTCACTTCCACTATTCAACCCGGTGGTCATGTGACCACTAGATGCCCCCTGCCCTAGCAGAGCTGCAGGGTCCTAGCAGACCCAGATCAGCACTGTTAGTTATGTTTTTTCCTGTAACTGGGGCTCTTATGGATGCTCCAGTTGCAAAGGTAAAGTCTGAAAAAAAAAAGACAATGTGAATGACACCCAGAGGACTTATATGATGTCATGAGGGACATAAATGTTAAAAAAAATTGTTATAAATAAGGAAAAAAAATTACAGAATAAAAGTATATATATATAAAAAAAAAGAAAACGACCCACTGTCAATACCAACGTAAACCGTTGCCATATGCATCCTGTAATCCAAGAATATACAAATTATATATCAAATCATCTGAAACAAAATGAAGGAACCCTTTCTCATACTTTGTTTTAGTGTAAATATACTAATTAAAAGAAAAAACCTATAAATTAAAAAAATATTTTATTTTTTTAGCTTTTTAAAGAAAAGAAAAATTCTGTTAAATAAAAAAAGATGTAAAAAAAATAGCCCTACATGTCACGGAAACAAAATGCAGCAAAAATAATTTTGGTAGTTGAAGAAAAAAAATAGGGTTGTAAAGCCACCACATGGGTAAAATCCCTAAAAGGTGTCCGGTTCTTTTGGACCAAAACACCCTGGCACTTAAGGAGTTATCAGTAGATGCAACTTTCCAACCCTATTTATATCCTAGTTTTCCTAGGGGGCTTACTCTTTTTCTGCCGTTATACAACGGCGCTATATGCTGGCTAAAGCCAGTACTGCATGAGGTGACACGCTGGATAGGCTCCGACAGCAGAGAGGCTGGCAATATACAGTAAGAGAACCCCAACGGACGTCTTCCAACATCGGAGCTGTACAGTCTTAAATCATAATGTCTTCAGAGGTCAGAGTGGATTGGAAAGGGTTAAATTTATATTGATCTACTGATAATCTGAGAAAGTTCATGCAGGACAAGTACTGTAGTACACGCAGCAAAGGAAATTTACAAAGAATAAATGTTGATAGTATATCATCCTATTGGTTCAGATGTGCTCCTCATCCACCTATGAGCAGCTTTCTATCCTCAGCTTATGGTATACTAAAGGCACTACATATATTTATTGCTATGCTTAGAGAGAATAAGTGGTTTAGATAGCTAATTGTCAAACAATACTATAAGGGCATGTTCAGACTTTGGTGTAATGATAATCTTTATGTGTATAGCACCAACTTAGTCCGCAGCACTTTCAAGGCACATGAGGAACGCAAACAATACGAAAATTACAGAAATTACAAGAGTTACAAGTAGTATTCAATTATGTGGGGTGATACAGAAGGTAAAGGGACAGGAGGTGGAGCAAGGGGGGATATAGCAATGCGACGATAACATGTGATATACAGTTTTTAGGACACAAACGGGGCAGGGGTAGTACAGGAGGTACGGGGCTGGAAGTGTACACAATAGGCAAAAGTGGAAAGTCATAGGAAGGGGCAGGGAGCATATTGTGGGGGTGGGGGACTAGATCAGGAGGTTTGGTATGCTTCTTTGAAGAGATGCGTCTTTAAGGTGCATCTGAAGTTCTGTATGTCCAGAAGTTTTGGGGTAGAGCATTCCAGAGGATTGGTGCTGCTCTAGAGAAGTCCTGAAGGCGAGCATACAAGGTTTGTATTAGAGGGGTGTTTAGTCTGAGAGTGCTAGCAGATCAGAGTGCTGGGTGAGTGATGTATAGACAGGATGGAAGTGAATTACAGTGGCACGGCACCATGGAGAGCATTGTGGGTGAGGGTGATGAGTTTAAATTGAGTTCTGTAGTGTATGGGCAGCTAGTGCAGTGTCTGACATAGTGCAGAGGCATCTGAGAAGTGGCTGGGCAGGAAGATGAGTCTAGCTGACGTATTTAATATGGATTGGAGAGGGGAGAGTCTGGTGCGGGGAAGATCAATAAGCAGGGAGTTGCAGTAGTCGAGTCGGGAATGGATGAGGGCAACAACGAGTGTCTTTAGAGTGTCTGTGGTGAGTGACGGACGGATTTTAGCAATATTCCTGAGGTGCTGGTGGCATGTTCGGGCCAGAGATTGTATATGGGGTGTAAAGGAGAGGTCCAAATCCAGTGTGACCCCAAGGCAGGGGGGTTATGATGGTACCAGATACTGATATGGAGATGTTGGGGGAAGGTCGGCTGGTTGAGAGCAGAAAGACAAGGAGATCACTTTTTGAGATGTTAGGTTTAAGAAAAAAAGAGGGCATGGTGATAAAGACAGCAGATGGACAGTCGGTGATGTTTTAGAGAAAAGGTGCAGAGATGTCGCGGGAAGAAGTGTATAACTGGGTGTCATCAGCCTAAGGTGCTATTGGAGGCTGAATTTGTAGATGGTTTGTCCAATTGGGGCTGTGTAGATAGAGAAGAGAAGAGGGCCAAGGACCAAGCCCTGGGGGACCCCAACAACAAGGGGGAGCGAAGAGGAGATAGAGTCAGTAAAGGAGATGCTGAAAGAGCAGATAGGAGAGGTAGGAGGAGAACCAGGAGAGAGCAGTGTCCTTTAGGCGGATGGAGTGAAGCATAGCAAGAAGGAGGTCATGATCAACAGTGTCAAATGCAGCAGAGAGGTCAAGGAGGATTAGTAGGGAGTAGCTGCCCCACGATTTGGCCATCCTCAGGTCGTTTGATACTTTTGTGAGGGCAGTTTCGGTAGAATGTAGGGGGCGGAAGTCAGACTGGGGGGGGGTTGGGGAGAGAGTTATCAGAGAGAAAGTGTGTAAGGTGGGAATAGACCAGGCTTTCAAGTAGTTTGGAGATATAGGGGAGGTTTGTGATGTGTTGATAGTTGGCAGCATCGGTTGGGTCAAGGGTTGGTTTCTTTAGCAGGGGAGAAATGATGGAGGGAATGAGGAGGCGAAAATACCAGTGATCAGGGGAGGTTGAGGATGGTGGTGAGGTGGGTAATAACTGCCAGGGAAAGGGACCGGAGGTGGTGTGAGGGGAGGGTGTCTCTAGAGCAGGTCGTGGGGCAGGCAGCGGAAAGCAGTCTTGAGACTTCTTCCTCTGTCATTGGTTCTAGTATAGATAGTGAAAGAGTGATGGATGTAGTGCTGAGGAGACTGGGATCGGGGCTAGCCATGTAATGTTCAGAGATTTCTTTGTGGATGGTTAGCTCTCCAGCTCTGAGATCCATCATGGGGCCTGCTCTTTGGGGCTGAGGAGGGAGTAGAAGGTATTGAAGAGTTGTTTGGGGTTTTGGGATAGTGAGGAGACAAGGCAGTGGTGTGGATTGTTGAGCAGATTCTGCACCAAAATCTTTGCCAAATTTGTGTTGTGAAAACAAAAGTAGTGACATGTCACTTTTTAACATGGCATTCATGTCAGAGATTCCACGCTTTTGCCTATTCAAAAATGCTTAATTCATGTGTGGATCTGCAGCAACATCCATGGCGGTAGGTTTCTGCCACGGTTTTAGAGGTAGGTTCTGCATGGAAATTTTTTGTCTTTGAGTCTGCCCTTAGGAAATTCAGAACAGTTCTACATTTGAAGTGAAGAGCTGCTATGATGAGCATCACTGAAGTACCCAGTATGTCAATGCATTGCAGGGGTGGCTGGAGTTTTGCCACATATTACATTTTATGGCTGGAGGCTCTAAGTAGCAGGACTCCCTGCAATCAGCTCATTTATGGCTTAACCTCTCTAACATACACTTAAAGGAGCAATGACAGCTATGAGTGGTCTATTTTCAAAAGCATCCCAATGGACCATGACTAGAGATGAGTGAACCTACTCGGCCACGCCCCTTTTTCGCCGGAGCGGCGCGATTTTCGAGTACTTCCGTACTCGGGCGAAAAGATTCGGGGGGCGCCGTGGGTCAGTGGGGGGTTGCAGCGGGGAGTGGGGGGGGGGGGGAGAGAGAGAGGGCTCCCCCCTGTTCCCCGCTGCCAATCCCCGCTCCGCCACGCCTCCCCCCGCCCCCCGGCGCCCCCTGAATCTTTTCACCCGAGTATGGAAGTACTTGAAAATCGCAGTGCTCGATCGAGTAATTACTCGAAACGAGTATATTCGCTCATCTCTAATCATGACAGATCCGGCTCATTTATATATGATTGTCTAATTTTTTTGCAATTTACGCATTTGCAATGTGTCAATGTATATTTATGATATATGTACTACTTGACGCAAATGTGCATTCCTATTGCGCCAGTGGGCTTTAATATTTGTTGTGAACTGCACCAACATACAGGTATGCTTTGATGAAGAGCCAAATGGTTAAAACATGTAAGCATTAAATGGACTTTTGATTGTTTGACTACACTATAATAATGCAAGGGAGCTTCTACAACAAAATTAAGTATTCATACACACCTTCTCATGCAGTCGAGAGCCCGGATGAAGAAGTCTTTGTGGAGGTCATGTTCATCCCTTAGGATAGAGCACTGTTCCAAGGTGACTGACATAGAAGTCCGGTCCTTGGCACTTTTACAGCAGGTAAATCGAACCCCATTCATTTTCCGGCAAATCTAAGAATACAAGTAATTAATTGTAAACATAAAGTAACACATAAAACACAGAAACAAGTTCCAATGAAAAATTATTTTTTTTAAGTCTTTACATGGGAGGGTCCCCAATGTGCAGGACAGTTAAGAGACGGAGTACATATTGCAGTAAACTAGAACAATCTTTACTTGGAAGCTGAATTAGTGGTATAGTCCCTTTAACTTGCATCAACATACAGTACGTTCACTTTAGAAGGGTTTTCCAGGACTTTACTATTGTTGACCTATCCTCAATTGAATTTAATGGGATCTGCATTCACAATACCAACCTGGGCCGCTGCACTACAGACAGAGCTGTCTGCTTCTGATTCTGACTGCCAAGGCAACTGGCCCAATATCAGCTGATCAGTGGAGATCCCAAATAGCGAACCTCCAGCGATCAGCTATTGATGACCTATCCTGCAGATAGGTATTCAATAATAAAGTCTCAGAAAACCCCTTTAATTTGGCTCACAGTTTCAGAATGTTGTATAGCAGGTTCCGATATTCTGACAATGCTGACTTTTTTCTTTCACAACACTGTCTCTGGAATTCTGCCAGGACTATCATATCTTATGGACCCTGGCAGAATCAAGTCAGCTTTCTCAAGCTATGCAGCAAACTTTTGTACAATTACAGTTTATATATATACACACACATATCAATCTCTTTATCAAATACATGGTCTCTTAATATGGTCACCAGGCTTTTGTACGTACTCAGTTTCTCTGTATACGCGTTCCTATAGAAGCGTTCACATGGACGATTGTTAGACTTGCCAAATTAGCGCATCTAACAAAGATAGGACATGCCAGTGTAACAGGGCTCTCTTTTGCCCAGTTCCACTCACTGCTGTATTGTAGCAATGACCAAAGGGAATAAAGTGCTGGTCACACATCCATTCATTTTATAGGGGTTGACAAAACAGCTGAGCATAGCAGCATTGAAATGAATGGTGTGGCATGATAACTCTGGGTGGTGCTGCAATACAGCAGTGACCAGGACTGGGGCAAACAGGACCCCACTCTTGGGATCGTAGTGGTCCCAGTAGTAGGACCATTACTGATCTATCGATTTTCACCCATCCAGGGAATTGGTGAAAACTGAAAAAAGAAGCCACATAGCTGGAATACCACTTTAACTTTTCTAATCTTCTTTAGGGCGCCCACCCACTGGCATCATTGATGAATAGCTAAGCACTGGCTGTAATCGGGTGAGCGCTCAGCCAATCGGCACAGTCCTTTAAGGAGGCAGGGATTTTAAAATCCCCGCCTGCTGAAAGTGCTGGACGGCAGTGCAGTGGAGCCAGCTGGAGGACATGTCTGAGCGGCGAAGAGGTGAGTAAAGATTTTTTTTGTTTTTTTAACCAGCTAGGGATAATTTTCAGGGAAGGGTTTATATTTCAAGCCCTTTCCCAAAAATCATGCTGCGGGGGTTGCCACAAAACCACTGCTTTCAATGGGGCCGGCAGCAGCGCCAACCCCATTGAAAGCAATGGGAAAGCATCCTGGACTTCTGCCAGAGCTGTTTCAGCTGTGGCAGAGGATTCCTTCATCAGACTGCTGTGGCAGAAGTCTGCTGTATTCTCCCTATGTTTTCAATGGGGTTAGTGCTTCTGCCGCTGGCCCCAATGAAAACACTGGCGATATTGCAGCGTTTTTCTTGTGCTGCGGGACGAGTGTTTTCACTGGCACTTGCAGTGCAAGAAAAAAAATCCCAGTGGGTGGAAGCCTTTACGTAGGCATAGAGCAAAATATGTACTGCAGATGCATGACAAACACTGGACAAGGTGCTTTGGATTTCAAATAATTGCCATTCATATACAATCTAGTTACTTCGAGTCTCACTAGAGGACTTGCTTGATCTTTAACACCCTGTATTAAATATCACTGCTCTAACAGACTTGTTCTCAGGTTGCCTATGTATGAGGAGACCTTATGTCATACACTGTTGATCTGCTTGCTTGATTCTGTATAGTTCAAGCTCTCAGATGACCACACATCAATGGAAAGGGCTTTGCACAACATCAAAGGCAAAGAAGCTAGAAAACTGTACTCTGTGTATCGTGGGTAGGTATATTATTGAAAGGGAAGATATGTTAACATTACTATGGAAACTGGCTTTCTGTCTCCTCAGCGGAAGCAATATATGTCTATTAGAGCTTAAAACAGCTATAATAGAAATGTGGAAAAAAAGCCATGCCATATTTTTAAAAATATTCGAAAAAGTGTAATATTATGCATTGTAAAGACCTAACCAACAATTGAAAAGTCTTATGTTGATTTCACGTAGTTTCTTTGTATGTTAAAAGCATGGAATCGTGTTATTAATGCTAAAAATGGAAAAAACGTTTGGATCCAGCGGCGATTGTTTTAAGTGGTTTCTTATTATCAAACTGTTTAATCACTTTGCAGGAAAAATCTAAGTTTAGAAAATAGGCATCCACAGCGTCCAGAACTTTGCTATGAATAAATGGATTTATGGAACCTGCTGATGTGGAATTTCCTTTAGCTGCTCACTGATAGACAGCGGGGTTGCCAACCTCCCCTACCGTTACTTCTAAACAATTCAGCTACAACTCACAGACAAGCCAACATTTTTACGGATACTTTGCAAAATTAAAAGTTATAACATTTGATGCACTTGTAACAGTGGGAAAGACCACATTTGAGTATAGATGAGCAAGTATACTCGCTAAAGGCAATTGCTCGAGCAAGCATTGCCTATAGCGAGTATCTCCCGGCTCGAGACGGAAGGTTCGGTTGTCGGCGGTGGGCGGGGAGCTGCGGGGGAGAGCGGGGCGGAACAGAGGGGAGATCTCTCTCTCCCTCTCTCCCCCCCCCCGCTCCCCCCTGCTGACAGCTGCTACTCACCGCACCCGAACCTGCAGTCTCGAGCGGGGGAGATACTCGCTAAAGGCAATGCTCGCTCGAGCAATTGCCTTTAGCGAGTATACTCGCTCATCTCTACTTTTGAGACATCATGATTAAGTGGGTCTGGATAGCCATACTCCCTGTCTACCACTATTTCTATGCCTTTTTTAATGAAATCAAGTATATAATTACTGCAGCATATACGTTTGTATATCTCATTCACTGATATATATTCCTTTCTGCAAACAGAAAAAATTAATAGGAAAATGCTTCATTTAAAGGAGTTGTCCAGTTATCAGCCGTTCAGCACCCGCTGTACTAAAATAAGAAAAGGTAGTATACTTACCTGTTCCCTGCCGCAGCAATCCAGTGCTGCAGCCCCGCTGTGGTCCCAGTGTTGCTTGTGACAGATGATGTCACTGTCTGTGGGAACATCCTTGCTGTGATGTATTGAGCTGTATTTAATAAAGTATAGATGTTGTTTCAGCAAGTTCAAGCCCCTGAAATTCTTTACATTGATGTCGCTGAAAGTCAGGTGACTACTGCAGCCAATCAGAGGCTGCAGTGTAACGTTCCCGAACTCCTGGCATCATGGAGGTTCCATTACAGAAGTGGGGCAACTGTGCAGAAAGCTGGTGAAACCCATTATAGTCAAGGGGATCCGTCCGGCGCTGTTGGGTTCCTTCCAAAGACAGAACTGTTCGGACGCAGGAATTCCCTGAACGGAGCAGGAAACTGGAATCCCTAACGCAGGTCCCAAACCACCCTTATTTTGTTTCTTACTGACAGCAATAACATTTTAAATAATATCATAATACAAATCCCTATTAGTAAAACAAAGCATAAAAACATACAACATATACACATACACCACAAGTGTATACATAACCTATGTATACATGTACATACAATATAAAGACATATTCTCTGACTTTACATATACATAAAATTATGTACTGATATATACATAAGCACATATCATGCTGGTTGGTGTATGCTCATGTTGAATGTGCAGGTGAGCTAGGGGTGGAATAATAACCCCTGGCGCTATTGGGAGAGTCAAAAGGTCTGTTAGTGGCACTACTTGTGCATCTGCAGATCATATGTGTGAGCAGATGCTTTTCATGTATGTGAGGCTCAATGTGTTATACCTCAAAACCGGGACTAGAAGTTTGAACAGTTGGAATTTGGCAAAAAAACAGACGTTACAAACAAAAGTTACAACTTAATAAGAAGCATTTCAGAATAAGCTGGTGATACATCTGAATTGTCCTGATGGTTATTTAGATTCTGTAGAATTGTAGACTACATTATCAAACAACAGAGTCTGCAGCTCAGTATGGAGATCAGGCAATTGCCTTTAATAGGCATATTTTGATTGGGGTCCCAAAGTAATATTTCCTTAGGTCTTAGTCTGGCTTTTATTATATATTGCACTATAGACACTATATCATTACCGCATTCTCTCATACAGTGTCATTAAGATCCTCCACACTTGCAAATTAGAGTAAATTAAATTTTACTAGAACAGCCTGGCTAGAATAATGACAGATATATAAAAGACTAAATGAGCTGTAAATTGGAAAGAACATTTTGTATTAGCGTTTCTATTTGTTGAAGTGTGTAGGCATTACCAATAAAGAGTGGGAGACTTTCTTGGAAAGCTGTGATTGGATAAAGACACATCCCTGCAGGCATTCACCCTTAAAGGTTCTTAAGGAGCTTAGTCTAGTCATTGCTAGACCATTTCATATAATCTTGAAGGATTACATTACAGCAGGTACAACAGCACCATACGATTAGCACAAAGCAGTCAGTGTATTTAGGAACATGACTTAATCATAATGAGCAGATTGCTGGACAGTTAATATCAATTACAAGGAAGCTACCTGAATATTAATGAAAGGTTTCAACAAAAGGGCACATTATGTAATAGAACATATAGTGAGTATTGAGTTATCAGTGTTTTATGAGAGATGTCACTGCTAAACGATGCCAAAAAATGATACTAGAGTAATGATGGCGAATGTAGCTCATCGTGGAATATAAGTGGTGGGTTATAATACAGGGTGAGGTAAATGTCTAGAAATATCCATTTAACTGGTATATAATAAGAAAATTGACTTCCAATGTGTAAAAATAGTAATTGAGAGGGGAGCTCTGTTTTTTAGTGGAGGACTCATTTTCGGTGGCCATTTTGAACTCAAATGGGAAGGGGGTCATGTGATAACTTTTTCAAATGGGAAGGGGGTCATGTGATATCTCAATCTTGGTTAGAATTTACTCAGAAACACACTGGGAAGTGTTAGTTTTTCCCTTTCCTACTGGTTTAAGAGTTAAGTGAGGGAAACGTTTCGCAAAGTGCTTTACATGACGTGTTTGATGTGTCCACCATTCTGCCGGATGCACATGGTTAAACTTTTAATCCAGTCTTCATGATCATGCTGAAGAACTGCAGCTGAGTTTCCTTCACAGCACTGTAGCACTCGCCGTTTCAGGTGAACCATATTGTGAATTCACAAAGCAATAGTCATGTATAGAGAGGTCTGCATTAAATATCACCAGGACAAGCTAGCAGTACATGCTTTTGTTACTTAACTGTACATGTCCTGAGGATGAGTTAACTTGGCGATGAAGACTATCATCAGTCATGAGCTAATTCTACCATTATAAGTAAGGTCTATTAGGCCAAGTGACTGAATAGTAAAAAGAATCTAAGCCCCAAAACATGTAAATGAAACGGTGTAACTGGGCTATGTATTTAGCCCATAATACATTTCCCGCATATGGAGAAGAGACACAGAAAATGCCACCATTATGTATGCTATGTTAATATTTTTGAGAATTATTGATGTAAAACAATGTTTCCAGGTCATTACTGCGGTCACCACAGTCAATTTATTAGAGATTGCTTTATAGTTCATTCTTGAAAATGGCAATTAGAATCATTTCAGCATTCCTTAATGTGGCAACAAATCTAACTGCAATTAACAAAATTTCACGCCTGAGCACCAGAACATATTAAACAAATCTCCTTTCCGCTGCCGTTTTAGGGTTATCTGGGCAAAAAAAAATCACTCTATTCAAATAGAAACACATTTTCCTAAGTGTGAATATAGAAAATAACACAAAGGTCATGCCTAAATGCTCAAAAACAACTTCGTCAGACTTGGAAAAAAAATTCATTTAAAAATGCCCTTAAAAACATTGTGCTCACACCCCTACATAAAATAAATCGCGCATTTGAATATGTTGAAGAGCTTAGTCACACGGGTGCATCGGCGCCCGTGTTACTGCAGGTAGAGGACGGATGCACTTCAGGACGGACGTCTCTCTGCAGCGCCGGAAGAAAGAACATGTGACCGGCTTCATTGCCGGTCATGTGTTCTTTCTTCAGCGCTGCGGGGAGTCGTCCGTCTTGAAGTACGGCCGTCTTCTTCCTGCAGTGAGGGCTCAGTCACACGGGCGCATCGGCACCCGTGTGACTAAGCCCTAAGCCCAAAGAGTGATTTAATTCTGTATTCCCATATCATGCTTTTGTCATGGCATCTGCTACAGTTTTGACACAATTTAGTCTTTTTTATTGTTTCTTTTTTATAATTTATGCCAGAAACGACAGTAAATTGAAAAATATAGTTTAGCTTTTCAGTATAAATGGATCTTGCTGCGGATTTGCTGCGGTTCTGCCGCGGATTTCCGTTGCAAATCCGCACTGCGGCAAAACCGCTGCGTTTGCAGTGCAGTGCAGCACAAATGAGTTTTGGCAAAAAGCTGTTCTCACAGGGCGGATTTTTTCCGCACAGCCGCAGTGCGGAAATGCAACTGCGGCACGGTTTTCAAAGATGCAGCATGTCCATTCTTCCGTCTTTTCAGCAGCGCTTTTTTGTCCATAGACCTCTATGGACGCAGCAAAATCCGCGGCAAAAAGTAAAAAAACGCTGCGGAAAAAAACGCAAGCCAAAATTAACCTTTGAAGCGGTTTTGCTGCAGAAGCAGTTGTTCTGCAGCAAAACCGCAACGGAAAAACCGTGGCGAAACCGCAGCAAATCCGCCCTGTGTGAACCCAGCCTTAGTATTCATCTTTTGCACTGGGAGTCAATCACAGATGTTTGCAACTACGGTATATAGCCACGGAGTTACATACATCACAGGTATATGTTTAGCAGCACTGTCAAAGTGTAGACAGCAAACTTAACCCAAATATGTTATGAACTGTAAGCCCTTTCACATTGTTCCATAATCAGCCGAATGCACATTCATATGACTGGTTGTTCCTCATCATTGCCCAGAGGAAATATGCCCAGCAACTGAACAACAGATGATAAAACACTCATTTGTCATTCATCTCTTCTATAGGCATAAAAATCATCATCTGTTGGTGGTACACTCCATCATGTAAAGAAGGGCATGTACCATTGTACAAAACAGTTTCCATTATTGTCAAAGATCACCTGAATGTTCATCCATAGTTCTGTGTGATAATTATAGCGTAAAAATGTAAAATTAATAGGCACCAAACAAATAGCGACATTGCGGATCAATGTTCATTACAGGCAATAATCTTCTCTCATAAAAGGACCTTAACCCTACTTCAGATGGTCATCCTGCAGCTCTACTGAACTACACTTACCGCGTTTCCCCGAAAATAAGACCGTCATATTAATTGTTGCCCCAAAAGAGGCACAGGTTCTTATTTTTTGGGGGTGTCTTATTCTCACCTAGCAGGCGCCGTCCGAGTTCCTCCCCCTGCTCTCCGGCAGGCTTCCATGCGGTCCTCAGTGCCGACAGAGCATCGTTTGCTGCTAACAGAGTTTGTAAACCCCACCTCCAGCAAGTCCACGGCACTCGAGAACCAATCAGAGCCGGTGCTTGGTGAACCAATCACAGCCATTCAATGCGATGCTGTGATGGGTTCATTGAGCACCTGCTCTGATTGGCTAAGCCGTGGCACTTGAGAACCAATCAGAACAATCACTTGCTGGAGGCAGCGTTTACAAAACCGTTACCAGCAAGTGATTGTTCTGTTGGTGCTGAGGACTGCACGGAAGCCTGCTGGAGCGCCGCAGACCCAGACAGTGCCTACTAAGTATTGTTTTTTTTTCATGCATTGTATCTAGGGCCTATTTTTGTGGTAGGGCTTATATTTCAAGCCCACACCCCCCATCCCCGAAAATCAGGGTAGGGCATATTATCACAGTAGGTCTTATTTTCAGGGAATCACAGTAGATCATCTTCACATTATACAAAGTCTGAGATCTTAGGCTTTTTTGTCTTGATCATTTATTGGATTTTTTAAAATAAGGAAATATATTCTGCAGTTGTAAAAAAATTGTGTGAACATAGCTAAACTTTATTAACCAAGCTAATTTAGGAAGTGTTTCCTTGTTACAGGTGGCTTAAAATGGAGGAAATTGATCCGACCAACCATGGGAGCTACTCTCAGGTATAGAGTCAGGCTGGTTTCCCACCTGAGTCGGGACTCTGGCTGGGGGTTCCATCACATCTGTGGCTAAAAATTCCAGGATAAAAAGCGCTGCATGCAGTGCTTCTGCTTCTGTCCAAAGGCTGACCAGCTGGGCGGAAAGCAGGTGGACCCCATTAAAGTCAATGGGGTCTGCCTGGCGCTATTCAGTAACGTGCATAGACTGACCCGTTTGGCCACTAGAATTCCCCTTCCTTGCTCCCCGTACGTGGCAGGAAAGCAAAACCCCTAACACAGGTGTGAAACCACTAGAGATGAGCGAGTATACTTACTAAGGCTAACTACTCGAGCGAGTAGTGCCTTCGCCAAGTATCCTCCCGCTCGTCTGTAAAGATTCGGCTGCCGGCGCGGGTGACAGGTGAGTTGTGAGTAGTGCCTTAGCCGAGGATACTCGCTCATCTCTAGAAACCACCCTCACATATCCATTAGTCCTGACATGGCGCTGAACCTGCTTAACCCAAACTTACAGTAGCCGCCATCCACATGATTTCTACATTCTTCCTTTTTTTGGCATGTGTGTTTTGGTGAAGGTTTTCAAGGAGTTCCTTCAGATCGCTTTGTTCCTGGAACAACTGTGGACCTATAAAGAATAAAGGGAGATACAAATTTAGTGTCTACACCGCTGAATGTTGGGGAGCGATCGCTTTGATCAGAGCTACCAGAATGTTACCACAAACTATGCACAACACTCTACACAGCATCAACACCCGGACAATAGTCAAGAACAAAGGATTCTAGAGCTCCTCATATGTTCTATTTAAGGGGTTGTCCTTCTTAAACAGCATCATTACACTCATACTTGCCATACAGTAATGTGGTATTACACCAGTCATTGTAATGAATGGCCAGCTGGGAAATGCATGCATGGAGCCACTTGGCATAGGGTCAATATATGTATGTATTAACCTATTATACCTTACTGAGTATACAGTGGGTCCTGTGTGAGCCATTATAAAAGCAAAGCTCACAATGCATTTGTCCTTTTACAGGTCGATATGGCACAGATTATATATAAAAATAGTATGGAAATTCCAATTTACAATCCGACTAAATGGCTGCACCGCACAGAGCATGCTGGATCTAGTCTGACATCTCACATAGTTAAGATGTTACGGCATATTGATCTGCAGATGTGCTGTTTAACAAAATGTCAATAACCATCACAGGCCAGAATTCTGCAGGAATATGTACATGTTTTGTGCTGTGATGACAGAAGGAACAAGCAAAATGAATCAGGGGTGCATAGCACGGCCTATCACAGGCTCGCTTCACACGCCGCGCACCATTTTTCCAGTGTTTTCAAACACTTATAAAAAGTGTATGTTATCACATTATAAGCATTCTTTTTGAGTGGTTTCAAGCAAACTGTTTAGCAAAAATGCCACATTTTTTAGCATTTTGACATAGTATTTCTGAAAGCAAAAAACCCTGCATCTAGATGTTTACTGTAGGTTAGAGTTGAGCGAGCATACTCTGCCAAGCTTGATTGCGTCATTGGCAAATTTTTTGGCTGGCTGGTTGGCGAGAGAGAGAACGAACCTAGGAGAAAAAAAAAAGCTCGGCACCCAGCATCTCACATACAAAAATGCTGGAGTCTCCCATTGTAGTCATGGGGTTTGTTACTCGAGTAGAGCTTTCGAATTTTAAATATTAAAATATGATACAACCTACAAATATTGTGTTTTTGCCTCTTGCAGGAGTTTAAAAAAAAAAGACGGCACGGCACATGTGCGTGGCACACTGACGGTGTCCCGAGTGCATCCGTGGTGCAAAAGAAAGAAGATCCGGCCTGCACGGAGGAGAGCCCTGCAGCGTCCGGACAGGTGAGTATACTGTATTTCTGGCCTCATGTCTGTGGGCCGGGTGGAATCCGCTGCAGATTTCTGCACGGGAACACTTTGCAGGCCCGTGGACATGAGGCCTTGGGCCACTCTTACACATGAACGCGGCAAAGCATGTTTTAGCGCACCCCATAATTGTAATGGGTAATGAGGTGCGCTAAACGGACAAAGATCGAACAGACAGCACTCGAAAATCGCGGCACTAAAAAAGTACCGTCCAGCACTGCTATCGAACGAATGTCTGCGAGGCCCCATTGATTTCAATGGGAGCGTAATACCGCGACTAACACGCCGTTGAAAAAGCGCCCGTGTGAGAGAGGCCTGAAGCAATATTCGGGCACTGTGTTTTTGACTAAAGCAAACTACAAATCCCCGCACTGTACAAACAGCACAAATGCTGCACAATGTTGGATGTGAATACCGCGTATTGCTGCAAAGCTTTGCATTATATCCCCTTTCTAATCTCTCTTTTCTGGGACTTAATGTGTTACATAGAAAGCAATTTATAGAATGGAGCTTTCTTGAATTTTACTTTAGGAGCCGTTCTCCATATAATACAGAGTTGTCATAAATTAATGCTCTTTTTCTGAACCGACAAATGTTCAAGAGAAACAAAAGCTTTCTGCAAACTATCCACTCTATAATGAAATGGAAGCATTTATTTCTGCACCAGGAGCACATCAGACTGTAACAACACTTCATTTCCACCTATCACTCCATGCCCCTTAAATGGGGAATACAAAAGGTTCATCCATTTTCAGCTCACACGGTAATGAAATTATTTTCCCAATATATATGTATATTATGGATGTATTTTATCTCCGCTGTTATTCATACCATTATTAATCAATAGGCCCTCACTGAGTTGGATAATGATAGGACTGTTGACTCAGGCACTACATGCAGTGATTGCAATTTTTTACGCAGGTTTTTTTTTTTTTGGCTGAATATGGGATTGAATGAAGAAAAATGAAGCTGCTACTTCTCTCCTAACAGTTTTCTTTTGGCTCAGCTCTTGGTTTTGGGTAAGGCCCAATACACACGGCCATATTTGCAGTGCAGAATCCAGGGCTGGCGTCCGCCCCCGGATCACGCAGCAAATACCTGCCATAGCATGCTATGCAAAATCGCTTTTCCCTGCCCACAAGTGGAAATCAACTGCGATTTTCCGCTCACGGGTAAATCTGTATTGTACATGTGCGACGGTCGGCACATCCGCAATACAGAAGAAGAGAAAAATGAGGGGTACGCAGGGGTTGTCGCCGGGGCACAGGGTCGGATTCTGGTGCAGGGTCCTGCATCCGACCCGGCCTGAAAAACACATGAACTTTTCTACATGAATAGCAAACAAACAACACGGCATGCAGGACTTTATATGCACAGATGCAAACTTTGCAATAAGCATTGCTTTAATCAGATATTTGCAAACACGACACCTGACCCCCCCATTCGTTCCTTTTGTGCCGAAACTAAACTAAGAATGGTGTGCCAAGAAAAACCATCCAGTGAGAAGTGATCTTGTGGATGTACCTTCTTGACAAAAGGGGTCAGAGGAGGACGTCAAGAATCATTCTGACAAACAGGCAAGCCAACTGCAGCTCAATACAACACTAGTACTCCAAATAATGTGTTCGAATGCAAAGCTGATCTTTCCTTATGGCTGGGCTATAATAGCTGGTGCCATGGTTGTCTAAGAAACAGAATGGTGCGACTCCAGTGGGCAAAAGGGAACTAAAATTGTGAGAAGTTGGAGAATTTGGACAGATGAATCCAGATTTCTACTTCCCCATGCTGATTAAATGGTCAGAATTTGGCACTAGCAGCATAAATTGATGAACCCTTCCTGACAGCTATTTAAAACATGTCAATACCTACATCCAATCTGCAGCAACTAACCTTATCTTGTCTGTATGGGCCATTGTTCGTGCTGAAATATTTCAACAGCTTGTGGAATCTATGCCATGATGAACCACTGTGGTTCTGGAAGTCAAGTAGTCAACCATGCCACTAATAAAGTGGCCATTTAGTGTAGTTCTTTCCATGTAACATGGAGGATCCCACCAAACAACCCCCCATATCTAAAACTCCTGGAATTTTATACATTATGAATTGGGTAGACTGAAAATTTTGTTTTATCAGCACCTAAACCCAAAATTTCAGGAAATGGGGGACTTTAAGAATATATTAGCAATTGCTCAAGTCAATAAACCACTGTAACTACTTAATTGAGTTCAGGAGATAAGTTTATGTTCTTCTCCAAACTTTCTCACATGGTCTTTCTTTGATTGTCTTGATTTGTTGAACTCTTTGAAATGCAATTATTACAAGGAAGCTGCATCAAAAATGTTCAGATAAAAGTAAACTCGAAGTTTCTGCTCAGGCATGGATATCAAATAGAGATGAGCGAGCATACTCGCTAAGGACAATTACTCGATCGAGCATTGCCATTAGCGAGTACCTGCCCGCTCGGAAGAAAAGGTTCAGCTGCAGTTGCGGGTGAGAGGTGAGTTGCGGTAGTGAGCAGGGGGGAGTGGGGGGGAGAGAGGGAGAGAGAGATCCCCTCCGTTCCCCCCTGCTCTCCCCTGCCACTCCCCACCCGCCGCCAGCAACCAAACCTTTTCTTCCGAGCGGGCAGGTACTCGCTAATGGCAATGCTCGATCGAGTAATTGCCCTTAGCGAGTATGCTCGCTCATCTCTAATATCAAACTAATGTTACATACTGGGCATTCTTACGTATATAGTCCTGTTTTCCTGTATACTGTATGATGACTATCGTGCCAAATCATTATCCTTTTGCTTCATTTCTAGGCATATATTTTGGGAAAATAACATTTGTTTTAAGACTAGAAGGAATAGTTTAAGCAGAAATTCCTCAGCCCAGAAATGGCTGTATTTAATATTGTGATAATATTCCGCTGGGCTGTGGGGAATCTTCCGTTCCTTCAAGTTGCCCTGTAGATCAATAAGCAGATGTCAGGCTGCAGTTTAAAAGTCCATGGATAAAACTTTTTATGAAACATTTTTTGAAATAGTTCAAGGTTATGGTGATGCTGTTGGCTGCATTTCTTACTGCCTGGCTGTGCTCCATTACATGCAGTTCTGTGCCTATGGGAACAATGGCTGAAAATTCCTCAACAGGAGGTGGAAATGTGATTAATAATGTGATTAATAATGATGGTACTAAAGACAGCAGCAATTAGAATATATCATATTTGCACTTAGACACGTAGCCTGCCCTGATCATTTATTATCTTTTGGCATTGTTTTATACTAGAAATGTCCCCTGTACATTGAACAGCATGTTATTACCCTGTACATAGAAGAGAAAGACTGTTATTCCGCTGATCACATTAGTTCTCACATCATTTCTATAGATATTTCTAGCACCTTTATCTTTTGTGAAGCAGCATTTCCTTAGAAACGTGTTAAGAAAAAAAAAAAAGGAATCCAATTCCATATGTTAACTAAGATACCATATGTAAAATGCAGTTATTAACGTGTACGAAACAGGGAGATTTCTACTACTGAGCAGGACACCGACCAGCTGGAGAGGATGGGGGGGGGGGGGTAAGGGACTCCGACTGTATTAGTTTTTTAATGAGCTTATTTCTCACACACTGTGGCGCACAGCAGTGTATATCTGCCATCTCCCTTCCCTGTCTCATAAATAATTCATTAAAGAAGTAACAACAGTGTGGTCAGGAGATGAAGGCAAGGGTAGGAACCTTACAGGAGGTTGTTATTTTACGGGGGCACAAAGAAGGGCTCTATTACTGTAGGAATTATTATTTTGTGGTGGGCACAGTAGGGGAATTATTACTGTGTAAAAGCACTATTACTTTCTGGGGCAGAAAAGGATGCATTATTACGTTCTGGGGCACTGAGAGGGGCATTTGGGGGAACAGTAAAGTGAGGAGTTTGTGTGTAGACAGGAGTTGTGGAAGAAGTCTTCATGGTGGTCTGTGCCCAGATAGATAAGAAAAGGGAAAATGAATGATTACAATCAGAGGAGACATCACCTGTATAGCCCCTTTTAGACGCAACGATTATCACTAAAACAGCTGAACAATTGAATGAATTGACAACCTTTTTGTATAACATTAGATGTACAGATAATAGCTTAAATTATCTCAACTTGCCTCATTAGTAAACTGCATTATCTATGTAGCATATTCTAGTATGTCTATGACATTAGCATATTAGTCTTTGCAGAGGCTGAGCAAAAATGGAGGACTTTGTCAAGCTTCCAGCTGCCATGGGAACCCATTGTTACCATGTGATCGCATTGTGGGCTGTGATGAGTGATAGGAGGAGCCTCCTTCCCCTGTCATCTGCTTACATACTACAATTGCTATTGATTGTGGCATGTAAGGGTTTAAACGGCCAGGATCTGAGGTTTCTCTTTTCCTGGTAATTAGAGCAGGACCCTGGCTGTCAGTAGTCAGCCAAGCCACCACCTTAAAAAGATGTGTAGGCAGGTTTAAAGCCCATTAGTGATGTCCCTAAAAAGGCATACTGCAGTCAATAAGTGGTTCGAATAATAAGTTTGACGACTTTCCAGTAAAAAGGTTGCAAAGTGAGAATTTTCCCAGTTGTAAAGTGGTTAACCAAACTCACAAAGCAGTCATATTTACAGCAGTTGAAAGTCAGTGAAGCTGACATCTTTAAACAGAAATGCGGATGTACAAATCACTGCTTATCCACCACAATCTTTCATTTGCAACCTAGTGCAAATGGATTCATGGTGAGCCACTTTACTGGAAGTATTTAAGTTCTTTAGAAGTTTGCAAGCTCGCACAGTGATAAAGAACCACTTATGATGAAACCTTCAGAACTTATGAAGGCATTAATAAATTATAAGAAAAAGACTGCGCTAAAAGTACTTTCGGGCTGCAGATTCTGTGAGCATAGCCACAGATGTCAAGAACAAAAGGCTTTGTCACAGATTATGTCTAAGGGAACACAATCTGAACATACTGCAGTCAGCATCTTACAAATTAAGACTCTGTCAGGGAAGTTCAACGTGCACACTAAGCATTGGGGAGTGTGTTCTAAAATAGGGACGAGTTACAAGAGGTGACCACAAGGGTCTTTTCTTTTTAATATGTGCATAACTGACATAGGAGAACGTTTAACAGGTAAGTTCTGTCTGTTTGCTGATGACAAGAGATGAGCGAGCATACTCGCTAAGGCAAACTACTCAAGCCAGTAGTGCCTTATTCGAGTACCTGCCCGCTCGTCTCTAAAGATTCGTCTGCCGGCGGGGAGCGGCGGGGGAGAGCGGGGAAGAATGGAGGGGAGATCACTCTCTCACTCTCTCGCCCCTGCTCCACCCTGCTCATCCCGCAACTCACCGCTCACCCACGCCGGCAGCCAAATCTTTAGAGACGAGTGGGCAGGTACTCGAATAAGGCACTACTCGCTCGAGTAGTTTGCCTTAGCGAGTATGCTTGCTCATCTCTACTGATGACACAAAACATCAAAAGGATTGATGGTGTTGTCTTCAACATGGAGAAAAATACTGCCTTACTGGATAAATGTTCATAACAATGAAAACTGTAGTTTAATGGTTTCAAATATCTAAAAAAAAATGCACTTTGAGAGAAGAAATCCTTGGAATAAGTATTGCACTAGCCGTGGTGTGTTATCCAGGACTTTAGGGGTTCTGATTCCTCATAGCCTTAAAATGAGCCCACAGTGCAGTCAGGCAGCAAAGACAGCAAGTAGGATGCTTGGCATAGCTAGAGGTGTAACCAGTAGAAAGAGCCAGATTGTGATCCTGCTGTATAAAGCTCTAGGGAGACCACATCTGGAATACTGTGTACAGTACTGGAGACCTTGCCTAAAGAAAGATATTGATAAAATAGGACCCCAAAGACGGGCTACAAAAATGGTGGAAGCTCTCAAGAACAAAACTTATCAAGAATGACTTAAATAACTTAATGCATATAGCCTGGAGGAAAGAAGGGAGAGGGGGACATGATCAAAACTTTGAAATATATTACAGACGTAAATAAGATTCACGAGGGAAGTGTATTCATTTGGAAGCTAGAAACTAGAACAAGGGGGCACAATTTAAGATTAGCGGGGGAAGTGGGGAATCCGAAGTAACGCAAGGAAATATTATATTATATTACTGAATGAGAAATACAATGGAAATAATATAAGGAGAGAGAGAGGAGAGGGAGGAGAGAGAGAGAGAGGAGAGGGAGAGAGAGAGAGAGAGGGAGAGGGAGAGGGAGAGGGAGAGAGAGAGAGAGAGAGAGAGAGAGAGAGAGAGAGAGAGAGAGAGAGAGAGAGAGAGAGAGAGAGAGAGAGAGAGACCCCTAGAAAAAAAAAAAAGCTCGGCACCCGGCGTCCCACATACAAAAATGCTTGAATCTTCCATTGTAGTCAATGGGGTTTGTTACTCGAGTAGAGCTCTTGAATTTTACGAAAAGCTCAACTCGAATAACGCGGACTCGAGCACTTGGGTACTCGCTCATCTCTAGACATCAGTCTTCTATGTTTCTATGGTTATCACATATATTTTATCGAGTCCTCACCTGAAATGCTGTCTTTTCATTTGTACATTCAAAAGTCACTACATTGATGACATAATTATGAAACAATATGGCTGCAAATAAAGGGTTTTGAGCATATTTGATTAACTTCTATCCCAGTCTCCATGGCATCTGTATAGGTTTGCATGGTGCAATATGACTGACCTACTGAATGTTCTTTCTTTATCCAGTCAAAACCAATGTTGTGAATGCACAAACTGAATAGCACGTACTCAATAGGACTTCTAATAATGCCAGATTGTGGTGTCACATGAAAAGGCAACAGTAAAAGGAAACATAACACCAAGGGATAAGGAATATTGCAATTTGGATGGAAAAACCCACAATGGACTTCTACTGCATGATGTGAACTGGCTTTACTAAATGTTGCTCACTAAGGGCCCTTTTACACAGGAGCGATGATCACTGGAAGCAAAGTGCATCGGAGATCTCTTATGAGTGATTATCTCGGCCTGATCCAGCAATGACCTGAACGATGATCGTTCCATGTAAAATGGCCCGAACAGGTCCCTTACATCTGGCCCTTGGGTTAAAATTAGCATAATTCTTCAAAGCCACAACACTTTCATGTTTTAAATGACTACAAAATGGTTAAACATTGCCATGCCTAGTGCCTAGTTCAAGATCTATCCTTATGATAGGCTACCAATGTGTGACCAGTGGAAGAGGTGTGCTACAACCTCTTCATTCACGCACAATGGCTCATCCATCCATGCGAATGTTGCTGAGGTACAGTGCAAGGCACAGCCACATGTGCCAGGATAAACAATTCAGGAACTGCAGCGTTGACTACTCATTTGTTCTGCTGATCATTAAGGGTCTAATCCTCACTAATCAATCACTGATGGCCCATCCTAAGAGTAATAGAATAATGTGTGCCTAAGGGAGGGTTAGGATCAATGTAAGTGCATTCTCTATGCAGGACTATGATTAATATAGGAGCAATATAAATAACTGACTATGGATAGGGATATTAAATTAAAAAAGAGAAAAATCATTTGTATTTACAGGACAAAGCAGAGTGTTTACAGCCCGGGTGTTATATGTGCTCCGCTGTTCACATATTCGTTTTCCTGACACCAGCAGATTAAATCTAGCATGCTGCGTGTGTTTCTTTTCTCTGATTAATACAATGTCACAGTAGGCTCCTGTGCAAATGCAAAGTAGATCATAGCATCATTCCCATAAAGCCATAAAAATAAAATAATTACATACACTGTGCTTCCAGCGAGTCTAGTATTCTAGGTAATAACTACCGGATACTTACAGTCTGGAGATGTTTTATCTGTGCACAGTCTGTAATACTCTTCCAAGTGTTCGACATTCTCTTGGTTTATACTTTCTTGCAACGAGGTGTCACCGAACCTGTAATAGAGAAAATTAATTAAGAAAGCTTCACTGGGAGTATTGATAAAACAATTCTTGTGATAAATGCTATCCTCGATGGAGACTATGACAAATGAATCTAATCATGCATTTTAATGTGTGGGGGCCTTATCATGCCTTTGTAGGAAAAACAAGAACATGAGTGTTACAATGATCAAGAACAAACTAACATAAAATAATGATATATTTTACAGGTCCAATCTAACCAAATTAAAGGGATGGCCTCATGACAATCCCTTTCCCTATGCCCTATTAAACGTATGGGTACCCAACTTCCGTCAATGAGAATGGCTGGCTTATAACTTTATATGCAGTGTTAACAGCTGGAGGCTTCAATGCAAAATCTCTTTAATATGCTTATAGAAAGTGAAATTGTTTGTCAGCTTCCCTACTGCAAGTCACTTTAATTGAACCTTTTGTGGTTCATCACTTCATACCCCTCAGCTCCATGCTTGCTTTTCTTTCAGCTACAAGCTTAGCTTACAAAGTTTTGAAATCTGCCATACTTGTGCATGTGAAAATGGAAAAATACCTCTGCAGCGCCATGTATTGGATGGTAACATTCCTTCAAATCAAAGCGACTTTCTATCAAGTCATAACAATGATTGAGAATAGGAAACCAAGCCAGGAAACCATACACAGACAGCTGTTTCGGGGTGTTTGCTCCTCATTATTGTGGGTGGGTTAGGTGGAGACACCTAGATGGTGAGTTGGTTTGGGATGGTATAGTCTTCCCCCAAGGAGAGCACCCAAAAGGGGGCATGGGGACACTTTAAAGGTGAGTAAGGAGACATAAGCCATGCAAGCTCCCCTGGTGCACCCTGAAACAGGTGTATATGCATGATTTCCTGGCTTGGTTTCCTCTTCCCAATCACTGTTAAGACTTGTTAGAAAGTCACTTTGATTTGAAGTAATGCTGCCATCCAATAGGTGGCGCTGCAGAGGTATTTTTCCATCTTCCTTATGTGCATAAATTAACCAGAGGAGCTAGCATGGCATTGTAAGTCTCCCCATAACCCCTTTTGGGGGTTCTTCTTGGGAAGAGATGATGCCCCCCTGACCCACTCATCTCTTAAGTGTCTCCACACACCTTTTGGGTGCTCTCCATAAGGAGGCACTAATCTGCACATAAAGCATGCTTACCACACTGCCTCCCATTGATCACTTTTTTACATTTTTCGCCTTGGTGCCAGCTTTAAAGCAAATTTTTAGATATACTCATGCAGCAGCTCAGGCAGGATGGCCGCACTCATAATCATGTAAAAAAATAGGTGTAAGCCATAGACTCTAACAACAAAATATATCCTACTGAGGGTGACTACCCACTACAGTTTTTTTTCCCCTGCGAAATTCGCAGCATTTTTTTTCTGCAGGGGTCTATGGGACTTGTAATGTTAAAATCGCGATCGTGCAAATCGCGATTTCGCGGTAAATCGCGATTTTAACATTACAAGTCCCATAGACCCCTGCAGAAAAAAACATGCGAATTTCGCAGGGAAAAAAACGGTAGTATACCCTGATAATGTATACTTTTATACAGAAAAACACCAATATTTGGCACCTCAAAGATTCATATAGCAGCAAACCCAGATATTGTTTACTGTCTCAGATGACTGAAGACTTCATGTCAGGAAATACATATATGACAGTATTTATAATATCAATAACACTGATAATTATATTGCTGTAATAGAACCCAATATCTCTACTACACTTTGTAAACATACAGAGCTCCACAAAAGTATTAGGCAGGTGTGGAATAAATGCTACAAAGTAAGAATGCTTCCAAAAATAGGTGTTTGATTGGCTCCAGTTTTTTTTGGAGCAGGACAACAATCCCAAACATCTAGCCAAAGTCATTAATAACTATCTTCAGTGTAAAGAAGAACAAGGAGTCCTGGAAGTGATGATACGGCCCACAGAGCCCTGATCCCATCATCATCCAGTCTGCTTGGGATTACAAGAAGAGTAAGTCTACATCCACAGAAGATCTGTGGTTAGTTCTCCAAGATGTTTGGGACAACCTCCCTGGCGGGTTCCTTGAAAAACTGTGTGCAAGCTTACTTAGAAGAATTAATGTTGTTTTGAAGGCAAAGGGGGGTCACACAAAGTATTAATTTGATTTAGATTTCTCCAATCCCTGTGAAGTTACTTGTGAAATCTATCTTCCATAGCTTTTTTCTCATTCACTATCATAGTAGATGACGGCTGCTTAACAGCTCTGTAACTTTAGAGAACTTTCTTACCTTTCTGCAATTGTTTGCTGCTCATTAATTCCTATGTTAAAGAGCACCGGGTACACGCTCAGCAATTTTCCATCTTTTATTTCTTGTGGAAGGAGCTCAAACATTTTGGTTGGAAGTTTGACCTCAACCTCATAGTGCTCTCTAGAAAGAATACAAAGAAAATGATGAAAAATAGATTGTGTGCTGGAGTTACCATAAATGTCTATTAGCTTCTTTTATTGCACTGGCTTGTGTGTAAGAAACACATGGCAGAAGGAAATTAGTAAAACTTGTCATATTACTATTGTGATCTACGTCTCAGGAACACATTGTAAAAACAGATACATGGTATACTAATACTATGTGATGCAGATGACTGTGGCAGTGGAATGTACTGTCTGAAAGCACGCAAACATATGGAGTCACACAAATATGGAAACCGCCCTAGCATTAAAATACCACCGTATTATGGCTCCAAACCACACAGAACTGGACAGAGCTGTAATATGATTGCGTGCAAGAACTGTTAAGCTACTTTCACACAGGAGTATTTTGGTTGGCATTTTATATAAGCACTTGTAAGCAGTGGCATAACTAGAGTCATATTGACTCTATAGCAAATCTTACTGTTATTTTACAGGCTAAGATAATCTTTCAAACGGACAAAAGATTGAAAGATGTAGTGATTTGCATAAAATGTTAATGGCTTTAATGGCTATTAACACTTTATCATCTTCATTTACATGTAAAAGGACCTCTACAAGTTGTTTGCAGAATCCAGCCTTGTGTTTAAACACACACCCAGCTGTGTAAACAGCTGTCGACACATTCCATTGTTCGTCTTGCGGGTAGTATAAACATGCCACGAGGAGAACATCCTGCAGTCTTTTGAAAGATGAGCAAAATGCATTCAAATGGATTGTATTTGCTCTGTCTTTCAGCGGCTGAACAATGGATTTTCTGTGAAATCCATTGTTCAAATGAAAAGTGCACGATGGCCGCATTGACATTTAACGATTATTGCTCATTTTCGGCTGTTTGGATGAATTTTGAGCAATAATCATTGCATATAAAAGGACCTTTAGATTGAGCCCCACAGGGAGAAATAAAAAAAAAGTCATTCTACTCTTTGTACTTTCCCTGTTGCCCAAACAAACCCTCATCGCCCTCCAAAACCCACTAAACAGACCCTCATCGCCCTCCAAAACCCACTAAACAGACCCTCATCGCCCTCCAAAGTTCCCCAAAGAAACCACTATCATCCTTCAAGTCCCCAAAACAATCCCCATTATCATCCTCCATTCACTTCCAGTTTTGGCTTACAAATACTGATGCAGAATACATGTGACTGGAAAGGGCCTTAGTGTCACTCTTTAGAAACAAAATTTCTAACTGTTGCAAAACGTAGTGAAGGTCAACCCTTGGATTAGGACACTGGTCCACACCTTTGGCTGGGAAAAAGTTGCAGAAAACAGGTGGCCTGCTATCAGGGCGATTGGAGTTTTGCAACACTTGGAAAGTCAGAGATGGGAGATCACTGCTGTAAAGTATATGTATCTATTACGTATATTCCAGATTTATAGGTGAGAGTATTTTTGAGTAATAAAGCAGGATGGAAGCATACATATTCCATCTAACAAGTTGAGTAATTCAATAGTGCACTTTCCTACAGCAGAATTGTGATTGTAGCTCTGGAATATAAGGAGGATTGCTGTAGCTATGCCTCCTCTAAATGAGGTATCACAAAATCAGTGCAGATGCTGCAGAAACAAACCTATGCGGACATATTGTAGGTTAGTCGTAGGACAGCTCTGTCATGTGAATATACCCTTATACAGGCTCAGTACAAGACAAGTAATGCGATGTCTTTGCAAAGTTACTCAACTTTTTATGTACATTAATTCTGTATGTAAAAGGGATATAAAAGTGACCAAAAGGGATCCTGCACCTCGGACCATACGTATACTAAATGCAAAAACTAAACTATTATTCCCCTGGCAACATCGGAAAGTGAAATAAAGCACACAGAAAATATTCAGAGCTTGGTCAGACGAGCACATTTTTACACATATATAGGCGTGTGTGTGTGTGTGTGTGTGGGGGGGGGGGTAGAGGGGAGAGGGGGAATTTAAAAATCGCACATCGTGTGTAGAAAAAACAAATTGCATGACCAGGTGTATTGGAACTCAGATGTCCATTCTTTTGCAGGTGCGCTTTTTTTTTTCTGCCTATACATGCGCAAAAAAACGCTTGTCTGACCGCGGCCTTAAAAGCAAATGAAAAATAACTATTTAGGAAGGGACATAACATATATCATTACAACTTTAGTCAAAAATGAAAATGTCAGCTTTCTAAATGGAATTCCTCCAGTCATTTTACAAGTGCCGTATGAAGATGTAACTTGTGATTCAATACCAGGGAATTGATTGTGGCAATTTCAGCATCACAATGCACCATAACACTAATTACTGAAATCTTATGCGCTTTGAAAAACAAATGCTTTCTTAATCAAATTTTCCAAGATGTGAGAAAGCCAATGTCTGGTACAAGCAATTCTTACCGTCTCCCAGTCACAACAGGAAGAAAGTCATCTGATTTAGCTTCAGTTATTTTAAATGCTACGTGCCTCAAATCTGAAATGCCAACAGCCATGTCTTCCAGCATTCCCACTTCCTCGCCTAGGTGCAACATGGATAACAAAAGTGACATAAAAGTGTAATTTTTCAATGGAAACAACTGACAGGAAAACAAAACATGTAACATAGTGAGATTTTACTTCCTGCATGAAACATATACATTTATACACCCTGAATACAGTAAAACTTTTGTGGTAGCGTAATGAATTAGACACATTAGTATCAGAACCTGCATCCTGTAAACGTACAAAAGGCAAAACAAATTAAGAAAATCCTAGCAATTCATCCCTTGTTTTTTTACTTTTTTTTGTCCAATACTGCGGTAAAAATGTGATTCATTTTGAAAGAATTTGCCTATTTCTGTCCAGGGAGATCAATAGTCCCCCTCTCTTCTCCTTTGTCTGTGAGATACGTGGCTGTTGTAGAAGTCAAATTAGAAGCTTGCATTAGGAGACAAAAAATGCCAAGCACTGCCCCTTGGACAAGTCCTGTCTAGAGATGAGCGAGCATGCTCTTCCGAGCTTGATACTCGTTTGAGTAGTAGCATACTCCATGGTGCTTGTTACTCGAGCGAGTACCATGCTGTGTTCGACCCCATCCCGTTTTGACCCCGCCCTGCATTACTATTTCCTGCTGTGACATGTCAGCGTGTGCACATCCACAGCAGTATGTGGCTGGAGATGGGGAGGGGGGGGAGAGGGAAAAAAAAAAGCTCTGCACCCGGTGGATCCTTTGCAAAAATGCTCGGGTCTCCCATTCACTTCAATGGGGTTCGTTACTTGAATAAAGCTCTCGAATATTACAAAAAGCTTGACTAGAATAACGAGTACCCGAGCATTTTGGTACTCGCTCATCTCTAGCGAGCACCAAAATGCTCGGGTGCTCGTTACTCTAGCCAAGCTTTTTGTAATGTTCAAGAGCTCGGTTCGAGTAACGAACCCCATTGAAGTTAATGGGAGACTCAAGCATTTTTCAAGGTGACCCATGCTCGGCATAGGGGATGGTTCTTTCTCTCTCTCTGTCTCTCTCTGTGTCTCTCTCTCTGTGTCTCTCTCTCTCTGTGTCTCTCTCTCTGTATCTCTCCTGAAATTTACCCGAGCACCTCATGGTGCTTGCTCGAGTGACGAGTACTTTCGAGTATACTAATACTCGATCGAGCATCAAGCTCGGACGAGCATGCTTGCTCATCTCTAGTCCTGTCCTCTAAGCCAACTGCCAGTCAGAATAGAAAGTGATCAAGAAATGAACCCTTGTGTTACCCATTCTCTTCTGATGCTGCATGATTAGCCCATTATAAACTATAATTAACAATGCGCCAAAAAAAAAAAAAAATCAGAACAGACAAAGTGACACAGCAGTCGGACTATCACCAATCAGATGTTAATACCATTATCCTAGTGATATTCCATCAATCTTTGTACTGAGACATTCCCTTTAACATTCAATCTTGTTGTCACCAATGCATTCATTCACTCACTCATTCATACTGAAAGTTTGACATCTAAGAGGGTCGGCAAAAGTTAATCCTTTGAGTGAAGGCAAGTTGTCATGTTTATTAGAGTCTAGCTGGATAGGAGGTATAGAGTCTTCACTGTTAATGGGAAAATGTCGTGTTTCCAGAGTGTGTTAAACCAAAGCCTAATAATGCTGCTGATTACTAGTAGTAATGTAAGAACTGTTAGGCTGGGGTCACACACAGCATAAATGCTGCAGAATTTAGTCGGGTGGAGATTTCTAAAATCTGCACATGGAGCAGAAGTTTTCCACAACAAATCTGCAACATTTTGGAAAAACACTGCAGATCTCTAAGGATTCCTCCATAAGGGGCAAAATCACTGTGGGCATCCTGCAACACAATACCCACAGCAATTCACAGTGGCTAATAAAGGGTGGGGTGTGACTCGCATGTTGTTCTTGTTGTCAAGTGTCATGACTGTGGAGCTGGTGTAATTGCCCGTAGCCGAGTACAAGTAGAGAGTTCAGCAGAGCAAGGTTGGAAGACTGTGTGAGAGGTTGGCAGCAGAGTTGTGGGAGCTTTGCAAGAGTCTCTGGAGCCTTTGGTTCTGAAGGGTGCCAGGCAGTTGACTGTGGGAGCTGAAGAAGGTCTGGTCATCTTCTGCCACGTTGTGAGAGAGTAAGAGAAAACCCACCCAAGGACTCTGGGCCGGCCGGCCGATATACGCTACGATGTGAGGTATAAAAACTTGTGAACAAACACACAAATCTAAAGTTTGTGCACCCATTTAGATGGCACGGGCCCCAGTGCATATACGTTGCGGCTGCCATGCCGTTGCCCCTTTCCCTTCCCTCCCCCTCGTTGGCTCACCTCCTCTCCCCTCCTCTCCCCTCCCCTCCAGCTTAGCTCCATCCCTTGTCCGCTGCCAGCAATGGGAGGAGGCGGAACGGGGCAGCACTTAGCTCTGCCCCCTCCCACCCCCTCCCATTGCAATCAGCCGGATGGGAGGAGAGAAGAGAGAGGGAGTTTAGCAGTCATGCTGATAAACTCCCTCTCACCTCCCTTCTCCAGCTGCAGTCATAGGCTCCCATAGGAGCCCATGCAGCGGCCGACGTATTTCAACCCAAAAGATAGTTCCAGGACTATCTTTTGGGCCTAACGTAAAAACACCCAGAGCTATATTGGCCGGCAGGGCACTTTTACGTCGTGGGAATAAGGCCATGGGATCTGATGCAATGGAATTCAATGCATCAGATTGTAGAGTATATCAGCCGACCATGAAAACGGCAGCCGATATACGCTCATTGGGTTAGAGCCCTGAACTACACTAAGTGTTGTGTTGAGAGCCCACAGAGTAAACAGAAGCCTGATAATAATTAAAAGCCTGTGTGTATTTAAGGGGTAAATGCCCATGTATATAGCTATGATTATTACTGCTGCAATTTATGCTCCTGCCAGGACCTTCAGAAAGAGGTGACATGATTGTGTTTTTGTACTCTTAGGCTGCTTTTTTGCAGAGCAGAATCATGGTGGGCATTCAACAACGGAATACCCACAGTAATTCTGCAGTAGATCAGCAGGGGCCAAACCTGAACCTAAAAGGTGCAGATTTGGCCGTTTTTTAAATTGCAGAATAGCTGCAGAATTCAATCCTTGTATTTCAAGGGTTGAATTCCGCAGCCTCATTCTGCAGCATAAATAGACATGCTGTGGATTTAGAATCCACAGTGTTTCTTAAAAATGCTGTTTTCTAAAAATGTGTAAAATTTTCAAACCACATGAGATTTCTGAAATCTTCTTCACATGGCTTGTAAACTAGTGCTAGTGATTCCACTAGCGGAAATTCCGCAGTGTTTACTGCCTGTGTGAAGGCATCCTAGTTTCACTGCTTTGGACTAACAGGACCTGAGCTGCCTACTGATTGGCTGATGGGCAGGCAATCATGTAGTTTCAGAGAGTTCAGGAAAGACTCTGCAGCTATGGGGCAGCGTTGCAGGAAGCTGGACTTGTGAGGTTCTGCAACTATAAGTTTTTTAAAGAGAGCAGAGAGCCTTGTGAGGAGTGAGTTGCTTCAGCGCCATTGCAGAACTAGGAGAGAGAAACTCTGATTCCTAGTGTGCCACTTCTCAGCTGTTACAATGCAAGTGCCAGAGGGAAATCTGACAGTCATCTATGGAAATGCCAGCTGTAATTACTGACTGCAATCACTGAGCTGTTATCTGGAAAGAGACCACCAGCAAGAGTAGATAGACCAACAGTCAGGATCCAGATGTTCCAGCTTCTGTGTTGTGGAATCATGAGTACAATCACCCAGGCTCTTCACCAGTAAAACAGATTGTTTTGACTTCATCAATGTTCTTGCAAGACTAAGTTACTTCAGAGGAGGCTTGTATTTTCAAACAGCATCTGTGGAGCTATTTACCTCTGGCCAGGGTGAAACATTTGTTAACTATGATAATGCTACGCTGCATGCGCAATATTAAGCGAACCCTATTCGCAGGACTGAGCTATAGTATTAACTGAACCATAGTAAAATGTTTGCATTGTAACCAAATAACACTGTTGTATATTACCGCCATATTATTTTTTATCATACATTCAGTAAAGTATTGTCTGTTCAGCTGAACTGTAAAGCCTCTCCATAATCTGCTTCACATTCCACATCTGTTACATGTATGGCAAGAGAAGGCCTAATAGTGATTAAGAGATTGCATATAGTTCAAGGAGGCCTGAGAATTATGGAGAAACTGCCTAGCAAATAAGTGACTGTGTTATTGCAAAACAGGTCAGGAAAGGTATCGTTTCTTCTTAAGGAGAGCACCTAGAAGGTGTGCGAAGACTTTTAAGGCCACCCATGCTCCTCTGGGAAATATGCAAAAGGGAAGATGGAACAATACCTCTGCAGCCCCACCTATTGGAAGACAACATTTCTGCAAGTCAATGTTAGACTTCTTAAACAAGCCTTGTAATAATGACTAGGAATTGTGAGCCAAAGCCAGAATAACCATACACAGACAGCTGTTTTGGGGTGATTGCCCCTCATCAGTGTGCAGCAGGTTTCTGGCTTGGATAGTGAGAGGGCTATAGACGTGGGTCAGGAAGGGTATAGTTTCTCCTTAGGGAGAGCACCTTCATTGCAAAGCGTGACAGAGTTGCTAGAGAGTTCAGATCTGTGTCTGAGCAATCAAAACATTTTGTTGAGTTGAACTGAATGCACCTTTGATCCCGTTCAATAGATTATACTGGTATTCAGCTGCTATGATAAGTTTGTTGTTGCCTTCCAGCTTCCGAGCTCCATCTCTTATTGCACCAGTACATGGGTTTCCCTCCAAACATCCCTTTTGGATTGTGATGTGATTGTGCAGTGTGATTTTATATTTGAAGTGGAATTCCTGTACAGAAAACGGTACTGAAGTTTCCTCCCTTCTCAGGGTAACATTTCTTATCTCACACTGTAAGTGGTATTTAAAAATGATTTAAAAAGTCCAGAATGTAAGATATGGTCCAGCCGCATGTTAATCATCGATGCTTGCAACCATCATTCATTTAATATGCTCTGCATGTAAAGAGGGTGCACAACACTGAGCTGGTTGGACACGTTTCAGCTGACTGATTTACAGCTCACTTTAGGCTGCCGAGGTTGATGACTGATTTTCATAGCTGCTGGTTGAGTGGGTAAATCACAGCTGCAATAGCTTTAAGCAGGTATAAGAATCTAGGAAATTATGCATCCTTGTTCTTTAAGTGCCTGTGCATGGTATCTGAAGCAAGAGAGTCATAATTATTATTTCTGGAAAGAAATTACTCAGTATGTTGTGAGCAGTTAAGAGATTATCACTTACTGATTACCAAAACCAACAGGGAAGAATTGCCATTTTGCATGGTTAATTAAGTTGGGCTCAGAGTCAAAAGCAATATATTTGTTCATAACTAATGCAAATAACTTCTATTTTAAGTTAGGAGTGATGTTAATACAGTAGAGTTAGGAATCAACAACGTACTATAATGATGAGATTCATGTATACATAAATATTTTGGGTCTCTATGTATGATATTCATGAAAATATACAGTATGCAAACCTTGACAACACAACCTATTGGAAGGTAGCTTTCCTACAAGGCTATTTCTGACCTTTTAATCCTTTCCAATGCAGTGTCGGACCCTGTCCGACATTTGAGATTTTCCTGCATAGCTGCCATGTTGGGTGAGGTCTGACACATGTATCTAACACTATGCAGAAGAGAGGTCTGACATCAGAGTTCTCTTCTGCATATTTATATTATCACTATACAAGAGAGAACTCGAATGTCCAAACTCTTCTCTGCATACTGTTAGAAACATATGCTATATGCTGTATTAGAAAGATAGATAGATGGATATGAAAGGTACTGGTGCATTATGTCTCCACCGGATGTATGGGTGGGGATATGGGTTGGCCGCTGTCAGTTACAGGGAACTCTCAGGCCATGCCCCCCTCAGCTGCTGTGGATCCTTCGATCTCAGTGATCCGGCGGGGAACAGGTGGGTTGATCGGCGAGATGCAGGTTGACAGCAGGATTTGCGTGTCTCAGTGAGCCGGTGGGGAGAAGGTGGGGTGTGCGGACAGATGCAGGGTAAGAGAGCTGTGTTTGCGCTGGTGGCAGTGCAGAAGGTGGAGTGAGCGGCGCAATGGAGGGTGAGAGCGGTCTTTGCGCCAGCGGCACAGCAAGGACACTGACAGCGCCACCGGGGGGACATGGTTGAAGAGAGCGATGATTGACAGCGGCGGGACGTAGGGTGACAGTGGGGAGGAGAGTGATGCTGGGGGTACATGCACAGACACAGCGCAGTTTGCCAGCACTGCCATTGACAGCAGGAAGAAGAGAACGAGATTGGCCCCCGCAGCCGCCGCCGCAGGAGCAACGAGAGTGGAGGAGTGGTATGAGTGAAGTGGAGGGGGGTGGGGAGGGTCACTGGGAGTCCACATGGGAACATGTGTGAGCTGCCAGGGCCATTTCAGGAGGATGCGGAAGATGAGGGGGGCGTGCCCTGGAAGCTCCCTGTCAGTGACACAGTCCAACCCGCGTGACCTGAGAGTTCCCTGTCACTGACAGCACATGTCTCCACCCATATCTCAACCCATGTCTCCACCCATACATCCTGTGGGGACATAATCACCAGTCCCGATATTAGATAGATAGATAGACAGACAGACAGATTTTATTAGAGAAATTAGAAATGAATAGCTTTACTATATAAATATATGTAGTATGAACGCACATATATTTACAAGATTATTACAAATGATCTAACTGATGTGAAACACTTATAACTCACATCTAATTTTTCAAAAATTGCTAATAAAAGCGTCGTAACTAGAGATGAGCGAGCATGCTCAGTAAGGTCAGTTACTCGAGGGAGCATTGCTCTTCTCAACAAGTAACTGCCTTCTTGTCCGAGTGTGCTCGGGGGGGGGGGGGGGGAGCACGGCTCTTCGAAAATTAGGCATATCTCAGACTGCCCGCACATCGCAAAAAAAGATCTAGGCATGGTAAGAGCTGGTGCAGATTTCCAATATCATTTAGTTTCGAGTGTAAATTATTGTAACTGACGGCCACCATCAGCTCTGCCACCTGAGGCTTAGCCTTGCCAGCTTAATAAAAAAAAAGAGATAAAGGTGGTGGAAAAATGAGAATTAGTCGTCCACTTTTCTGCACATAAGGTGAGTGCAAAAATGCACCAGAAGATGGACATATTTTACATGATAAGTTCCTCCAAAGAATTTAGATTTTTGCTTTCCAAATTTGTGGCAGCCTTTAGACCAGTGTTCCCCAACTCCAGTCCTCAGGGACCCCCAACAGGTCATGTTTTCAGGATTTCCTCAGTGTTGCACAGGTGATGTCATTATCATCAGTGCCTCAGACATTGCCACAGGTGTTCTTACCATAGAATATCCTGAAAACATGACCTGTTGGTGGTCCCTGAGGACTGGAGTTGGGGACCCCTGCTTTAGACTCCCACCCAGAAGTCAACATACTGTACATTGCTCCCATCTAGTCAATGAACCTTTAAGGAGAAGAGTTGTTGAAAGGAATCCCTATCTGTTTCCAGTCTCTCTGTCGTTGCAATGGGCGCTACTCTATCAGCATCTGAAGTTGAGTCCAATACGCTACACTCTTGTTCAGTTTGCTTTGACCACTTAGACGAGTCAGTCTTGTCTTTTATTTGATCTAACTGCAATGAACTGCATCATCCACCACTGACCAAGCATCTCACTCAATCTGACCACTTATATGCACCACCAAATTAAAAAAGAGCTCCAATGACCTAGAATTTGGAATGACAAGATGAACTGATCAGTGCATTGCCATAGTAGTATATGAAAAGCTCCATATATTTACATATATATACGATTGGTAGAATAGCATCTCTTTTAAAAGTGACTGAACTGCGGTGGCCAGAAATGTTATTGGATATGCTGAAGAATATTTTTTCTGTCAATGCTCATTATTGCAGAATCAACACAAATAAATGGAAATCCGCCAAGTCATTACTAGTCGATGCCAAAACAAACGAAGGCTGGGATAGCGGCGTATCTACAACCCGAGGCGGTCACTTTATAAATGATGAAGAATGATTTCTGCTAGACTAGAAATAAAATACATATGCATGACAAACATTAGATTTCTGACTAAATAAACACAGAGATGGCAATGCTCCGACAAGTCTAGAATTCCCAGCTGTTCGGAATGATAGGGCACACGGTGTTACATGACCCCGCAGTATGCATGGTAGTGATACTTACTATATGTACTCAGAAGGCCTTCATATTGCACTAGTAACCCCACCGTGTGAAGTTGTTGGAGAAAGCCCTGATTGTGGAAACTTGAATGCAGCTTAATTATAAATCCACAAATCAATCCTGAAAGCTGAAAGTAAAAAGAGAAAGTCAGATTTAGGAATTAGAAGGTATGTTCAGTTTCTGATTGATGTGCTAGGAAGTACTCTGCTTGTTCGATCAAAAATATTAACCTTTTACCTGCTGAATAAGGAGCCACCCGTCATATTTTATTTGGGTTAGGGTTCCTTCACATGGACGTAATTGCGTAATAACGTGTAATATGCAGAGTGGAGAACCCATTGGTATCAATGCGTTCGTGCACACTTTCTATTTTTGCTCGCACATTTCTCGGACGCTCAAAAAAGTAACATCTTTTTTGTGTGCACCAAAGGTCCCTGTGGAAGTCTATGGGAGATGCGTAAATGCGCTTGCAATGAGCAGTACGTTGCGCAATTGCATGTAAAAAAAACACATCTGGAATTTATTAGCCTAAATTAGCCATTGAAATCAGGATGTGTTTGTTTGCTGCATGCGCAAAAAGTGCATTAAAATGCGCAAATACGTGCGTAAATCAACCTAATTTATAGTGTGTGTATTTGTGCATATGTCCGTGTGAAGGGGTCCTTATATCGGGTGTGATACAATATAAAATGACAAATACTGCATGTTGATATCACATGCCTACTAGAGTTGAGCGAACGTACTCTGCCGAGCTTGATGCTCGTTGGAGTATTAGCGTACTCGATGGTGCTCGTTACTCGAATGAGCATCACGCCGTGTTCGACCCCGCCCCAGTTTTTGGCTCCTCCCCGCTGTGATGTGCCTGTTTTGGCCCCTCCCCACCGCGACGCAGCGCGTGCGTCAATGGCAAATTTTTGGGCTGCCAGGGGCTGAGAGAGAGAGAGAGAAAAACACACAAACCAAGGGGAAAAAAATTAAAAATTTCGGCACCCGGTGTCCCACATACAAAAATGTTCGAGTCTCCCTTGTAGCCAATGGGGTTCGTTCTCGAGTAGAGCTCTTGAATTTTACGAAAAGCTCGACTCGAATAACGCGGACCCGAGCATTTGGGTACTCGGTCATCTCTAATGTCTACGTCTACAAGAAAATTCTGCCATCTATTGGTGAACACAATCCAAAGCAAGGCAGCATGTGAATGTTCTAGTTTTGGAATATTGGCAGATAAGAGGTTATGGGCTCATCACACGGCGTGTGTGCTGTGTATTGCATGCAGATTTTTTCACGTGTATTGTACGCAGTGCTAAAAGACCATTGATTTCTATTGGGCCACTCGCACTGGCCTTTTTTTCCACACACGTGAAATGCAGCATGTCCCAATTTGGTGCATATTACGTACGTAATGCAGGCTATGGGGGTTTAACATATGCAGCAAATACGCCATCTACTGCGCACTTCAGTCTCACAAACAAAACGCAGTTTACACTTTTTATCATACAAAGGTCCGCATAGAAGTCAATGTGGGTGCACAAAGGCGCATGCAATACACTAGGAGATGCGTGATACGTTGCATAATTCCACTGGATAAAGAACATATCTGGAACATATTAGACTAATTAACCATTTAAATCAGTGTGTCTTTGTTTGCCGTGTGCATATGGACATGCCTTGCGGGCGCAAAAAGAACAGTAAAGTGCGCCGATGCAAAAAAGCATAGTTCGTTCTGCAAAAACTCTACACTCATGTGTGTGTAAATATGTATATTCTCGTGTAAAGGGCGCATGAAGGTCCTTTACACTTAATGATCATCGTTCAGATTCTCACTGAATTGCAAGAATCTGGATGATAATCCTTCAGTGCAAATGCCGACGGCGACTGAATGACTAACGAAAAACTAATTAATCGCTTAATTTCTGCAGGCATAAAAACAACAATCAGGTTGTGTAAGCAGGCCGTCGTTCAGGGTTCTTTCACACAAGCGTATGAGTTTTTACGTTTTCTGGCCGACGCTGTAAAACGTGCAAAAGCGTAATTAGCGTTTTCTCGCTCATCCACACAACCACTGAGCGTGGTTTTTAGCGAAAAAATATGTTGCGCCCCGGAAAACCCTTGCTCTTCTTTATTCTTCTGAATGACTTCTAATGCCTACATAGAGGCACCTGTAAGCTTTTTTGCAGCCTCCCCCTACCTTTTTCCCCCCTGCTCTCATAGGAGTCTATAGGACCTGCCGGTGTATATTGGCCAAAACATAGTTCCCGAACTATCTTTTTGCCCAATGTACTGTATATGTGCCCATGCGTATTTCGGCTGCGTATATGCATTTTTCACGGTTCACAGTTTTTTCTGCACCGTATATTCGCCCATGTGAGCGGATGCATTGGAAACCGATGCCACATATGGTCGTGTATATCGCCCGTAAAAAGGCACCATTTATGCGCTCGTGTGAAAGAGCCCTCATACTGTATGGTTCCAAAGCACCCAAAAGTCATCCTGTGCAGAAGGACTATAATGAAAAAAGTTTGTTACGGTGTTCGCCAGTAGAGCAAAATGTGATTGTTCCCAGCAAGAGAAACCAAGTAATCCTGTAGATAGGATACCTTTTAATGCCTAACAAAAATACATGATGTTAATGCGAGCTTTCCAACCTATAAGTGACCTCGAAGGACTAAAAGTGACCTATCATACATTATTTATTTCATGTAGTTTAACAAAAGCCGCAGGGCATCGTAAATCATACATTAGGGGTAGATAATATCTATTTCATAAACCCATACATATAGCAAAAAGTCCCTCCAATAATATATATCAAACAGAAGAAAAGCAAACTGGAGTGCAAGACTTATAAAAAAAGTCATACAAAAGAAAATAAACACAGAAACATACACAGTACAACCCCCATTCAAGAGGAAGGAGTAACCCCTCTGAAGAAAGTTGGTTGGAAACACGTGTCAGGGGTCTAGTGCCCACACTATGGTGGAGCTCTGGGGACCCTTATACCATTGACAGGTATCTAAAACTCTTTGCAATATCTGTGACGTGCGCTTTACCATTTCCTCTTGAATGGGGGCTGTACTGATGCACTGATGCCTTTTGCCCTGGACATAGCTAGCAATTAGAGATGAGCGAGCATACTCGCTAAGGTAAACTACTCGAGCGAGTAGTGCCTTAGCCGAGTATCTCCCCGCTCGTCTCTAAAGATTCGGGGGCCGGCGGGGGGGATAGGGGTGGGGAGCGGCGGGGGAGAGCGGGGAGGAACGGAGGGGAGATCTCTCTCTCCCTCTCTCCCCCCCGGTCCCCCCTGCTCACCGCCGCAACTCATCTGTCACCCGCGCCGGCAGCCGAATCTTTACAGACGAGCGGGAGGATACTCGGCTAAGGCACTACTCGCTCGAGCAGTTAGCCTTAGCGAGTATACTCGCTCATCTCTACTAGCGATATACATCTATTTAGATTATGCTCTCGGGGACTCATATCATTATGTGGGGATTTGTTTGATTTAATGTGTTTTTATACTTGTGTGTCTGTTTCTGTGTTTTTTCTCTTGTATGACTTTTCATATTTAATAAATATAAATATTTGTATAAGTCCTGCACTCCAGTTTGCTATAATTATTTATATCATGTACTATATTTATATATTTAGTGGTTGTTTTGACATTTTATGTTACAACTGCAATCATCACATAGAAGACTCTGTAGAAAGATTTTATGTGTCCACTTGGATTAAAATGAATCGACTCCTCGCTACTGTTACAATAAAACTTCTCTACTGATTACTTGATTGACTGTTGCAGAGCCTAATGAATGGGTGTCTGTACAGCATGCCAGTATTCTCAAGTGTCAACTTACTGCTTGGCTGAAAACCACGTCTCTTCTAAAGGTGAGGCACAAACATTGGGGCAAACCGCACGCCAGTTCTTGAAGAACAACAAAAGTCATTGATGTCTTTGCCTTCTCCACTACTTCTGCTACACAGTCTTTTAGTGTAATTATCAGAGGGTAGAGCTGTTCATACCAGTCTTCTGCATGATAGAAAAAAGGAGAGTGATCAAAGTAAACAGAAAGAGAACATCATGAAACGAGGCACTCCGCTGCCATGCTGAGAAAACACTGAATACATAAAAATATTATGCAAACTTGCACTCAAAAGATAGACATCGCATCAGATGAATTTGTTAGATGCTGCAACCAGTTACTGACAGTCACGATCACCATTGAATATTAAGAGAATTATAAAATACCAGCTGTTCACAAAGTTGCTTTTCCAGCTGCAATGATGTGAATATGAGATACGGAACAAGAAGAGAGCAGATTGCAATTAATAGAATCTGTCCTCCTTTTCTAATATCATGGGTTATTTATAATAAATAAGCAAGTCCCTCTTTCTATCACTGGCAATCTACTGCCGACAGGGATATAATAATTAAGCAGGCCCCCTTTTCTAATGAGCAGACAGTCCATCCCTCGACCATGACATTACTGACACTGGGCGCCCGCAATACCACCTTGTCGGGATGTAACCGGAAGTGGCTGACCAACGCTGAGGTGTCGGTAAGAAATTTAAATCCCCTGGTAGCCGCTTAAACACACACACAACTATCTCCAGCTGATGTTGTCACGTTTTATGGGTTCAATAACATGTACACCCATATTTCCCCCATACATATCTAGATGTTATATAATCAACATGCAATTTTGCAAACATCCATTATGCTTAACTTGCACTGATCTTGAGATACATAATAATGATTTATAGCCCATTTCCACCCTTACTGATTTCTTTTTATTTCTAGCCACTTATATATCCTGCTGGTTTAGTGTCTCTGTAGAGCCTCTTCTGCAGATCTGCATGCTGGGAGTAGTGGTCCTTACTTGTGGTATTGTATTGCAGCTTCATACATTAATAAGGTTATGTCTCAAGTGGAAAGAAGTATACTGCTAAGCTAAAACTAATCTAAAGCAGCAACCAGCACAATTTTGAATGCAGACCTGGCTGAGAACACAATTTGTATACAATCCTTACAGACAACCCCTATTTAAATGAAATCCAGCATGGCATTAGATTGATCAGCACGTGTCCGTCTATAGAAACTATATGTGATTAGCAGCTACAGGAGAAATATACAGTAATATTACTGTACACATTGGCTATTCCAATTAATAAGCAATGTAATAACTGGGCTGTCCAGGTCTACCAAAGCAAGCGTCACCTTCAGTGAGTGGTATTTCACCCTGACTCATAGAGGAGGGTCTCCAGCATGGGATCCCTCACTATGTCGTCCACATGCTCTAATAGGATATATGGAAAGTGAATGTCTTCACGACACAATCTCTTTGAAGGAACAACAAAAATAAAGAATTTACAAAAAAACAGCAATTCCGTCTTCCATTTGCTCCTATTTGTCCTAGATTGCAATTAAAACTGGGAAATATATAAAAAAAATCTCCTAAATATGTCCTAGTTGGCCATCTCCACTTTTCTCCTCTTCATTATTCTTTGTCTGTCTGTAAGACAACTGGCTGCAGCAGGAGCCTCTCCCTCTGTTCTGGCTGCAATAGGCATCAAAGGACCTGACCGTGGCTGGCGACCCTGCGTACCTGCCGCTGTCTTCTTTTTCTGTCCTGTGGATGGTCCGGACGGCTTGCAGTCAGACATGTACAGTGCAGGTTTTCCCGTGCTGTTGCTAGGCGAAGACGCGGGTGCTCGCAGCCAATCCGAAATTGACTTTCCGGTTAGGCTGCGGCTCGGACAGCTTCCACTGACTTTGCCGTCCATGCAGAGCCCGCACAAAAATGGAGAATGCTGCGATTTTTCATTCGCGAGCAGAAAACGCAATTGGTGATGCATGAAGAATCACTTTGCCATAACATGCTATGGGCAGTAGTTGTTGCGGAATCCAGGGGCAGATGCCTTCTGCGGATTCCAGAATTCAAATCCGCCCGTGTGCATGTGGCCTTAGAGTTGTTCACATCCACGTTGGAACCTCTGGTTCTGTAGCAGATCCGGTACAAAATACCAAAAGAAAAAGTGCTTTCCGCCAAAAAGCTGGGCAGCTGAGCGCAAAGTGAATGGACTCCATTATAGTCAATGGAGTCCGTTCGGCACCGTTCGGTTCTGTCCTAAGACAGAGCCATATGGCCAGGGGATTCCCCTTTCCTGCTCCCCAAACGAAGAGGGAAAGCATAACCCTCAATGGAGATGTGAAACCCCTCTGAATGACACGTCTTGATTTTTAAGCCTTATTTTCTAAAACCTTATGCAACTCAGTTTCAAGAATTTGCTTCCACTTGGCAATGCAATTAAAACATGATAAATATCCCTTATTCATTTCCTAAAGGGGGTTCCTGCTTTTGATGGCCTATTGATAGCCTAGTTATTTCGGAGGAGACACTAGATTAAGTTAAAATCTTTGTTACACTATATGCATTGTTGGAATGTAACAACTATATCTAATAGGTTGTAGTATATTTTGCCTATTTTCTGTGGATTTATGATGAAATATTGTCACTAATTACTGTCGTAAATCTAATTGGTCCATTCTATTCTAAGTAATGCTGTGTTGATTGATGCAGCTTGAGCTATGAGTAAGGACAAAAAACCATGTCCGAAACAAGCAAACTGCAGATACACGGACTTCTTATGATTTATTTATTCTAACATGTAATTAATAAAGCAACGGGCTTTAAAAGCGTCAAGAAGCGATGGAGTCTCCTCCACGAATCAGCTCAATAGGAGTAAGCTGCATGCACAGCTCTACAAACTGCATGGCACTGTGCCTGCACCTCCGCCAGCTGGTCAGTGGAGGTGTCGGGAGTCAGATTCCTACTGATCTGATATTGATGGCCTGCCCTAAGGATAGGGCACGAATATCAAAGTCCCATAAAACCCTTCTAAATCTGTATGATGCCATTTGAGACATAGCTTTTAACCCTTTCCAATCCAATTTGTATTGTGGTTTTCCTAGGGGGCTTACTCTTTTTCTGCTATTATACAATGGCACTATCTGCTGGCTAAAGCCAGTACTGCATGAGGTGACACATTGGATAGGCTCCGACAGCAGAAAGGCTGGCAATATACAGTAAGAGGACTCCGACGGACGTCTTCCAACATCGGAGCTGTACAGCCTTAAATCATAATGTCTTTAGACATCAGGACTGGAAAGGGTTAAAGATTATTTCTCTGAGTCCTAGCAAATTGTATATGTTGTAGTTTATCAATTTTTTTCGCTTTACTTACTTACAAGAAGAAATTTCCACACAAGTAGACAAGGTAACTGCCTATAGTTCTACTAAGATAGGGTACAATGTATTAAGTGTGATGGGTGAGGGTTTGACACACGGGCGTTTTGACACACGAACTTTTGAATGCATAACTGATGCGTTCAAAAATTTGCGTGGCCTAAGCAGGCATCACGGCGAAAAAAACGCTGCTAGCAGCGTTTATCCGCTCAAAAGGGCTCGGTCACACGGGCATTTCCCGCTATCTCCTGTTGCGGCTGTGACAGCTGTGGCAGAGGATTTTTTCATCTCTGCCAGGAGTCCCCTTGTCACTGGACACTGTGACAGCATTGTCACAGTGTCCAGTGACAATGGGACTCCCTGCGGAGATGAAGAAATCCTCTTCCACAGCTGCCACAGCTGTGGCAGAGGAGCGCAATGTTCTCCCATTGAATTCAATGGAGCAGTCAATACAGCCGGCTCCATTAAGAAGCAATGGGCTGCTGTCAAGCGCTGCAGTGATTTTCGGGGAAGGGCTTCAAATATAAGCCCTTCTCTGAAAATCAATCCAAAAATGTATTAAAAAAAAAATCTATAGTCACCTCTCTGCAGCTGCCGGGGCTCGTGCACTACTCTGAGCAGTATTCAGCAGGCGGAGATTTAAGATTCATGAATGGGTGAGTGTTGCCTCTGA